>NW_008824359.1:3919319-3928338 GCF_000699105.1 Pygoscelis adeliae | reverse complement strand
TTGAATAATTATTTTGGTTAGATGTTAACTCTGAAACTTGTTACCGGTTGCAATGCCTCTGTGCTTTTTTGCTTCAGGAGGGGTCTCTAGTGACATTTATCTGTTTTGTTTTTGTTCTGTACAAATCACTCTGAGTGAAGGGAAGCTGGGATGGGCTTTCATGTGCTCTTACATTTGTCTGAGTAGTTAAAAACTGATTGCCTCTTCTGCTGAGGTGGTATGTGAGTACTGAATATTCCTGCTTTATTCCAGTGCAAAGTAAGCGTGGTCAGTGAGTTACTTTCAGCAGAGCTGTTAAATAATTGCTTCTGCTCTGTGCTGGAGGAGGCAATTTTCAGGATAATGGAACAGTAACACTTGGAACTGCTGAAATATGATTGCAAAAGTATATCTGGCAATGTCCTGAGATTGGTTTCCAGTTTGAAAGCTGTGCTGTGTCTTTAATTGGTAGACAAAATTCTAATTGCAGTGGCCGTAACTACAATAAGTTAAGTATTTAATGGGAAGGCTCACTGAATCTCTTGGAGATGGTCATTCGCATCATCTCAGCTAATGAAAACCTGACTGCATCCTGTAGCCTAATCGAAAGTAAAACTCAATGAATCTTTGTTAACAAAGTTCTGTTTCGTTCATACAGCCATCACCTAACCATCCCCCTGGAACAAAGCTAATTCATTTTCCCAGTACAACAAAAGCTGAAAGCTCGTTAGAAGTAGTAAAATCAGAAGCTGAAAGTAAACCAAAAGGTAAGGCTGATGGAACTTTACATCTATTACTTGGTAGTCCTCTTTAGGGAAGTATTTGGTTGTCACTTTTTTTGCTGTTAAAATCTTAAATTTTTGTCTGTACTGGGTTTTTGTGTAATGTTCCGTACCTTTGAGGAGTTACGCAAATGCAAAAAAGTCTGAAGGAGTTTTTGCTTGCATTTCTGTGGAAAATGAATCAAAAACATTTGTAGGGTTGTCTCCCAGAACAATATAAGGCTAGGGTATGAAGTTTTATTGCAGCAGCCCCTTTGCATTAATTTGCTACGTTGACGTGCTCAAACTGACTGACTTCCTGCCTAGCTTTCGGTGTTCAACCGGGATGCTGGAAATTTATTGCTATGGAACAGTCCCCTAACTCAGTTTCTGTCCCTAGGCTGTAGAAGTGACTTTCTAGGCTCAGGATTTACTGTGGAGTTGCTAGTGTCTTGTCATAACTGTATGCGAAGTTTCTTGCATCAGAAAGTTGGTGCTTAGGTTTTGTTGAAATCTGTTCCCTAGATAATCCAGTTCCATGGTGGTTCTGTTTATAACTTATTTTTTATTTTTCTTTTTTATTATCTCTAAGAATTTATGACTTCATTTAACTACCAAATTGCATAGTTTTATCTAGAGAGATATTTTTAAGTCAACCCAAAACATCTTGTGGGAGTGCCAACCCCATATAAAAAAATAACTTCAATTATGTGATGTGTAGACAGCTAATTTCACCTGGTTCCAGAGCAGACCTTTTTTTGACTTCTGTATTGTAATTTCAAGTATATTTTTGTTTTATGTGGAAATACCTTATTTTGGTGTAAGTGGGTTGTTTTACATGGAATGCATAATTTGCAGAAATAAGAAAACTGTTACAAACAATTGACTTTTTGCCTATGTTCAGGAGTTGTGTAATCTAGCAGAACAGAGCACTTGAAATGTCAGGCTTGTTAGTCAGAGCCCTAGTTTATCTGTAGCTATAGCAGTGTATCGGGCATTCATGCCACTTTAGCCATATTTTGGCTTTATTGGATTGGATAGCTATAAATAGCATTACCATATTTACAAACAGCTCATTACTGTCAAGAAGTGTTTGATGTAATGGCTTGAGCGTAGTAAATACTTAAGTTTTACCATTGCAAAGCACATATCAAAAGTTTGTGTACGATGCATTCAATGGAAGTTGATGCTTACTTGCAGCTTTGAAATCTTTACTAAACTTCAAAATTGGGATAGTCTTGGGGTCTTGCTCTTAAACCATTCCAGTGCTATTGCTGTAAGAGCCAGCAAGACAGTGTGCAGCCCTGAGCATTGTGAAATTTGACTTGTCTAAAACTTTGCATAAAAATTAACCCGTCTGCCTAAAAAATCTGAACATTCAGTACTGAACACCCAGAATATTCGGTATGTAGCTCTTTTCATAATTTCAGATGCATCTCATACTAAAAGCATAGAAATTGGACTAATGCAGTAGTCGTGCTGAGTCTCTGCTCCCCAGAGAAATGAACACATCAGAGAGGAGCTCAAATATGGTAGTAATAGATGCTGTAGAACATCAGTAGATAATACCTATAGACAACATTTAAGAACATCTTACAACCTTTGGAAAAAAGCTTGTTTTCTTCCTTAGTGTTTTATTTTAATAGAGACCATATTATAGTTTATGTATATCATCCTCAGTTTTGAGAGAGCAAGTTTAAAATAAACTGTGTTCAATATGTTAGTAAATAAGCAGAGATCTCTAAAATGTTTAGACTAGTGTGGCTTATTTTGTGGTGTGGCTCTGCTATTTCTGGGAAGCTTGTTTTGGCCTCTGGTGCAAGTATGTAAAAATATTTTGTTTAAAAAATAAAATAATCACAATTTGACCCCTTTCCCCCCATTTCGTTAGACTACAACATCTGTGATTCCTGCTACTGTATTGTTAGTCCTGAGTCTTTGGAAAAGATTCCGTTTTAAACTACCTTTTACTAAAAATATTTACTGAAGTTCAGATTTACTGTTTTGTAAATACCATCTTAGATTTAAATGCTGGAAAGTTAAACTGGACTCTTTCCTCGTCTTAACTACTGGCAGAATATCAGGCTCACAAAATAAGATGCCGAAGTGGCAAATTGTACATAGTGTTAACGTAGGTGGCTGGGTTTCTAGGGTGGTGCTGACTGCTGGGGTTCGCAGCCTGGCACATACAGGGACCTTGGCAGGGTGGAGGGCTCCCTGTCTCCAGCCTGCCTGGCAGCTGGAGCAGAGTGAACGGTTCCCTTTCTGGCACGGTTTTCTGTCTCTTGTGGGACTTGGTGCATGTGAGGACGGGAGAAGTGCTTGGAAGAGGAGGAGGAGGAGAAGGACTGCATAGTTCAGCTGTACTGGCCAAATCCCCAGGCAGTAAGGAAATGCATGTATTTTTACAGAATCAGAATGTATAGAAATGTATTACACTTGTGTTACACTTATTAATTACTAATGAATAAAATCCCTGAATTTGATAGATATTTGTAGTGTACCTGTTAGAATTTTTTTTTTTTAGTCAGTGTGATTTTTCTTTTTTTTTTTTTTGACCTCGATTTAAACATTCATCTCTTTGACATGGTTCTGCTTATGTTTCTGTAGTTCTTCACAAACCACAATATAGTCAATCTATAGTTGAGCATTTTTGATCACTAGATAAGGCAGTAAAACAGTGCAAGTTCTTGTACCTAGGATTACTCATGCGGTTACGTATCTATATATGTCTATCTCTTAAGCTTGGCATACTTTTGCATTTTAACAGTGGTTGGCACTGACCAAGGTAGATTTTTTTTTTATATAAGAATACAATTTGTGCATTCTTTTAAATACAGATTTATATCTTGATTAAACAAAATACAACAACAACAAAAAGATTCAACTGCAACTCACTCATTTACTTTCTTACCATCCAGCAAAAGGCGGTCATTAACAAGTTGACTTGCAGACGATCCTAATGATGCCTTGATGTTGTGCTGTTAGATAACTGAGGGTTGATGCAGCCGCTCACTTGTGCGTTGTGTCAGTGCCAAATACCGACAGGTTATGGCAGCACATCAGAGTCCATTTTGTTTGCTTCCTCTTCCTTAATCTGTCAGAAATCCAGCCTTTTTATCAGCTGAATAATTTTATATGTGCTGGGGTTAAAAAAGGTGCAAAAAATGCTTTGCAATCAAGACTTCTGTATTAATGTACTTTGGCCTGCCTTATGTTGTTTTTGTTCTAGTGTGGGAAAGGAAAACAAATCCTCCTGCTTTTTTACCTGAAATCGTTATCACAATTTTAAATGGATTACTTATTGAACTGTACCAAACGGAAAGAAAGGAATTTATTCTTTCTACATTTTGCAGAGGGGGCTGTGACTGTCTGAGTTGATCACGCAGATGAGCTCAGGTTTCAGGTGCTTAGTCAAGGAATTCCTTTGCTTCAGGTAGTTGATTTCACTGCAGACTTTCAGCAAATGTGCTCCTTGGGTATTTGAAGTTTCTGTAATCATACGTGTTGTTAAAGGATGTCACTTTGAAACAATTGCATGTATTTAATTAGGATTGCAAATTTGAAATTTAGATCAATTTTGAGAAAATACCATACAAACTCTCAATGGAAAGCTTGAAACCATTTTTTACCTAAAGTAGCTCAAAATTGAATATATAATGCTACGGGGAGGGTTAGATAGGCTGTTACAATTGAGTAGGCTCCTCTTTTCTCCCTCTGAAGTCAGAGTACTTGAACTATGGTGCTGTTGTGGAAAAAAAATGTTTTGGAGCTTAAACTACTGACTTCACAAAGATTTATCTCCATTGCTCTGTAAATATATAATCTTATTTTTCTTGTGATACAAATGACATGGTGAACATTTGCAAAGCAGTCTCAGATGGCTAGTCTAGAAGGGAAGTATGTTTATAGTGATAATCTCTGAGCTCTCCTTTCAGACAGCACAAGTGAGTTGGTATTATGTATGTTACTACCCATGGTATGCAAGTGTAGTAATTGTGCTGCTTTGTTTCAGCCAAGGAATATTGCAGGACAATATTTTCCTATGAAGGCTCAAATGATGAACTCAGCTTTAAAGAAGGCGAGATCATTCAAATAATCAGTAAGGTAAGATGTTTGGTCTGCTTTAACCGTTTATATAGGTAGCTTTTGTGGGTTTGTACAGGTAGGTAATGTGTAAAATGGAAAAGCAGGAGAGTCTGTTGGAGTGGATATTCCCGTAGACTGATTTGTCTCATGTGAGGGTCAAATCTTGGCTTCTGCGCTTGGTGGAGATACAGATGTCCTTAACTTCCCACTCTGGAACAATCTTTATCTTAGACTCCTCAAAGGCCAGTCTGATCAGTGTACACCCAGTACCAAATGCCTTTTCAGTGAGGAAATTGGAAAAACTTTGCAAATAGCCCTCTTACCTTCAGAACTTGTACTTTTTCTCTGGTGATATATCAGGCTGACCTAGAGGTGATGGTTGGAAAGTATTACTGTGTCAAAAGGAGAGAAATTAAGATCTGTACTGACTGATTTTGATCTAGGTATTATGAAAAAAAAGAGCAAATGTTTTCAGTAGGAAAATGAAGTCCAGGTGTTAGAGACACTTGCTATTTCAGAATAACCATACCTAAGTTAATGATACGGTCTGGCTATTTAGAGAAAGATGATTATTTAGTTGAATATTTCTATTTGTAGAAAACACCTTTTTGAAAGGTCATCTTGTTACAGAGATGGTTTTTAACAGGCAATGAACCTACCCATACTTAATTTTCCTGCAGTACTCTGCAGTCTTTTGTTAGTTACTATTTAGATGCTGCTATATTAAGGAATAACAACTTGCCTAAAAAAAGTGGAAAGTTCTCCCCCCCCACCCCCTCCCGCTTTCACACAGTTGTGGAAGAAAAGTAACACTTTGTTTCTTTAGGAGGATTTTAGTTTATGGAAAAGATTGCTGCTTTTCTTAACAAGAAAATTGATATTATCAGTATTATTGACAGTAATTACAGTGGAAAAGAATAGTTATGGAAGGCACATTTTTAAACATGACAGCCCTTGGCCCAGGGGATTATCTTCACTGTATTTCTTGCCTCTCTGTTCTTTTTAAACTCATTTACCCAAAGCATACCCTGGTCCAAACTGGAGCGAAGAAGGGTTATCCAGAGCAGAGCTCTCCCTCCAAAACCATCTTCTGAAGTCTGAGTACATTAATTTAACTGTCAGGTGCTGACTCAGTCCAGGGTTTTGATCTTGCAAGTGTTAAGGTATTTTCTTCTAGCACATTCACTTTGTGTAAAGCCTGTCCCCTTCAGCCATTTCTTTTCTGTTTGTTCTGCATATGATCATTTTCCAAGGAGTTCTCTCTGACTTGCTATCATGCCTCAGCACTCTCTAAATGAAGTTTAGCAATGGATGCCTTATCCCATTCACGACTGCACACTGTTCAGAAATTGGACTCTACAGTACTTAATTGAGAGGGTGATGGAGGGAGAAAGGAAAGAAAACTTCAGCAAACTTTTACTTTCATCACTAATCACCCATTCAGGTCTTTTTCCTGCCTATTCCTCCTTTAGTTTAATGTGGGGTGGGATTTTTTTTTTGTTAAATTATTTTATTTTATATTTTATTTTCCCCCCTCTCCTTTACCTGTTCAGTGTCTCAGCTGAACTTAGTGTTGAATTGTCCTTGCTGTGGACTGAACTTCGGGATGAACTACTTGGTGCTGCTAACAGTGGCACATATCAGCAGTAATCCACTTGGGCTTGTATGCAGGAGTGACATCTGCAGTATTTTGCATCTGAGGCACAGAGGAAAGCTGTTATTTATGCTGCTAAAAATATTCAAATAACGTCGTACTTTCTGTTATGGACAAACTAAGGCCTTGATCCAGTGAGATCATGTAATGGATTTCTGTGCCACTGAATTAATTCTCCTTTTTTTTTTTTCCTTACGTCTTAATGTGGTCATTTTTTTTCCTCAGTAGGGTATATCCTATCGCTTCTTCATCCTTTTCAGACCGAGGGACCTGATCAATCACATCAGAATCGCTTTCATTTAGTAGAATTGTGCGTTACTCCAATGACACTTGAAGTATTTAGTGAATAAGTTGCCGGTCAAGGAAGTTGAGAATACTGGATGTTGTGCATTGGGTCATAACTGGGTTGATGTACTTTCCTTCCCTTTGCAGATCTTATCCTTATACCCTTATCTTACATATGATATGATATCATTTCATTCTGCTTTTTAGAAAAACAGAAAGTGACCAAACCTGATCTGATCTGTAGCTGTTTCCCCTTGTTAAGGTGGCCAAAGTATTCCTCTTATAAACACGGTATTTCAAACAAACAATTATTTTATATTGTGGGTAAAAGCAAAAACTTTGTTCCTGTAACTGTATCTCTTCTGGGGAAGAAGTAAATATTGATTGAAATATTCCTGTTGTTTATTTTAGGACACTGGAGAGCCAGGCTGGTGGAAAGGAGAACTCAATGGTAAAGAAGGAGTCTTCCCAGATAACTTTGCTATTCAAATACAAGAGTCTGATAAAGACTTCCCTGTAAGTTCTTACGTGTATCGTTTAGTAGCACAAAAAAGTATTGATGGAAATGCAAGGAATAAAAGACTTCACAGCACATTCTGCTGCTTAAAATATTATTACAGTTGTGGCAGTTTTTAACTTTATCTTGAATCGGCTATATCAAAGAAGAAAGATTTAAAGGTTGATGTTTGTGTTTAAACTTCTCCTTAAATGTTAAACTGAGGCATGCTTTTCAAGATTAACTGTAATTAATGAGGATGATTAGGTCATATAGAAAAGGATGTAGCTCTGATAACATGGTGGTATGTGTAACTGACTACTGAATTAATCCCTTACTGTTTTGGAAGGAGATAAGCAGTCGGTCTCTTCCATATGTAGTCCTGTCAGTAACTGTAACTGCAAAATGCTGAATGACCCCTGTGGGACCTACTGGGATTTTTCCATGTGAAGGCTTGCCCAGTAGGTTACAGTGCGTGAAGGATAATCTTTGGGTGGGATCTAGAAATACTTTTTTTTCCCCACCATCTCGCGTGCTAACTTGTACCACAGGAAAACATGAATTTCTACTCCTTGGTCTGGTAATTTTGGTTCTTATTTTATAATTTTTTTTGTTGAGATTAGATTGATGTTTTGGTTCTGACAAGTTTGTGTAGTAAAGATGGTTGTGTTAATTCACAAATGTACATCATCCCCAGATAGGATGGATTCAGCTCCAGTTCAGGACATCTAAATGTTGAAGCCTGTATCTCAGCAGAACAGAGTTTGAGTTTCATAGTAATTTAGTGCCATTTGGTCTGGAATTGGAGACACTCACAGAGGATTGCTAGATACAACCTGACAGATAGTTATTAACTTAGCATTAGCCTCAGTTACCTAACATACACAGAAAGTCTAGCTACTCCAAGTCAGGATTTTCTTTTCAAATTGATTCTCAGCTTTGCAAGGATGGCATAAATGCTGTAACATACGGCTGACTTGGTTTGAGGGGTGGGTGGGTAGTATCGCTGTTTCGCAATACAGAATTGCTCCTGTGAGAGAGGGGGGAAAATTATTCTTTTACCATAAACAATGTTTCCTGCAGACAGACCTTCCTTTATTCTGCTTTGTGTAGTGTGTCTCAGTACAGGGATTCACCTTGCCCTGAGCAGCTTCAAAGTTCGAGGCATTGGATGGCTGATTATTGTAATCAGCTATTTGATAGCGACTTAATAAAAACACATCAAAATCGTATCATGGCAAGCTGATGTTGAACTTTCAGTGTAATTGTTTTTGATATAGGCAGCAGTGCTGCACAGCTGGATAATGTATTTGATTTTTTGGGAAAAAAGGGAAATACGGTCTTGTTATTTAAGTTCAGTAGCTTTTGTGTTCTCTGGAACTAGAGAAAGAAATTTAATATGGGTTTTCATGCTTGCTTAATTACACTTCACTTGTCAGAATAAAATCTTTCTGCATTAAGAAGAGCTTATTCAATAGTGATAGGGGCACAGAAGTGAAATCCATCCACAGCAAGTGTTTTAAAAAATACCCGCTACAAGGCATTTTTGGAGGGGCTGTATTAGACTGAGCCCATACAGTTTCAGCAGTGTAAAGAACAAGTGTTTTTGTAGGCTTTTGTGATCGTTTTATTAGTGAGTCTTGCTCTAGAAGGGGTACCTTTGTGGTTGTACTACGGACATTTTCATGAATCAGATTCTGAGGATGAGGTGGCTGGAGGTGTCTGTCCTCAGAGGTGCCAGTTCTCCTTCAGCAG
>NW_008824359.1:3903448-3919302 GCF_000699105.1 Pygoscelis adeliae | reverse complement strand
AATTCAACTTTACCAGTTTAAGGAAAGTGATTAGTGACTGCATTTTAAAATAGAGTTATTTTCAATGTACGGTACTGTGGCACCATAATACTTTGAAAATTTTGAATGGCTAGAGTAGTTTTCCTCACTTAAATATACAGTGATAAGGAAGCTCAAAACAATGTTTTTCGTGTGTTTATTTTGCAAATGCTGCTATTTTTTTGTCTTACACTGTTGTAATTTAACAGTCAATTAATTGAAATAGTTCTTTCGATATTTAGTTTAGAACCTTTTTTTTTTTCAGTGAAAGTGACCATTTTTGGTTCAAAAATTTACCTGATTACTCCTTTAAACTTGCATTGTACTAACCCAGATTGAGGTTTACATATTGAAATTAAAATGGGTGTGATCAGAGCAATTTTTGGGGCTAGAAAGATGTAATTCTTAATTTTTAGTTCTTTGTACCTCTGCTGCTTATGCATGTTGCTGAAGCACTGACCTGAGATTTGAAGAAACCTGCATTTTGTTCCTGTTTTTGCAACTGGTTGTTTGGGAGATATCAGAGGAATTACTCCAGTTCTCTGTGTTTCCCGTCTGTGAATTGATTGCCTCCTTTGTGAAATACTTTGAAATCAGCTAGTAAACAAGCTAGACATTACAGTATGCAAAACACAAACAAGGCTGTCTTCGATAGAGAATATCTGTTTGTTTATTTATTTGACTTTTGTTTGTTTTGCATTTTGCAGAAGCCAAAGAAACCTCCACCTCCAGTTAAAACTCCAGGTACGTAATATATGTATGGTGGTACGTTGTCTGAGGAAATACTAAATTTCAGAAGCAATGCATGACTTCAAAAGAAAATTCAGAAGTAGCTTTCTATTTCCTAGTAATGCAGCCACCTGTAGTCACAGTTTGAGGTTACTTTTTATGCTTTATGTATTACGCTGCTGCTATATATTTTTCAAAATGATGATGGAGCCTACTTTTGGAAACATTTTAATGCAGGCCTACAGTTTGGACTCAAAAGAGTGTTTATAAATGGTATTACACTCCTTGCAAAGGAGAAAATATAACACAAATTGGTGTATGTCATATTTTTAGCTAGTAACTAAGATAATTAAAGCTCTTTGAGAAATGTCTAAGCTTGTTTTTTGCATTCAGCTCCAAAGCCTGAATTGCCAACTGGAGAGAAGAAGTTCCCTTCTTTGAGGCCTGAAGAAAAAGGTGAGACCAGTTTTCTCCATAGTGAATTTCAGACTATGTAAATGAGTTACAATTTTTAGCTTGGCTGCTCTGTGCAATAGGTGCCTGTTTGGAAGACATCATACAGATTCTTTTGATACCACCTACTGAAGTTGTCGTGTCTGTGATGTTATGGGAATGCGTTTAGACTGATTAAAAGAACAACTACACTTTCATGAAATGTGTATTTCTTGTTATTACATGACATTCTGAAAAATGTTGATTGCACTGCGTAATAACATAGTTACTATTGAATTCATTTAGGTACAGTTCTGTGATAGTGACTGCAGTTTTGAATAGCAATAGTAAGTTATTAGAAATGAAAATGTTTGCTGCTGCTTCTGAATGTTTTGGCCAAAATCAGTCTCTGATGGAAAATACTTTTGAAAGAAATACACGGAACAGTTACAACACTCGTTAGACAGACGTTACAGTCACAATGCTCAGAAATTGAGATTTCTTGTCCTGTTAATTCTTGCTATATTCCATGTTTTCCAGTTCCACAAAATTTGGAGGTGTTTACCACTCTTTAAAATTTAAAGGACACCTTTTTTTCAGAAGAAAAGCTACTATTATCACCCGAACACATTTCTAAAAGGCTTCTTTTCGTATTTGAAAAACTTGCCAAGTCAAACTGTTAAACTGTTTTGATTGTGTTTAAAAGTCAGAAGCTTAAACAAACATGCTGGTTGGGTCTTAAAGAAGAAATTCTGACGTCACTGCAGCTTAACCATATTACAAAAACATACTCTGTTCTGTGAATCGTGAACTATGGCTGACCGTTGGCTAAACAGCATTTTGACAAGTAAGCCTGCTCGATGGGTTTCTTGGCTTCCTTGGGCAGTTTTTATAACCCACATTTTAAACAAAGCACGTTCTCAAGTGTTTCATATGAAGAATACTTGTTAAAATCAGCTGTTTCCTCTGCATGTGAGCAAACAAGTTATCTTTATCTGTTGGAACAGTATCTTCAGGTGTGAATTGAGATCAGCTGTATGATTCTAGAGAACCTGATCACTTGGCTCTTTAAGTTTAAGTTTATTTAAACTGAAGTAAGTTTAGTTCTAGACTGGTTCTGTTTGTACTATGGTCTTAACCTTTACATAGTTGAGTTCAACTATTCGTGGAGGAATATAGGAAAAAAAATACTGAGTGACACCATCCAAAATGCTTAGGAATATGAAAGCTTCTGAAAAATTAAGTAAGGTAGAGAACCATCCTTTACTGTGGTAGAGGAAATGATTGAGGAAAAGTTTGTCTTGTATTCAGTTGAAGGTCAGGTCTTAAGTTACTTATTTAGATAGCAGTAGTGTTTTACTAGAAGAAATGCCCGTTTATCAGTGCAGTTTTACTTGTGGAAAAATAACCATGTTGATACTAGTGATTAAATTCATTAAGTATGAAATTGTACTGTAATTAGTTTTCAAAATAAAATTAATTGAGCAGCTCTAATCACAAGCTATCAAACCATGTAATATTTTTTATGCCTATTGGGAGACTAATAAATCTGCCTTTAACTGCAATCAAAAAATGATCAAAAATTAAAAGCAATACTCCTATAAGTATTTCTGTATTTATAGTGAAGGACACTTAGTGGTATCATGTAGAAATTTTTGTCCAGCGTAAATGTCTTCAGATTAGTATTTTTATTTCCATTGCTAAACTGCTCATTTTTAGCCAAGCCTTATCTTTTTCACTGCGGAACAGAATCTAAACGAGGCATGCCATTTTGTCCAGCAGAATTGTCCAGTTTCTGTGGTGTCATGGTGAATCTTGACCTTTGGTATTAACTTTTTCCACTTAGCTGTGGACGGTTTTTATATTCAGATTTTGAGTGGGAGTAATTGAAGGGAAAACTGACAGATGATAATTCAGGATACAATTTGATGACAGCATTTTTTCTGCCCTGTTCATGAATTCACTTATTCTTAAAAACAAAAAGCGTAATTCTGAACTTGTGTTCAGCATAGCTAAAATAAAGCTAATCGATCTTCAGTAATACTAACTGCTATTGGGCTTTTAAAATTTAAATTTTGCATATAGGATCAGTAGGCAGAAGTGGCTAGCACTGTTAACAGGCTGTTTTACACAGGACAGTCAGCACCACCGTGTGGCAAAATCCTTTCACTACATCAGTATCTTAATTTTTTTTCACTCGATACTAAGAGAGACTGGAAGGAGATGCCAACCAGTTTAGGTTTTTTGTTCATATCTCCTCCTAATGTTCAAATGTCCCAAAGAAGGAGGATAATTCTGCCCTGGGTAGTGCTTTTTTGCAGAAGTATCTCTATGATCTGTTTACTTCCAAGTACTCCTCCGAAAGAATATCAGTGTTTTCCCATTTTAGGGTTGGAGGGCTGACACTCAACGGCTGCAGGACTTGTCCAAAGGAAGTCAGTCATAGACCTGGCAGCTCAGGCACTTAGCTGGGATGGAGCTGAAGCAAATTTCCAACCCTACCCCCAAATCCATAGCGTATGTAAACATTTTACATTAGACCAATAGTTGGTTAAAAGCAAAGTCACAGGAGGGGAGGATGGAGAGAATCAAAGCTGAAGGTCAGCCTCTCCATCCCAGTTTACTGATTTACTGCCCTGTAAGGGCAGTAACTGTAAAGGACTGTAACTCCTTACTGTAACCTAACAACAATCTTTTAAATCCTCAGTGCTTTATGCATGCCTGACTGAGCTGTAGCGTAGTTTTACACGGAAAAGTAGAAGGCATGCTCTGGATATCCCACAGGGTGTGATTAGGGAACATGGGTTGAAGACTATTCAACTAACATTTGTGAAGCAGCTTGAATTCTTCGGTGTCCCATATGTTATATGTCAGCTCCTCTGGACCATATTCAATTAGGTCACGTACGCATTGAACAACAGGGTTGTTTTTTTTTTGGTTGATTATCCGTACTTAATTTGTATCTTGAATTTGTAGGAAGGTAGACTTTATCTAAAATAAATTCAGTTACTCAGGTAAATACTCATTTTCCTCCCTTTTTTCCATAGACAAGTTATGCTGCTTTTGTGTATGGAAGAAGTCTAGTTACAACAAAATAAAAAAACCAAACCCTACCTTTTTAAGAGGAGATCAGGTGAATTCATAGAAAAGAAAGCAGTAGCAGTACAGAGAGATTCTTGGTTCTTAGCTGTCATTTGCAGTGCAATAATGTGAATCCATAATTTCTTACTACTGTTTCATGTCAGTAGAAAGACATTTTGCTTACTTTAACATGTTTTGTAAGTTCAGGTAAGTAGTTTGTGTGTTTTGATAAGGTATCACTTAAGACACTTGCATACCTATTTTTCACTTTTATCTGATCTTCAAAGAAAGTATTTCTGACAGCAGTTGCTTTCTAATTGATTAGCATTTTAAGAATTCTAGACAACAGGGGTTTTTAAAATGTTACGGTGACTTATTTTGTCAGATGAAAAAGGAGCTTTGGATCAGAAGCCTTTGAAGCCACAGGCTCCTCAAGTACCACCTAAGAAGCCTATTCCTCCAAGCAAGACTAACAGCTTACTGAGAGCAGGGCTTCTGCACCCAAAACGTCCAGATAAACCTGTTTTGCCATCATCTGTATCCAAGTCAGTATAACTTATATCATATACACCAAGTATATTCTATTTGGTTTGTCGGTCGGTCTTCCTTCATGGATGAGGTGGGAAGAAATGCATGTTTTAAGGGTGAAAAGGATGCAAGGATAAGTTTTGCCATACACTTACCAGTGTCTTGGTTCTCCAAGTCTTTATCAATGCGAACTTAGAACTTTCTAATTCTTTGAGACATTGAATCCATCTCAGAGTAAATATTACAGCATAACTAAGCATGGGGCAGATCAAGTTACAAATCTGTGGGTTGCTTTGCTTTAAGCCTGCCCCATAATGAAGAAGTTGTAGCTACAGTAGCAGTATGGTGTAAAAGAATCTATGGACGTGGCGCTTGAGAATTATTATTGTGTTTGGAAAAAACCTGAAGATTTGAGTTGCGTCAATGTCCAATGTTTCAGCACTTTATATAGAACAGGATAGATGGAAAGGAAGAGTTGAGCACAGTTAGTACCTGTGCTAAATGTACCCATTGTTGCTCATGTGCTCTTCTGGGGAAGAAAGCACTTGTTACAGAACCACACCCAGTCTTTATACTCTGTCTTGAGTATTCTCAGTTGAGTTACTGGAGAAACAGGGATGGTAATAGCAAGTGATCGCTCACTATTTCTTTCAGATCCACTTTTAAAAAAAGTTTTCTCATGAATTTGAAACAATTATTTGTGGTGTTTCACTAAGACTAATTTTACATCAATACGTTCCCCCCCGCCCCCAGTTTCCCTTTCTGTCTTCATCAAAGTATTTGCTAGCTCCTAACCTGAAACTGTAAATAAACTGCTGATGGGTAACTGTCCCTTTGGGATGTTTAGTTGACTTGAAAGAACCATGTGAAAGTAAGGTCATGATGCACTTGGCCTTGTATGAATAAAGGAGCAGACAGCTGCTACATCAAAGACCTTGCACCTTAAATACCTGCAAAGATACAGGGTGGCAGCAAACATTTGTCAAGGTTTGTCTTTTCTTACAGCTGGTCCTGTACAGCTGAACCAAAAGGAAGAATATCTAAAGGGAGAAAACAGTGAGGAGGGAGGGCAGTGGGGAAAGGGAGCGTGGGTAAGGCACACACTTTCAATGGTTGACTCCAACAGAGGACAATCTAGGCAGAGCTGCCTCTGATCCCTCCCTGCACAGCCCTGGGAACATTGGATGTCCAAATGAAGAGTTAGACCATTGCCACTTTACTGCTGTTTAGGTTTTCAGTATGTAACTGTGTTATATCACTTGGTATTTTGGAGTTTCCCAAGTAAAGATTTTTTTTTTTTTCCAAACCACAAGTCACTTTCCCCTCCCCCATCTTAGAAAATAATTATGGATATAAAGGGATACACATGTGCAGTTAAACAGAGGTCTGTAGTAAACTGTGGTCCTTTAGTAATTGAAAATTTTAAATAGCTGACAACTGATCCATTTATATACTTTATTTTTATGCTGACTATATTGAGCATGATGTCATATGGTGTGGAATATCCCTTTGGTCAGATGGGGGCAGCTGTCCCGGCTGTGTCCCCTCCCAACTTCTTGTGCACCCCCAGCCTACTCACTGGTGGGGTGGGGTGAGAAGCAGAAAAGGCCTTGACTCTGTGTCAGCACTGCTCAGCAGCAGCAAAAACATCCCTGTGTTATCAACACTGTTTCCAGCACAAATCCAGAACACAGCCCCATACTAGCTACTACGAAGAAAATTAACCCTACCCCAGCCAAAACCAGCACAGGCATAAATGATGGCAAGAATTGTAAAGGAAAATGTCATCTGTTCTTTTTGTTTGTTTGTTTTGGTGGTTGGTTTTTTTGTCCCTGGATGATGTGACCAGATACGCAAAGAATGCATGGTAGAATAAAAGCCATATACACAAGGTATTTTATTCTATACCCAGAAAGAAATAACTTGTTCTTGGCAGCTTTTTTCTTTACAGGAAGATTTTGATGTCAAGGAGTCTGAGTATGTTTCTGAATATTTCAGGAGATATTACTGAAGGTGCTATTCAGCTCTCTTGTTTTCTGTTGCACTGAAGTGTAATATTTTAGATTTAAAGTGCCACAATGTGCTGTGTAGTAAAAGTTTTGGATTATTTTTACAAGGGGATTGTACATGTTTGACAAGTCTGCAAGAGCTGGAACAGAAAAATTGGCTTTTACAGGAGTAGAATTGCTCTCCGAAAGACTTGATTTTAAGCAAGGCTTTAGAAAATGATAAAATCTACTGAAATTTTTCCATTTAATTCTAATTCTTGGTATGTTTCAGTTGTAAACTATTTAACCTCTTGACTAGGTATGTCTTGTCATTTTTTTCTTACTACAGATCTAATGGAGAAATTGTTTCTCTTCGACCAAAATCTGAAGTTGAGCCAGTAGCAAAACCAAAGTTAGACTCTGAACCATTACCACTTAGACCAAAATCAGTAGAGGTAGATTCACTTGTGGTAAAGAGCTCTAAAGAATCAGGTAAGAAAAGAATAAAAAGTTCTTTTGGGTCTTTCTGTTTGGATTGCAGTATTTTACAAGGTTAGAACAAGCTTTTTAAGTAATTTACTCGAAATGCCACAGAGTGCAATTATGCCTGTTCAGTAGAAAGTCCGTTTTTTTAGAACTGCTGTAAGTAGCTGAAGGTAAGAGTCAGCAAGCGATGAACAGATGTCAGTAGGCTGTTTGGAGGTAGTTGAATGAGCCCTGTGTTGTAACAGGGCTTCATGATAGGAAGGGAGGAACGTAGGCAATGGTTTGTTCTTCTAATTTGAAAGCATGTATTTTTGCTGTCACTTTTATCTTGTGTTTTTATGAAATTGGTTTCCTTACTGACTGGTTCTGTTTTGTTCTGCTCCTGCATTTCAGATAACTTTTGCTTTTCTAGCTAACTTGCATATTTTTAGTAATACCATTACCTTCAGCATTCTGTGATTAAGTTCATAGCTGTTCTAGATTATGACTTTTATCACACCTTAAATTTGGGCCAGCATGCTATATTGTACATTTGAATTTCATGCTTATGGCTTTGCTTAATGCACCTTTAGCCAAACCTGGCATCTCCTTAAATCTAAATTTGTCCAGTAAAAACCGTGATACTGGTTAAAGCACCCACATTGATGATCAGGCTCTCTGAGCTATTATATAGTTACATTTTGTCCTTGACTTGACAGCACAACTGATTTCAGTCCTCTGTGTGCCTCTTAAGCAGAGATCATCTGCTCTGGGCATTTTTTTTTTTAAACTCAATTGTTTTTATTGTATGACTACCCACTGCAGAAGAAGCTTTAATGAATTGTACCTGCAGTGTTTGGCTTGCATATCTCAAATACGATTGTTCATCTCCAAAGAGGTTTTAGTAGTAATACATTTTGAAATTGTAGTATAACTTGATTTTTTTTTTAAGGCCGATTATGATATTCATGTTGTAGAATAGTTGATCCTACAGTGTAATGAATTAACCTGCAAGATAAAAATAATGCATTAAAAAAATGAAGCAGTTTATGAATAGAAAGGAGTAGTACTGATTTTTTTCCATTAGGCATTTAAAAATATGATTCTAAGGTTAAATGTTTTGTATGAGGGAAGGTTAGTTCATGTATGTTTTTTTTTTTTTAATACAGAAGTTATATTTTTCTGAACCACAAAAAGATGGATTTCAGTAGGTATTAGAATATCCTAGAAATATTACAAATACTGTCAGTGTTACTTATAAATACGCTAAAGTATTTATAAGTTCTTTTTTTATTCCCCAGTAAAATCTGTGCATACGCTGTGATATGCCTTGTGTTAAAGGTTTTGAGTTGGCAGTTTAACTGTTGCATCTATTTAAAGATGAGTTTGAGTGTGGGTACGGAAGAAACACTTTCAGGCCAAAGTAAGCTGAGAAATGAAAGAGCGATGCACAACCTTGCCTTAAAAATATAAGCCTTGTCCTACTACTCAGATGTTTATCTCTAGGACTGTGCTAGATGTGTTAGTGTATACCATAGTATCATTTATCCCCAGGAAAAAGCTCCCCATGAAAACATGGAACTTTTTCTTTAGGTGCAGTTATCTTGACATCTTCAACCAAAGTGTCAACATAGTGGCTGTGATATTAGATACTATATATATATATGTGTATCTCTAATTTAATACAGATTAAAAAAAAAAAAATCTATGAATTCCTGTTTGCTGACACAAGATTTTACAGGCTCACAGAAATTCAAGATTTTAATACCTAGGTGCACAGGGGGTGGGAGTGGGGAACTGGCAAGTGGGTGAGGTCTGTTCAGTGGTCCTTGTTCGGTGCAGAGCAAGCAAAGGAGGCTCAGGCAGTCCTGTGGGGATGCAGCACTGACAGTGTCAAGGAGCTGCTACTTGAGGAAAGTTTCAAAAGTCCTCTGTTGTGTGAAATTGTCCTCGTTTAAAACTATCTGCGTAAGTCACTTGTAGTTTTACTGCTTTTGTGAAAGGGGTCTAGTCCAAACTCCTGCCAGTAAAATAGAATGAATCTCATGCTTTATGTCTCTGTATGCATTCTGCTGCTAAAGACATAATACTCCATGCAGCAGCTAATACTACATAAAACCCCAAAGATGTTGGGTCCTTATATAAAGTTTAAGGTTGTTTAATCTTACAAGAACTAGGTTAGATACTAAAACATGGGGAGAATTGTATGGCTAGAGTTGGCAACTCTGTTACCAGGGTCTCTTTTTTTCTTCCCTTTTTTTTTTTTTCCTCCTTTAGCTTGAGATCCTGAAGTGAATGATTTTTTAGAAAACCAATTTTTTTAAGTGTGGGTTTATTTTTTTGCAACTTAGTTTGACCGTGAAGTGTGGTGAAGGTTCAGCCTCTTTCAGTTTAGCCTAAGGAAAAGCTGTAAATATTCTGTATCTATAGGAAAAAACAACCCAACCCAGACCAAAATTGGGCCCCCCAGCCACCAGATAAGGACAAACACTCAAAAACATTCAGAAACATTGATCATGTTGAAATACCTCCTCTTAAAGCTTTATTTGAAAAATGGCATAAATGTTTCTCTGTTTGGTTAGAATTAAAGTACTGTAAAATACTAAAGCTGTAATACTAGTATGCTGAACATGTAAAGCAATTCTGTTTCTTCTACAAATGTTTCTTTTTCCTGCTTTGTAAAATAATTTTTTTGTTCAGAATCTTTTTCTAGACATTCCTCTCCTTGACTTTTCTTTCCAGATTTTGTTTCCTATCCTGTTTGCCATGTTTCCCTTCTTACGTGTCAGGAAATTACCCTACCCTTCTCCATTTTGGTAAGATAACAATCTATAAGGAAATCCAAATGCTTTATGCCATACACATAGCCTCTTCTTAACTTCATAAGCGTAATTTTCAGTTGCAGTTATTGATACTAAAATTTTTGGGTTTCAGTTTAAAATGCTTTTTTGTTTCTTTGAATGCCTGTTTTCCTTAGCTGTTAAACAAGAAGTTACTTTCAGTTTACTTTTCAATTAGCAACTTGTAGAGGTAAAAAGAAAACCCAAAAAACTTTACAGTCCAGCTATTGATAAGCCAAACATATTGAACACATTTCACTATAAACACTATCTGTAGGACTTCTGGTGTATTTAGGTTAAATGGCTTTATCTTTCTGTAGCACAAATTAGCCAAAGACTTCATAGCTGCATATTTAGTATTATAAGTCTTGTAAAATAGTATTTGTGAAAGTCATGTATTAGGCACATGCTTAATTGTAGCAAATACCTTACTATTGTTCAACTGCAAATTTAAATATTCTAAAGCTTATATCTGTCCCCTAAATTTTTGGGGTGTAATCTCAGCAAGATAAGTAATAGGAAAAAGGGCTGCCATCTTCTCTTAGTCTGCAGGTTAATGGGAGGTCTTGTCTTCTAAAATATTGGATACGTTTCACTTCTATCATGGGTTTTTAAACCCCAGCCACATGATACGTTGGAACCATAATTTCTTTAGACACCTCTTCAGCTTTGCTTCTTTTTGTGAAGGTTTTTTAAGACAAACTGGTATGCATACACCTGAAGCATTCACAAATCTTAACAAAACCTCTCACCTAATTGTTTCTGTTAAAGCTCCTAGCAGTTCTGTTATGTATGGATCCATGTTAAGCTTGCAGAAGAGATGTTTCTAATAGTCTGTCCGAAGTAACTGCTTAAATTAGCTCATCTTTCTAGAAAGAAAGGTGCTCTCGCTCAGCTTTAAAGTCATTTTTTGACTCAAATTATCCCCAGACATATGGTATTGCTCATTTGGCACTATGATGGGATTCCCTTTAACAATTACTCACAGGCTGTCTGTAAGAAAGTTGATTGATAAATCACTTTATTGATTGAAATGGGTGTAAATTGTTATCTTTCAGTGGGTTTCACTGGTATCTCTGTTGGTTTCAGTGGGGCCAAGCTTTCTCCTAAAATAATTAAGAATGCTGTTTGAAAAGAAAAACAAACAAACAAAACCCCCCAAACCTGCAACAGAGCAAACAAACACAAACACCACCACCAAAAACACAAACCCAAATCCCCACCAGCCTGTGTTTAATTTCTTCCTTATACCAAAGCAACACAATGGAAAGGTAAAAAGGAAAATGCAAGTGCAGTCAGAATTCCCTCTGACTGTAATGTGCGGGTAATATTTTTATGCTGAGCTATTGTCTCAGGTGGAGCAATTTCCTTTAGAATCTCTTACTAATAGGGGGGAAAAAAACCCCATCCCATCCCACCATCTATATTTAAATCATATCCAATTCAAGACTGTAGCAGTCTTCATCTTCAAGCCTTGTCAAATACTGCGGGGTTTTTCAGAAGTACGCATTGTTCTTAATGTTCTTAATATGCCTGATGTTTACTTTGTTCATGGAGACAGGGCTGGCATTACAATCATAACAGCAACTCAATTTACAATTCTTATTTAAATTTACTGCCAAATGGTTTGTCATTTCTGCAGAATGGCAAAAGGAGCGTCGTTTAAAGGCAAAAAATACTGAGATGGGGGATAGGGCATATATTTTTTTTTTTTTTTTTCCTCCTGCCTTCTTGTTACCTCTTTAATAATACCTAACTAATGTAAATCCTGATTTACATTTTGGCATGGGTTAGTGCTCTGGGATTACAGACGGCTGAGTAAAGAACATGAAGGTATACCCCTTGGTCACTGTTGACTTCTAATATGTTAAGTATTTCATTGGCGCAGAGTACAACAGAAATACCTTTATAGTTATTTATTTCTCCCTCATCCTCTTTTCCGTCAGCCGCTTGCCATTCATCACTCTTCTGTTTCTTCCTTCTTTGTTTTTCTTCCCTGCTTTTTAAAATTGCAAATATGATTACATGTTTACAAAAGACTATCTTTACATTCTCTTTAATAAAATTAAAAAGCAGCAAAACTGATTGGTTACAGATTGCATTTCAACAAGGCAACAGATGATGAAGTAGATACATTCAGGGATGTCCGAAAGATGTGAATATTTTAAGGACTTCAAGGATAGTAACGCAGAGTAGAAGACATTAAAATCAGTTAAAACATTTAGTGGAAAACTTAGTTCCTACAGGTATAAATTAGCTTTGACAATGCATGAGTAAAACTTGGATCAATCAGGTGCTTTTAAGTCATCCAAACACTGAAGTGGTATGAACGGTCTGGCTCAGTGTTCTTAGGACTCTTTTTCTTATCTGACCTCTTGCTATAGCTTCAAAATGAATGAGAAATACGGGAAGAAGTATAATAGCTTCTGTCTGATAAATCCATAATGGCATGTAAAAATCAGAGGTTGCCAAAAAAACCCTCAATACCCACCCCACCCCCCAAAAAAAACCCCCACCAAACCTTGAATGTTACTTTTGGTGCCCGTAGTAAATGCTGTGTGGCATTTTAGTTAAACATTTAGAGTCTCTAGAATAAGTCTAATGAATTTGTGTTGTAAAAACGTATATAATACCCATAATCTTACGCTGATGCTTAAATAAAAACCTATCTCATTGCACATGTGTTGGCAGGTAAGTATTATTATTATTATTATTCTTACTAAACAGTTAAGAAGTTGAGTTGTTAACGAGGTGAACTACTTATGTTATTAGATTAGGTATGTTCTGTTCTTCCTATTAATGTTTTTTTTCCAAAGGTTGTCCTTTCCCATAGGATGTAAAGAATTTCTACTGATCTAAGAGAGAGTTTACCTAGAGCATAAAGAAACTAATGAGCAGAGAGATCTGTATGATTTAATAAAGTATGAGAATGGAGTTTTGAAATGTTTTATTACAGACTTTGTGAAGTCGTGTATTTTCTTTAGACAAAGCACTGCATAGGAAAAAACTGCCCTGCACAGAAACGTTTGCAGTTAATGTCTTGTTAACTTACGTTCACCAACTGGTCAACATGTACTTTACCATGTTGCTTTTATTTTTTTGTCTTAGTCACTAAACTTGGATTTTCGTGCTTTTCATGCACGTTTAGTGAGCAGAAAATACGCTCTCTTAAGTAGTTGAATATGGCACCTCTCAAAAAACCAGTCATAAATATATCTTTCTCCAGATGCTTCTTAGGTCTGGTTTATGCTGCCATGTTACTACAGCACTTCTTCTGTTGAGAACTTGAATTTAAATGCTAGTTGAATTAACTCTTAATTTTTTTCAAGGGGGAAAATGTGGTTTCCCAGATACGCCAAAGTCATGTAGCTGTTTTGTATGGCTCGTGTTGTATATGCTGAAAATCTATGAAACGATAAGAATTCTGATATTTTGTTTTCGTCTTAAGGAAAAAAGTGATAAAAAAGAATGCAGCAAAACCTTCTGGTCTTGACGGTGGTCTGTATTTTCATCTTTTTCTAGGTCTGTTAAGCTTTGATGATGTAATAGCTACCTCAGATAATCTATCGCACCCTACTGCAAACCGACCCAAGATGCCTGGTAGGAGGTTGCCTTCACGTTTCCATAGCAGTAGTCCTGTGAGTATATTTGGTGTGTTTCCCTAGCAGTGAACTAAGAACTAACTTCCCAGGAAACAGGGTTGAACTGGGAAACAGTCTTATGAACCATTTACCTGAGAGTGAAATGCAAAATGCCGCAGGGGCTCAGTTCCTATAGACTTTGTCTACAGGAATATCCATTCCCAGGAGGGAAGCGTACGTAAGAGAAACGACACAACTGCGTTGTAGCTGAAGGAGTCTTTCTGTTCTGTGGGGTATTACTGCAGTAAGTACTCAGCTCTTCTAGCATCCCTGATGATGAAACAGGTGTTGTGCATACACACAACTCTGAAAGTGTCTTTAGTGCCTTACAAGCCTGACAATATATAGTCTTTGGCCACAATAAATCTGTAATTTAATGTTGCTGTAAGGCAGGACTTGTGATCTCATGTGCTAAGACATGAGATTGTCAGACCGTGAGAATCAGGTGGTGCGGAGCCCTTGAAATCAAATTATATCATCAGGTGGTGTATAGTTCAGTTGTGCCAGTTACCATCTACAATTACTGTCTGATAATGTCTGTGTTTATGGAAGCACCTACAGGCTCCCAAAAGCATCAAGAACTTGTTCAGTACTGCAGAGATGCTTGAAAATCCTGCCCAAGATTCCTATGTTTGATTTAAATTCAGCTGAATGAGTATTGCGGGGAAGGAAAGTTCTGACTGTCAGGGAAAGAAAACTATGGTGGTCTAGCAATTTGTTTGGTTATTTTATTCTATTTTTTATTTTTACTATTGCATCTTTAGAAACATGTGACAGTTCTTTTTTTTATTTACTTTTTAATTTTTTTTTAATTCTGAAAACCTTTTCATTTTTTATGAATGGTTTACCAGGCAAGTCAAAACGTGAGTCCAGAAAAAAATTTGAAGGTGCAGAAAGAAGAAGAAAGTGCCAAACCAAAGTCAGTTGAAACAAAAAAGGTATGATACCAAGCAGCTAGAGAAGTACCAGGCAGCTAGGTGTTCTGTTCATCTTGCTCATATTTCCAGTTTAGATTGATGCAACCATCTAAATGCAAATTATTGTATTTAAATGCAAGTGAGCAGTGTCATTTAGTATAAAGTTCATAGTAGGAATTTTAGTATAAAGTTCATTTATACTTTAGTATGAAGTGCATCAGTTCTGATGAGAACTATTGTATCAGGTAGCATGAAACTATGGTGGTATTTCCTAAATAAGCTTCATGTCTGCTCAGCCTTTAGTCTTCCGACAGACAGAACAACTGAGCAGATCAGAAAGGTGCACAAAAGAGTGCTTATAATGAACCAATGGCTCCATTAAATCACACTTTTTTTTAAAGTGTAGAGAACTCTAGTGTGAGTACTTTTTTTAGTAACTGCAGGAACCTCAGGGAAATGCTTAATAAAGAGCTGTATAAAAGAACTGTCTCATATACTACAGTAGTCCGTTTGAACTGGACATTGTTTTTTGCCTTTTGGGTAGAAACTGAAGGAAACTTGTGCACATGCAACTCCCATACCAGTACAACCTGTATGCTCTAAGTGGTCAGTTCATTAAAACTTCATTTCTTAGCTTTCTACTGATTTATTTTTTCAGCCGTCTCCATTCAGTCCACCAATTCCATCTTCATCTCAGAGACCAAGTTCTGTTATACTCAACTTTTTTCCTGGAGACATCCAATTTAAAGGAGAAACAGATGATGAAAAAATTTCTGTGGAAGAGCTCAGGACTCAGATTAATGATTTGATTGGTTTAGTAGACACACTGAAGAAAGAACATGGGTAAATATTTTCCTTCTCAATCTGCAAAGGGATATAGCGACATCTTCCAAATGTCTTTAATGCCAAACTTCTTAAAAATAACAAGCTATTCTATATTAATATTAATTCAGAACTTCTTTCTTTAGAAGTTGATCCAACTAGATGTCCTAAATATGTACAAACTTAATGTCAGAGTATTTTTGGAATTTGTACGCGTTTTTTCCGTCCTACTTTGTGCTCCTGCATTCATTACAGCTTTCTGAAAATATTTCCTAAACAGTTAGTATTTCCACTCTAAGGAGAAGTAGATAATTTTTGTGGTATTTAATATAAGCACATGTGCTGGCCTTATGTATCGCTGCGCACAAGTAACTGCAGTATTGACATGACCAG
>NW_008824359.1:3883502-3903177 GCF_000699105.1 Pygoscelis adeliae | reverse complement strand
GTTACTGAGCTTTTCAAATTGGTGATCATTGTGACCCCATCGTCCATGCGCATGTGGGTAGGGTTGTGGTTGGCAAATAATGTAGAAGAAAAATGTAATTGGTGTTTGAGTAAACAGAGTAAAGACCAACCTGTGGGAAACTTACCTTCTTCTGGTTTTAGTTTTACAGCACAGACATTCATTTTGGTACTATTTAAATGATGACTAGTGCTAACCAAACCAGCTTTTAGAGTGACCTCTTGAGAGGGTATAAAGCATCAGGATCAGTTGGTCTCCAAAGCAATCTAGTAAATTATCAGTTCTGGAGATTAATGAACTAGTTCTTCAGCAACTTGGTGATAATTCTTAGCACTTTCTTGCCTGAACATAGTTAGGAAATAAAACATGTTTTAGGAACTTTCTATTCTAAAGAATTTCTGTTCTCTGTGTAGAAGTTGCCAGGTTATTTTGGTTTAAATTCAACTCTCCAAGTAAAATAACAGTACAAATTTTTAAGTAGCCTACTTAAAATTGTGATTGTAAGTTAGGGATAAGTGCATAGTGATAGGTAAGAAGTGTTGAGAGTTGGTGGAAGCTCGTGGTCCACCAGATTTGAGTACCAGTTCACTAGTGGGCATGTACTTACATGTAAGTTTTATTTGTAAGATGTAGCATCAGACAGTTGTTATGTGAATTCCTCTTGTAAAATTTAAATGAGGCCTTTGCTTCCTGTTCTCAGTAATGTGAAATTTTTTCCCCTTCTAACTTGTATTTCTGATATCTTAACTACTATTAGGAGACAACTGGAAAAACTAAAGAAGGATTTGGAAGAAGAGAAGCTGTTGCGAAGTAATCTGGAGGTAATGTTAGCTATTTAGGGGGGTAAAGTTTAGAAGTATGTGGGCAGTGTTCTGGAACTTGATGCCACAGGAAAGTCTTAACGAACCTGCTCAACTTTTTTTTTTTTTTTTTAATTTTTTTATTGCTGTGTAACTGTGTGGTTGAATGAATGCCTCACGAGGCAGTTGGATGTATATAGAAGATTCACAGTTCATCTTAGTTCAGCTTTCTTTATCTGGAAAATTATTTTTAACTATATATGGGTGTTGGGATGTGAATTCAGTTTAGTGTTGCTAGATTCTGCTCTTTGCTAGAAATATGTCCAACTGGCCATGTTCCAAATGAGAAGATTAATCCTTTGCTTTTGTAAGACTTGAAGGACAAGTTTACTTTATGTAATCAAAAGAAAAACAGGGCAAAAATAAACTTTCCTAAACTTTTGATGAACTGTTTAAATATTAAGTGGATAACTTGCCGAAAGAACAGAATGCATCTGAAAAATTTCCTTATGAATGAACTCCATTCTTCTCGATTTATTGATGAAGAAGGCTACCTGCCTTACAACATGATGCCATTAAGTAGTTAATAGGATGAGCTCATTGTAGAAAATTATTTCAGTCTGGTACAAAAGGGCATTTTATTTGTGAAACAGTACTTCTTATTGACTGCGAAGCTACTTTGAAAACTTGAGAAGAACTTCTGGTGAGTCTCTAAAGCAATCGATGAAGTTACCTTAAATGTGCACTGGGGATGAAGAGGAGGTAACTTCCAGGTATCCTCTAAATCCATTTGAAGAAATACAAATTAATCATGGCACGGTATTGTGCATGAAGGCTGCTTTAGTAAGTTAGTCTGAGGTGATGATGCAGCATTATGTGGGGACATGTCAGGTGATTCCGCAACCCAGCTTCGGCTACTTTATTCAGAGTGAATTTCTCCAATAAGATGTACCAGAACTATAGGCAAATTTTTGATGATTTTAAATTCTTGTTTGTTTAGCAATACAGTAGTATAAAATCAGCTGTAAATATTGAGCTGTCAAATGCTTCTGTGTTAGGATTTTATTTACTTAAGTGTCTTTGTCATAAAAGATTATAATTTTGATGAAAGCTCTGAAATTGTAAATTATTGATACTTTGATACTGACTCTTTTTCTTTTCAAAATGTCCATTTTCCAGCTTGAAATAGAAAAATTGAAGAAAGCAGTGATGTCTACATGAGACAGCTATGGACTCAATGTTTTTAACTCACCAGGAATTCAAAGCTGAACACAAGGAGAACTGACTCTTATTTCATAATAATGGATGCTGGTGTTCTACAGTCTTAAAGAAAAAAAATATAGTGTAAAAAAAAAAAAAAAAAAAAAAAAGGAATATAGTCTTCTATTCAGAGAGATAAGAAAACAAAAAAGAATAATGGTGTAATTTTTTTGCCAATATAGAAGAGGCCTTATTTCTTACTGTGCTGGAATTGCAGACCTTATTTTTTGGTTTGCTTGAAAATACTACTGAATCTGTATAGAAAGGAGAGGGAATTCTTAATAGATTTTTATTGAATACCTGTAGCTTAATTTTTAAAGAGATCTATACTATAAATAGGGTGATCTATCTTTACAACTAATCTGTAAAATAGTCTATTGGGAGGGATGGAATAACTGTATTGTAATTGTAGTCACTACGTTCCCCCTACACGCAAAAGGGAATATTTGGTATTTGTATAATTTTTGGCAGTCTTACCCAGGGTTATGCTGTTGTGCCTGTCTGCAGTGAGAATATTAATAATATGCTGTTTATAAGTTGAGTAATGAGATAGGAATTTGTTAATTCAATGAAGCAGGTGAAATGCCTATGCATTGTGGTAGGAACGAATGATCTAATCTGGGTAGTTTAGCAGAACATTTTGTCGCTTGCACTATTGGATTAAAAAGGGATTTAGGACTGAATCGTGAAGTTATGACAAAACTAACTTTTAAAACCACAAAATGCAAGAAATACAGAAACAAGGCTAGAATCCAGTCTTAACTCAACCTGTTGTGCCTAAAATATTACAGCATCAAAAAGTAAACCTTGAATCACAACGTCTGTGCTTCTGTGCATCTAAACTGAAGTCATCAGTCTTTCTAAACTGAAGTCATCGGTCTTTCTAGTGGTTAAATATGCATCTTGATCTGTTTTTACAATAGTCAGGTTTTGTTTATAATATGTCTCCAAATAAATCCCTTTGGAACTTTGATACCCTCAAAAGGTCTCAATATTTATATATTTATGCCATAAACTTTATCAGTATATTGTGTACCTCTAAATTTAATAACATCTTTGTATTTTAATGAGTGATTGGAACAATTGCTTTGACAGCATTGTGCTGGTTTCCAAGACAGCGTCTTTCACATCTTGTGGAAAACAGTTGAAATCTTGCGGATGACCATTATCTTTAACCCCTGAGCTCAACACTGTGCACCAGAATAATATACAAATAATATGCAAAGTGATGGGAGACAATGATATTTATTGCTGTGTTCATTCGATTAAAGAATTAATAAAACATACAGCTTTAGAAAGCCAGTCAAATGCATTATTTCTGTTAGTAATCACCTGATCTCCTTTTGGTCTACTAGAATTTAAACGACAAAAACATGCCACGTAGTTTGGCAGCTTCACCAGTAAGAAAAGTAATTAAGTTTCTATTCATGGGAATAGTCATAAATATAGTAATTATTTAGTGTGTCACTTGCTCAAGTGACGTGGAAGTGTTACTTCTTGAGAGTATACTTTTTTCACAGTTGATGCATCATAAAATACAAACATCAAAAAGTCAATTGGAGGATGTTTGTCAGTTGCTGATTTAAACTGTTCATAAAATTTGATTAATGTACTATGCAAGTATTAGGTAATATTTGCTAGTCACATTGCTAATGAGCTGATTCAATATTAATGCTTTTAACTTTTAATTGCCTAGATGCGTCACAAATGAAGACTTGAGCCAGATCTTTATGTTGAGGAATAATGTGCAGCAGTAATACTTTTCGTCAGACACTACACTCTTACTTAGAACTCATACCTCTAAGTCAGGTGATGAAAAGCAAGAATTGAGCCTAGTGGAATAGCCAATTTTGTTATACAAGCTCTTCACTGTGATTAGAGCACGAAACAAACCTTGGAATGGATTGCTCTACAGGAATTGTGTCTGCATGTAGGCTTGTGGCAGACGAACAGAACAAGACAATCAGTTAAAACCACAAATGAAAGGTGTTCGTTATTTAATGGCCTTTGTTCGCTATAGCAATAAATGACCCAAGTGCAATGACTTAATAAAACCCTCCTTTAAAAGTCGCTGCTACGAGTATTTTTAGCCATAAGGAAGTTGCCCTGATATATGTCTGTCTTGTCTTCAGCTAGTGTTATGTACTAGAGTGGAGGGGGGAAGGTAATGGTTTTGAAGACATTCCACAATACAAGTTCCTAAAAGCAGTATGCTTCACTGACTTGTTTACCGGTGCTGTAAAATGATGCATGCTATCCAAACTCAGCAAATAAAATAAGTTTAAAAACCTGTTGACATGTCTGCTCGGTTCTGTTCAGGAATGTTGTGTATGCCATTAAATTATTTGCAGGAGGAGTTTGGGCGGTGGGAGCGAAGTGTATTATTACTTAGTCCCCCTTGAGGCTTTCAGATTTTAATTTACTCACTGGGATGCCGTGGTGCCTGACTGGAACCACAGTCAGGAACAGCCATCCTGGAACCTGTCAGGAGGGCTTAGGATCCAAACAGTTGGAAAGCTTACTAGTTTTCTTTGCAGGTGTAACTGGGAATCTTAACTTCTCAGTATCTCTTTATTAGTTTTGTGGTTGTTTTTCCTGTTGGTCCATATTGAACTGACCTTACTGTGCATCTTCAGAGCCACTCAGTAACATGGATAAATGCATGTTTGAATCACTTCTTAAATATATAGTGAAGAACTGAAGACTGAGAGTATGTCATGTCTAAAAGGGGTATGGATGAGGCAAAAGGCAAATGAAGAACAGAACAACAGAAGGGTGTTTTTAAACTGCAAGGTTTTTATTCAAACTTCATAACATTCTCTAAAAAGCTTTTGTTTGCATACAAGGTATAGGTTTTTTTTAAAAAACTACAGGTCTACTTTTATTTTTTTAAATTTATTTAAACAATCACCATGAAGATAAAATTTTTCATTAATGTTGCTTCAGGGGAATGAAGTTTCTGATGAAAACCTGTAATATATTGCAAGGTTTGACTTTGAGTTGTGTAGCAAAGCATCTGTTGAACTTTTAAATAAATACCTTGTATTCATTAGTCATAAATTAGCAGAAGTCTGTTAACTTTTTCCAAAGGAAATAGTAAAAACAGATTTTCACAGCTGCCTTACTTTTGGCTGCTATTGAAGTTCTCTGAGATGTTCCTGATTGCTGACTGTTTGCTTTCTCAGAGCAGTGTCAAAGCAGCTGCTCATATATCTTGGGTAATTGGATTTTGCAAGAGCTGAAAAGGACAAACCACACCCTTTTGGGTGCCTGGGCCCATACCTCGCAGCTTGAAGCATGCAAACAGCCTTGACCAGCTTGTAAAGCATGAGGCTGATGCTCCTGGTTCGGGGTTTGGAGTACCCTCCTTGCTTGTTGGGAGTCATGGTTTGAATATCTTTCGAAGCCCCAGGAAGCGCAGATCACACCTCTTCCTTCTGAGAGAAGCATGTGCATGTGTCTGTTGAAGTACGCCAGCCTTTGTGCCCTTCAGAGGACTTCTGCTTAGGTTGAGGAGGTGTTGGAGAGTTGACGGGTATTCAGTCTAGCCATCATAGCAGAGGTTCGGCCGTGCAGGGGAGTGTGTGTAGAAGCACAACTCCAAGTGCCTAGGGGAAGAAGTCTTCTAAAACAGGTGTCCGTACCCTGACATGATCTGGTCTTTGGCCCTTTTCTGACTTAAAAGATTGCTGAGGTGCCACCTTTTAATTCATCTCTACCTGGTACTGTATCAAGAGCAAGTAGTTTAACCTTCCCAGGTGGGTTGTGTTGGCTATGTCTAACTGTGCCTGGCTTAATTCCTACTTGATACCAATGTGAGATGCAAGGCTGGCTATATCAGTACAGAACAGTAAATAATACCTACCTTTAGGCTAAAACTGGAGACCTACCTTGTGGCTGAGGACTGACTGAAGTTGTGGTAGCAGACAGAATGACATTACTTCAGGAAGCCCTATAAGCTCATGACAAACATGTTGCAGGACTGTGGAAAAAATTAGTGACCAAAGTTCTTCCAAAGCAGCCCTGTGAGTAGAAGGAGCATTAGGAATTGCTCTTCTGTTGTGACTACTTGCTGTACATTACTGGCTTTTGGAAATCCTTAGAAAAGGAGGAATGGAGTTGAGCGAATATTAAGAGAGCCAACGCTGAACATGGCACAAGATTGGACAACTCTCACCCCTTACCATGGGTGCAGCCCGTAAGAAAATATTACTTATTCCTTGAGATTTTTAGCTGCCCAAGATATTGTCAGTAGTGTCATCTTTCATTTATGAAGGGTAATGCATTAACTTGACCAGGTTTTGATCGTGAATTCTTTTGGGTCTTTAAAGTCTAGAAGATCTGTTGAATACAGAAGAGCAGAAGATACCATTCCTCCTGCTGGAGGAGGTACAAACCACGCAGGCGTGATTCATCTGCGTGGACTCCTGGCAAAGGTGGCAATCTGGCAGGTGTGGGTGTGTTTGTAACTTGTTTTGTCACTTTTTGCAGTGCAATACCTTTATCGTCATCTGCAGGTTCCTCAATGTTAATCCAGTCGGACAAGAAAAGAAGCAGGCTGATGCCCAAGGTTATTTCCTCATGGGAAAACTCTAGATGAACCAGAGCACCCAAGCAACGCGGGGTAAGACCGTAAGAGTGACACTGGGGCATGATGGCAGCAGATGAATGGTTAGACGCTCGCCTGTGGCATCTTGAGGATCTCTGGCTGTGTTAATTTTGCTTACAGTAGAACCCAGACTTCTGAAAACAGTGAGTACTATCACAAAACAACATTTTTCCAGAACTGCTTGAAGTCTATCGGTGGTCTGTGAAATTGGTTCATTCATAATCTAAAATGCACTTAACTGCTTAGGCTGTATTTACTTTGCACTTATTTTCTCAGTTTTATATTCTCCTTACATCTGTGGAAATAATTAGACAACTTAATTATCCTCTCACCTCTTTCTTGTAGTTTTGTAATTGGTCTCTAATCACAGCGTTGTCACTTTTAAGAAAATCTGAAATTTTCTTACAGCTAAAGTTACTGTAAAGATCACTCTCCTCAGAACTTGCTTTACTTAAATTCACATTTTCCAAGTGTGATGCCTTTAAAAATACAACTAACACTATACAAGCTTTTGCATAATTAAGAGCTTTAATTTTTATCCTCAGATGACCATTTTGAAGACTCTTAAGGCTCCTGCCGCAGCCTTTATAACTTGCCATGCAGCAGTGGCAAGTGACCACATTACAGTGGTTTATGAGCTGTTTGGGTTTTAAGATAGCCATGTAGCCATTCAAGCCCTAAAAATAATAGATCAGGTTCAGTAACAAAGGATTTAATATTTTTTTTTTAAATGTTAAGTACAGACAGTGCAACATTGCAGTGAGTGAGTGAGAAAATGTATTGCTAATTATGGCAAGCTCAGTGTAAACTTTTTTGTACAATATGTGCTTGTGATATCTGTGCAGGATAGCTTTCCCCATAAACTTCACTATAGTTCGTCATCTGGGGTAGTGGAGAAAGGGGAAGCTGTAACCCCAAGGTGATGGAGAACCCTTTGGCCAGAGACCTTGGGTCCACCAGCCTGGGGGCGTAGTTCCCACAGTTGTCGCTGCTTGGGCTGAGCCCTCCGGTAGCCCCTGTGTGACCACAGGCTGCCTTGCAATGCATCCTGCCAGAAACTAAAAGCAAGAAAGTGCTTGGGGTAGAGGAAGGAGGGTGTCCTGGTTTTGTAGGGTTTTACAAAATGGTTTGATTTTTAAACCAACAGTAGTCACAGAACAAGGGCTTTGAATTTGAGGCTATGATACAGTAACCAAAGTATGGATTACTTTTTAAAAACATGATCAGTTTACCTTTTTTTAGTGTTTTAAGAGGCTCTTTCCTCTCTTGTAACCACTACCTAGCCACTCGCTCCTCACTCTCTCCCTCTTGCTGAGGGCTTTGCCTCTGCTGAGGTGCTCTGACCAAATGAAATGAGCTGGAGAAAGAGGATCAGCAGCTGGTGACAATCTTCTGAGTTGGGTGGGAGACACCTGAGGGTATGGAAGTGTCCTCTTACTAGAAAGCCCCTTCCACGTGAGAGGGTTTTGACAACTCAGCTGCTCGTGTGCCTGTGCCCTGATGGAGCAGAAATCTCTGGAAGAGAGGAGTAATGTGTTTACAGCTCCTTAAAAAAGGAAGCAAAGTTAATAGCTTAGTGCTCCTGCCATTGCCCTTCAAATGTCAATGAATCCCAGCAAGCATGGGTGCATGGAGGGCCAAGGTGGCCTTCATCCAGGGGATGATTTTCAAAAAGTGTCAAGTTTCTAATTGTGGTGTCTTGGATTAACAGCTCAGTTGCTCTTTATGGACCTTTCTCCAAAAAAAAAAGTGCATGGCCTGAGTTTGGACCAGGAGATCACTGTCTGATACCCTGCCTTCACACTGTGTGTTCCTGTTAATGGCAGTAGATAGTTTGTGATTAGATATATATCGTCCTCTATCTAAAGTTACCATAATTGGATGTTTTGGAGGGAGAGGAATAGCTCTATATGCTTTCACATGAGCTTATGTCAGTTTATCCATGTTTTTTCCCTAAGGTGACAGTGACTTGCTGCTGCATCGCTTGTTTTGCTCTAAGCTTCTCTTGCTGCAGAGTAGTTATCTTGGCATGTTCTTGTAGCGGTAAGACCGGGTGGTTTCCACGTCAAGCAATGCAACTGAGCGAGATCAGTGTTTTGCTGATAATGTGGGCCAGTATCTCGGTGAGCCTTAGATACCTGGAGCTGTCCCAGATTTCTACCTCACTTAAAGGTAACAGCCCTAGGTGGAGTTACATCAGTGGTTAAATACAAAATGAATATGAACTTACTAATGATCAAACATGATGAGCTCAAGGATTCCCAGGTATGAGATGGAATTAGGGCTACGAGCATACAATAAACATTTAATGACTGCAGAAATCGGAAAAGAATTTGATACAGTCCTTTGCCTCAAACCTGTAGGTGTTTCCCAGCCACCTCCCGTTCTTCAGCAATATTGATCTGAGTATTTTGGTTCACCTCTCTTTATCTGTTTTATTTCCTTAGAAGAAGCTTTAGCTAAAGCTAAATTATTAGCTTTAAACCCAGAAAATGCTTTTACCAATAGCAGCTGAGTTCAAGAGGCTGGCACGAGGTTCTTCTTTAGAGCTACCTTAGAAATTCAGTGCATAAATCTAGCTCTTCCTTTTATGATCTTTTCATAATTAAGTAATAAACCTGCGGATCTAAAAATACAGTAAGGTGAAGAAATGTCACAGATGAAAGGGCAGCCAGCTGTGTGCCTGGTCCTTTGATACCATCAGATTGTGAGAGCTTGGAGTCTCCTGGATAGGAAAACACACCTCTGCTTCGTCAGTGCAGGACCCCTTCTGTTTCAGCACCGTCTGTGCTGATCAGTAAGTATCAGGGGGAAAATTGAGTGGCTCCTATCAAGGCATGGTGATTTGACAAGGCTTCTCCTGTGTGCATCTTCTGAAAACCAGCCAGTGTCCTGCTTTGTCTCCTTGCATTCATTTTATTTTTTTTTTTTTAGTACGTGGCTTAATCTACTTATACATCCAGTCACAGAAGATCAGTGTCTCAATTCTTTTGAATCCACAGCAGCTGTTGCTTTTGCTTTGGACATGTTTGACATCTAATAATCAGATTTGATGCAATGCATTATTTTTCCTTCATTCCCTTTACTGGATTATTTTCCTCCAGCAAATATGCCTGTAACAAGTTGCATCCCAGGATATTAAGCTTTTACCAACGACCATGGGAAACTTCGTGGAGAGAGCAGAGGCCTGAATCCTTCTACGAAGCAAATAACACTTTACTTCAGTCTGGTTGCTGTTTATCAGATTTTGATATCTGAGCCCCGAGGGCCCGAGTTTCCTACTTCACATGGCAGGCCTCATCAGGAACTGCCTGAGGAGAGACAGCAGTGTTGAACCCAGTGGAGGCGAGGCTGTCTTAAATCGCTTCAAAAGGGACCCACAGGCTGAACTGCTTTAAGCTCACCACCTCACTGTTTACAGTAAATTATTAATGCAGTAACTTCCAGTGTTGAACAGTTGGTTTTGCTTTTGTGTTGTGTTTTGTTCGTTTTTTGTTTTTAAGAAAAGGTTCACAAACCATTCTCAGTAAAAAAGTCAATAAACGGTAAATGTTTGAAAATCACCTTGCAAGACCAGTAAGGACAGTCTTTGGGATGGGTTTAGCTGCTCTCTTACTAGCAACCAGACTGTGTTCAAAAGTGAAAACAGAGATGCCTAAACTTCTTTACCATCTCTCTCTTCCAGGAGGAAAGCAGTGAACGCCAGGCGATGGATGTGAGGGTAGTCCACTGCCTGCTCCTTTGGGCTGCGCACTTCTTCCCGGCCGCGCCACGTACTGCTCTCAGGGTAAGTTTCACTAGATCAGGTTGCTCAAAGCCCCATCCCACCTGATCTTGAACACTTCCAGGGAGGGGGCATCCACAACTTCTCTGGGCAACCTGCTCCAGTGTTTCACCACCCTCAGCGTAAAGAATTTCTTCCTCGTGTCCGATCTAAATCTACCCTCTTTCAGTTTAAAACCATTGCCCCTTGTCCTGTCACTACAGGAGAAAATACTTTGAAGTATTTAATACGTTTGACATGTCAAACAACCTCCAGCACAACTCTTGGGAGTGTCAGAAATCTGCTCTTCCGCCTGCTCTACCCAGCAAACAGTGCGATTTCCAGGGCGTGGCGTAGCCAGGCTTTGCTTCCAGACTGACAGGGTTTGGCTGCTTGTAGATGACAGACCATTTGACCAAGCAGTGCTGGAAGCTGTTCTAGATTGCGCCTGGCTGTACGACATGCAGTCCCAGCAAGTGGTCCTGCCTGCAGGAGCCTGGTACGCCTGCCTCGGGGTTGCTTCCCAATCAGGAGAGAAACAAAGCAGCTATTGGTATTTGTACAACTGTAGCTTTTTCTTATGGCAAAAGTCATATAGAGCGCATATTCTCATCAACATGAGAAATACTGGAGAGCTTAAGTCTAATACAGGCTTTTTGACTGAGGAATAAGAGCTGGAGGCATGTGCGATCCCGTCCACTAGCTCAGCATATCACTTCAGTAGAAGGGTGCAACTGAAGGCTTAATATAGAGAGACAAACTGTTAGTAGAGAGTTCTCAGTTGGTCTGTATGAGCTCTGCAATCTGGACCTCGAAGAGATTTCTGGACCTCAAAAGGACTATTTTGCCCTTGAAATCACCTTTCTAGTTTGTGACAAGGAGTCATCTTTTGCTTATTTATTTTAACATACAATCTACATTCCACTTTTCCTTATTTTTCAGGTTCTCAGTAAGGAATCAAAGACTGGTAATCAGCAAGGTACAGTGAATAGCTATGTGTCTTTTCAATTCTTTGTGAAATGTTATCAGTTAGCAATAGTTTACACCCCTGATACTCACCTCATAGACCATGGTATGCTGTCTTACACCTTATAACAATATCTGCTTGACTTGTTTTCCAGATGGGTGTGTAAATCTCATTCCCTGCAAAGATAACGGAGCTATTTGTATTCAGCCTTGTTCTCCCTCCTTCCACGGGGAGACAAGCTTTGTCTGTAAAGACAGAAAGTGGCAAATGTTCACAGATGCCTGTGCAAGCCTGGATGTTCAGTCCCTTTTTCAGGTGAGGTAACTGTTATGCATCTACTTTGGCCTGTGCTCATAATTCCTTGCAAAGATACCCCCTTCCTCCATACCTTTTAAAAGTTGAACAAACAGAAGAAGATGGGATCCTAAACCACAGATTACTTTGGTAACAGGCTTTGACTTCATCTTAAATCAAGTAATGGGAAATGAATTTGGGAAATTCCTGCGTGGAAACATAATTCAGAAATGAAATTGCCTTGTTCACTTGGTTAATGTTCTTCATGTGGCTCTAAACAAAGGCAATGAACCTGAGAAAAGTGCAACACAATTATCTGTAATAAACAGATGATTCACGGTAAATTCTCCCCAAATACGAAATAAAGAACCTTATTCAAGTCACTTCAAGAATAAGGCACTGCATTTAGTTCTTGCCTCTTCCTTCATGTCTGTTGTACGAGCAAGACATTCTTCTCAGGTGAGCTTTGGTCCTGGGTTTCAGGCCATCCAGCACATTCATTGCACACCCAGCACTGTACCTCTTGCCTGGTTGTAGCTGTAGCTTCATTTTCATTCTGTTCATTAATTTTCTCAAATTTCCTCCCTCCAGAGGATTTCTGAGCGTGAACTCCTTCCAAGCTCTGGAGGACATGTTAACGTTGCTGGAGGACACCTTCCTTTTGTAGGGGAAGGAAAGCCGGTGTATGGGAAGCCTGGAGATGGAGCAAAGTATTTTGGTGCTGATGACCATGGGAATAGTAACTGCCAAGCTGATTTTTCATGCATCATCCCAGATATCCTGTCTTCACCAGCCACTCCAGGAAACATTGCTGACATAGTGGAATTGCTAAAGAAGATTTCCCTGCTGTTATCAGAGAATGTCAATAGAGGAAAAATGCAGGTATTTACTTTTATGGGCTTCAAGAGGTGTTTCTGAGCTTGCCAGAGCATCCATACAGTGTTTTGTCCTTATAGCCACTATCCAATGAAGTGGTGGCTGCGAGTCACATGGAGATCACCTGGCAAGTTTCCAGAGAGGGCCGTATTTTGTTGTCAGAGAAACTATTTGACCTATTCCTGTATGGTGAAAATACTCTGTGGAATTAACTTTCTTTCAAAGCAAAAGTTTTCAGAAACTGCTTTTATAGACATGGGAGAGTAGTACAAGGAAGAATTCATTTTTAAAGTATGACACCGAAGGGAAGGCAGCCTTGGAGATGCTGACCTGCAGCTGTGTTGTCATGTGTTGCACAATGGAAACTGAAATCTTTCCCTGATGAACTCAGAAATCAGAGAGGTGGGGGAAGAAATATCGGGAGGGTGATGTAAAGCAGACCTGCATAGCAGGTCAGCGTCTGGAACAGAACTTAGGTGTCCCGATTTTTGCTTTCTACTTGCTTCTCCAATCACCTTTTGAGCTATCATATGAAGAGGATAGGACAATTCTGGTAGTGACCATGCTGATGAGATGTTTGGGTTTGACTGGGATGGATCATAAAAACCTGTTCGTTGTCAAAGAAGAATATTCCCTTTATAGAAATCACTCTTGAATTAAATGAGCCTTTCTGGAGGCTCTGCCAGTAGAATAAGAGTTGGTTTCTTTTAACATGAAAATAAGTTCCTTTTTTCTTGTTTGTTTCAGAGTTACAGCAGGATAGCAAACCATATTCTGAACAGCTCCATCATTTCCAGTTGGGCTTTTGTAAAGGACAGAAATGCCAGTTCTATATTACTGGACTCGGTGAATTTATTTGCTGGGAAACTTCTTCTAAGGAATGGGTCGGAAAGCGTACAGGAGCACTTCATCTCTACAAAAGGCTACAGCATACATAAAAATACTTCAGGAAAGAGCTTTGATTTTTCTGTGGAGTTCAACAACACAGGCAATATCACTGGGCATGTGCTCATTCCAGAAGAAGAGCTTTTGAAGTTACCCAAGACTTCCAAAGCCGTCAGCATTGCATTTCCAACGCTTGGAGCCATTATAGAAACCAACCGATTGGACCCTGTTTTTGTGAATGGAATGGTGTTATCGGTGTCCCTGCCGGAAGAGCTCCGGCATATTTTGCTCACCTTTGAAAAGGTGAATAAACTGGAGAACATCAAGGCTCAGTGTGTTGGGTGGCACTCTACTGAAAGGAGATGGGATAACAGGGCGTGCAAAGTGAAGTCTGACAACATCAGCAGCGTTGTTTGCATCTGCAAGCATCACCGTCGGACATTCAAATCCTTCTCCATTTTGATGTCCCCCACCATGCTGCGGAATGCAGTGCTGGATTACATTACACGTGTAGGGTTAGGCCTTTCCATTTTCAGCTTGGTTCTCTGCCTTATCATCGAGACTGTTGTCTGGCATCACGTTACAAAAACTGAAATATCCTACATGCGCCATTTTTGTTTGGTCAACATTGCTACATCGCTTCTCATTGCTGATATTTTGTTCATCTTAACGGCTATTGTGCACAATACAGCCCTAAACTACCAGCTGTGTGTAGCAGCCACTTTTTTCCTTCACTTTTTCTATCTTGCCTTGTTTTTTTGGATGTTTACCCTGGGCCTCTTGATTCTCTATGGATTATTATTAATTTTTTTTAAGATAACAAGATCTGTATTCATAGCTACAGCATTCTCTATTGGATATGGATGTCCCTTGGTCATATCTATCCTCACTGTTGCTATTACTGAACCAAAGAATGGGTATTTAAGGAGTGGAGCCTGCTGGCTTAATTGGTATGAGACAAAAGCCCTTTTGGCCTTTGTTGTACCCGCTCTGAGCATCATTGTTGTGAATGTGGTGGTGGTGGTGGTGGTTGTGGTGAAGACTGGGAGATCCTCTGTTGGACAAGGCTGCAAGTCACAAGATTTGAGCAACATGATCCGAATTAGCAAGAACGTGGCCCTTCTGACACCTCTTCTGGGTCTCACCTGGGCATTTGGATTAGCAACAATTGTCGACAGTCACTCTCTGGCATTCCACGTTACATTTGCGCTACTGAACGCCTTCCAGGTAAACTCTGCGAGACTGGGAATAGTGTGCGCTCAGACTTTGAGCCTGGGAAAAGGTAGCAGATCTAAGAGGGGCTGGCAGCATGCGTTGTGCATGAAAAACAGGACGTAAGCTTTCCTTTCAACTCAACTATTTTACGTGGTTCATGCACTAGGCATCCTGCATTGACATAGTAAATGCAGGTGGGTAATGGAACAAACTAGTTAGTGTAAAGTGTGATGAAGAATTAAGATGATGAATTTATATTAAACATAAAATACACTGGTTAATGTCCAGTAACTGCAAAGATGTCTCATCCTTATCAATTAACAAATACGCCGAGAATTCTCACTTGCCACGGAAGATGGTTTTGTTTAACTCATTGCTATAAACATCCAATGTTACCTGACATACTGTTGTACACCCAGTCTGCCTTAGCTCTTCTTGGCTAATACTGCTACAGCGTGGGTTGAGAAAGTCCTGGTATGTAACCCATCAGTCCAGTTCATAATGAGAATTAGCGTGGGTTGTATATCCATTCTTGACATTCCCAGATAGCCCGTGTGACCTGGGTGGATAAACTCATTTTGTGCATTGCTGTTATCTGAGTCATAAGTGATGAGATCTATTACGCTACCAAAACCATTATTTTATCTATCCTTAAGGGAATAGCATCTAGATGCATTTAAGAAACATCATGTGGTTATGCTGGTTTTGTTAACTGGTTTTGCAATTTTTTTAGGGATTCTTCATCCTGTTGTTTGGGACACTTCTGGACAGAAAGGTACTTGGGTGACTTCAGCACTTATTCAGGATTATATGAACATTTTCTACACTCTGAGAAGCTGTTCCCTTTAATATATATTTTTTTAAATCTACAGACTAGAGAAGCCTTAAGGATGAACTGCCATTCATCAAAGCGGAAGTGTAGTCTAGAAAAGGTAAAAATTCCCCCCCCATGCTCCCCCCCCTACCTTAATGGCTTAATTTATCAACTTACATACCTTCTTATTTGTACATGGAAAGAATGGAACATTCACTAAATCTTACCTAGTTTAACATTTTTCTAAGGCAAGTGTTTGCTGAAGGAAACACAGGTATCTTGAAAGTATGTTGGGATATTAAGCTTCTAGATATTAGAAGTGGCAATCCATAGGTTTTTATGACCGCTACGTAACCTACTGCTGTTGTTACAAAATTAAAAATGGTATTTTAATCTAATCTCTTCACCTGTAGATATCAAAGCCCTTTAGATAGAGAATGCCTATGACTTCTTTTCCATCTGTAAAATAGATTTACTTTAAGGTTGCTGACTAAGTAAGGACCAGAATTAGGAGTTCAAAATCCCAATCTAATGACCTGTTTGCCGCCTTCACAAAAATATGGATCTGTATGACAGCAGGGCTGCTTTAGGATGTCAGAGGATTGTTTTGCTTCCAGCTGAACGTCAGCTCAGGATGGAAACCACTCAGAGCCCAACCAGTACGTTTGGTGCTAATCAATGTTGTGTACTCATAAGAGCTTGAGGGTTTTTTAAAAGATCAGGGCTATTAATTAAAAGGAAATGTTTTAACCTTAAGGAAACAACTGTGTTTCAGCAGCTTCTTAGGAAAACGTTGGCAGAATTGATGTGTTGACATCACTGTGTTAGTGTTTCCTACCTCTGCTGGAAAACTTCTATCTGCTGTTTGTTAGATTTCTTTTGGTACCAAGGCTTTAATGGTTTCATGCTATATTTATAAAAGGGAATCCCCTTTAGCTGTCTCACAAGAATCGTCTGCAGTGCTGCTATCTGTCAAAAGAACCTGTGTCAGTTCAGTTTGGACTTTGGAAAAATAAAGTTATTTCCTTGCTTTTCTACAGTCTCTTTATTAATCAGTCCTGACTCTCGTATTGAAAGCTGCAGAGTGTCTTTCGGTGACAGCGTGTCCAAATGTACTTGGTTTATGAGGAAAAAATAGAGGGGTTAAGGAAACTATACCTCCCTTCTGCTAGCAGCCTTGCCTGGTGTGCTTTGGGTAATTTGGTGCAAGAGAGGCTGCCTGTTTGTGCAACTTCTGACTCCTCTTCTCTGCATCCTTCCTCTCCAATTTAGTCTTCAGGTGCATCCAGCACTGCTGTTATGTGCTAAGTTTAAACGCAGTGCAGAAGGTCCTCTCTTTAAAAACACCAACCAACAAAACCCAAGTAACAAAACAAACCCAATAACAAACAAAAAGTTCAACCCCCAAACTTCTGCTAAAATTAACTGTTTCCTACCTAACAGAGGAAAAAGAAAGCAAGTGCTTGAGACTGCTCCAAATTTAATAAACTGAGATTACAATTCCTGCTTTTATAGATCTGGGATCCAATTAACAGTGAAGATGTGAAACCTCTTATCAGGCTTTAGGTCAGGATTGAAAGTTTAAAAGTTAAAATTCTCTCAAGTCACCACCAATATAATACTCTGGAAAAAACAGGTGGAAATTTCGCTAATCCCATGACTCAGCAACATTTGCTAAAAGTATTAAGTGGTCTCACTGGGCAAAACTTGGTGTGGAAACCACGGCTGCATGTGCCTAAGAACTTGGGTTGATGTTGTTACTTACCTGGGCGGAAGAGACGACATATGGGTGTTTACCATTGCATAACAGAGAGGGGGAAAATGTTAGTCATCCACTTTAGTAAACTTGGCTGTAAATACGGAGTTTGACTCATGAGAGCTGGAAAAGTTTGTCACACCTGAAATGATTGTTTAAAAAAAAAAAATCTTGTTTCAGAGAGCTTCAGAATGGAACTGTGTATATGGGGGTTTGATGGTGAATATGTAAAACATCTAGAAGGGTTATACAGACTCTTGCTTCAGGTGTCCGAGTTTGGAGAAACTCGTAAGAGCCTTTTTTCTGGGTCAGATTTTAAGATGACCGTCTTGTGGCGTTTCTTGCAGGACTCTGAGGCACCTCCTGTTTGAAATGGAACCTCCACCTACATGGATGATCTATCTAATCTGACCTGCTGATTTCTTTTCTCCTAGTCCTAGCAGTGGACAGTTGTCTTCAGCGGATCTGACCAGTGAGAGGAAAAGGAGCACTTCTTGCACAGAAATCCTGTTTTGAGATGAGACGAAGTGGCTGACCAGCTTGGAGCGTGGACAGCCCTGTCTTGGAGCACGACCACGGGAAGCATCATGAAAACCAGAAGAGAAAAGGCCCTGAACCTGCTGTCAGGAGCAGGAAACCATCACCGTTGCTGCAGCCCTTGGAGGAAACACACTGATACATAACGGTTGTTTCTTCGTGAAAACTGCTGTGAGGAGAGTTTGTCCTCGTTTGCCATTTCAGTGCTTCAATTTCTTTTTTTTTTTTTCATGTCAGTGCAATAAGGAGCTGTACAGCATGTGGAGCTGTTCTAAAATTATTTAATTTTTAATGTGATGTACAAATGTTGAGTGTTATCTATCTGGTTTTGGCTGTCTTTGATCAAAAGCGATTCTGTTAGGTGGCAGTGTATTCATAATTTCCATCTGTCTTCCTGGACTGATGGACAACGTAACTCTATTTCTGCATTACAGCTGTTGTCTCCATCTCAATATTTGTTCTCTCCATCTTAGTACTTGTGTGTCAGAGGAATTGTACAAAGCCCTTTTTTGGTCTGTCAGGACAGAATTTTCATTCTTTTTGCAGTCCTGCAAGAAGATGACAGAGATAAACAAGAGCGAGCACTCTGCAAATAATTGGTTTCCCTCTTTAGGTGTGGGAAAGCAAGCTTTGAATATGCTTCAGAGTTGAATCAAGTGGATGGAGTTCTCCCGTGTCCTGTGCAATGTGCTAACAAAGGAAATGGTTCGCCCATGTGAGATGGTGTGTCTGGTTTCATTAGAAAATCAGTCCTTGGTCTGAGAAACCCTTTCTAATGAAAGCTTTTATAGAAACGTTATTGTCTCTTGTCAGGACAAATCGATGTTTTCAAATGGAAATAAAGTTGAAATTTTGTCATTGTTTCTAATAAGTGGTCCTTATCCTCCTCTACCAAAAAAAAGTGGATAAACACCCTTTAATATTAGCTGGTATTACTCAAGTCAGAAATCACTCATCCCCCTGTGGCTTCACATACGTTTGAAATACAGAAGATTTAAGTGAAATGATACTGTTTAATGTCATCAACACCCTTTTACTGAAGAGGGAGAAAAATACCCTGGCAGATGAACTGCGGGATGTGGGCATGTGATATGTACTATGGAAAAACAGACAGCCAGATGTCTCGGGGGGAGAAGCTGGGGCTCTGGAGGCAGTGATTTGGAGGGCAGAGCTCTGCCCTGGTCCGTGAGACAGTTCTTGTCCCCAGGACTCTTGCTTCCTCGTGTTTTCCTCTCCTATCTTCTTTCCTCATAGACTGTAGTCTTGTTACAAGAGGTTATCCCTGCTCCTTTCATACAGTTCATTTGCACATTTGGAGAGTTTTGATCAAATAGAGATAAAATTGGGCTTATGTGCTGTTGTAACATAAATTTCAAAAGACCATTACCCCAAAGTTTACTTCTTAGTGTCAAGCAGCATCTTCTGTGCTTTAGTTTCTTTCTCTCCTTGAAGCGCTTAGAGGGTTTTTTCTTTCCTTCCCTTTCCCCCCTTAATAAGTTACATGTATCTTGGAGTTGTCTCCGTTAAACCTTTTTCAGCATCAATGGCATCTCCTCCAAGTCCCTGCATGGCCTCTTTCAATGCAGTATCGGAGCTATGTGCCTCTCATGCTTGAGGGTTTTATTTCATTGTGGTATTGTACACCCGATTTATGAATCGGCCACTGTATTTTAAAGAATAGTTCAAAGACCGGCACAGGATGTGTGGTGTTGGGTGAAGATGTTGGTCAGTGTTCAGCGTGTGTCCTTTGCAGCTGTGAACCCTTGTACAGGTACCTCTGTCACCCCTGAAGGAAGGGGATCACATTGTGCAGTTTGCAGCGTGGAGAAAACAACTGCTTTGCACCTGAATTTGCTGCAATATATTTAAAAAGACCTCCGT
>NW_008824359.1:3883249-3883479 GCF_000699105.1 Pygoscelis adeliae | reverse complement strand
TGCTTGGGATGGCATTTAACTCAGCTGGTATTTTTTTGTTCATTTGTTTTACTGTTAACAGTGAAATTTTATTAATGAAATGTGATTTTTTTTCATAGCACCTGAAAATTTAAGAGAACTGGCTTCAACCCAGCGCCGTACCCTTCTCTCACGTGCGCACAAACGTGCATGCGAAACCACAGTCCATTACAACTGTGGATTTATAGACAGTCTCGGATGAGGCTTCCTGG
>NW_008824359.1:3876928-3883190 GCF_000699105.1 Pygoscelis adeliae | reverse complement strand
CACTGCAAAAGGTATCTGTTTCATCTGCAGTTTGCTGAGAAAAGTCTCTAAGCCGTTTATCAAAGGGTGTTTGAAGTATGGTGCTTATTTTCAGAAGCTGGCACACCGCGAAGTGTTTTACCCTGTTTTATGATCATTTACCTATTTAAAAATAACTGGGGTCTTACAGAGAACCAGTTAATGGTAAAGGATGAGGATGGGCACTGAAGTTTTATTTTTAATACCCCAAAATTAAACTGACCAGGAGTATTTAATGAATAAATGTTTTTGAAGTGAAAGCTGTAGCTGTCCTCTATGGGTTGTGAACTGGTATTTCTTTAAATGCCGTGGGCTGATGGCCCAGTTCTAATCCCAGCTGGGGGGGGGGAATATGAAAATCACTAGAGTTGGAATTCTGCCAGTTTCCCAAATTATCAGTGTTGCAACAGCTTAATAATGTCAGTGTTGAATATGTCAGACCCCCTGATGTGCAGGAGCTTGTTTTGGAGCTGTTCCACCCTGCCTGCCAAAGTGGTCAGACTTGAAAACCCCAAGTGCTGCTCTTCACAAGGTGTCACAGGGACAACCCATTTTTTTTCCATAGACTTACACCGTTGGTTGCGTGGCCAAGCATAGAGAGATGTCAGAGCTCCTTGGCCAGGCAAATAAAATCGAATTCTCTTGTGTCAAGTTTGACACCAAAACAAGTTATTGGGCAGAACATTAATTTACCTCCAATACCTCAAGTTTTACAGTGCTTTTCCAGAGCCAGGCAATTTCCCCCCCTCTTTTTCTATCTAGCACAGGCGTCTCCTTCACAGTTGGTGAATCAAAAGAGAGGAAGATGCCAAACCAGCAGAGTCTTGGCAGGCTGTTAACAAGGCTGCTGGGCTGCTCCATAAAATGTGCTTATGGAAGATGCTTGCCTGCACCATGAGGCTCAGCACTGCTAGCTCCAGGCATGTTTCCAGCCTGCTCCCCGCGGCTCCAAGAACCAGTGGGTGCTTGACCTGTGGTCCTTCACAAAGGCATTGCGTGGCTCTGGGTCTGGCTTGCTGAGAAGTGTCCTGATGCCCTGTGGTCAGTCTGCTTGGCTTTAGGTGTTAACGGTACGCATTGCTAGACGAGCAGGGCTTGTAGGGTAATGTCCTTCCCAAAGTTAAAGTTCATATCAGGGTATGGGGGGAAAGCACAGTTTTGGACACAATGCAGCACTTTTTCACCTGTGCCCCCACAATGAAGGTGCACCTGAAATTTCTGGTGGGTGTGCTCCCAGGAGAGAGCCCATCGGGAGCTCTGCCTCCTCCTCTGGCTCCAGTTTCAGTGTTTTTGTTTAGGCTAATAGTACTATGTGAATGTATTTGCAGCACGTCTGTGAATGCGATCGGGTCAAAATTATAAACCCAACAGTATTCCCCCTCCCTGACCGCCAGGTCAGATGTCCCATTTGTGTCCCGTAAACAGAGTGATGCTGATGACTTAGTTTACGATCTCTAACATATTCTGCACTATAAACCAGATATTTTTGTCTTCATTCTCCCAAGGGGGAAATAATCAATATCAAATGCCAGTAGAGTTACATATAACTTTAACTTTTCTGTTATCTTTTGATGTAATCAACTCTTTCCATGGTTTTCTCTGAACACTGTAGTTGGAGGTGTTTTTCTTGAACGACCTCCGTTTGGATGTAAGAGAGAAACCTTTCTAATGGTGTAAAGTTTGTAAACTTGTTTACGTGCAGTCTACATTTCAGGTCAAATTTAGTTGGACACCATGTACCTTTGGGCCCTCAGGTTCCCATTGTATCTGAAACCCAGCCTGACTTTAGTGACACCTTGAGGCTAGTTCAAACTCTGGGAAAAGATGCATACCGCTTCTGATTTTACAAAAATAGTTAATCTGTTGCTAATTACTGTAGCCATGTGCTAAGGTCGTTCTCTTTCACAACTGGAAGAAGTCATCTTTGATTAATTTATTTACTTAACTGCAGCCAGTAAATGGAATTGCACTTTTATTTGTTTAGTGGTGCTAAACTTGAAAAGCCCAGTGCTCTCCTGCTTGCTTTAAGCATCAGTGTTTACTTACAGACCTTCAACCCACATGAAAGATGTACGTGTACCCTTTGGGTACTTTTGCTTCAGGCTGAGATCAGTAATAAATAATCTGCTTGAGTTGTTTGAAGATTAAGTGTTGAACAACGGATTGATTAGGAAGACCATTCCGACCCTTGAGGAGTGCAAGTCGAGTTTTATCACTTACTTCTTATTCGTGCTGCAGCGTCTCTGGTCAGGGGACAGGCAGACCAGTACAATTACTGGGCTTATTGGAAGATCGAGCCATATTTAGCTGGAGTTTGTCCAGCTTCAAGTAGCCTGCCTTAAGAAGGGTAAGTTAGTAGTGGAACAAGGTATTTTGAGAAGCAGTGGGTTTTTCTTTCTCCGGTGTTGTTGAATCAGGCTTTCAGTGAACGTTAATTACTGGGATCTGTGCAGTGGTGTGAAAGCGGTTCTCCAGCCTGTGAAACAGTCCCTTCTGGCCTTAACACTCGGTTAACTATCCCAGGCCTTTCTTTCCATTGCAATATTGTTACCAGTAGCCGAATGTGAATTTCTAGTATTATAGGTGGCCATCCCGAGGCAGAGCTCTCTGCTTTGGCTGGCTCTTTGATGGCAATTGTAAGGAAAAGGAAGGTGGGGTAATTGCATCAGTATACTTGCATTGGTGCCAAACCTCTTAATAAACCCTGCTATTCATTAGGATTATCTTTGTTCCCCTTTGGAAGAGTGTTTTTCTTCCAGAAATACTCTATTGATGTCAGTGGTTAATCCTGACTTATTGTGGTACAAGAGAGCAGAACTGGACTTGGGGTACCACTCGCCTGTTTAAATCACATCAGATCCGTCACACTGCTGCGTGTCTCTCTGAGCGATCGCTATTTCCACGGTAAGGGATTCATTTTTTCTGGGTAATGACACTTACTCATGCAATCTTTTTTTCTGTCGTGGTGTAGCTGAAAATACCCCACATTGCTGGGATGGTTGGCTTGGGAGCTCTGGGGCAGCCTGGATTTCTTGCTTAGCTTCTGCGTTATTACCAAATGTTATCTTAAATCTCTGCTTGCTGCAGAGAGCCCAAGGTATTCAGCTAGCCAGCTGGAGAGGTACAGCAGAAATCCTCTCTATCTCCTGTACTGCAAGTATAGGCGCTGCTGGGCATAGCAAGAATAGGGCAGTAGAATAGAGGATTTTGACCTTTTTATCAATAAGCTCTAAAGCTACTAGGGTATAATGTGTGTCAGGATCTGCAAAAGATCTATTGAAGACAAGACCTGAAGGCTGACTTTGAAGTGTGCTGATAAGTAGTAAAATTCCCACTGACTCTAAAACAAACTGCCAAGCAATAAATGTCTCGAAAATGTCTGCTTTTGGGAAAAGGTTCACTGATACATCTTTTTAAGCTTTTATTTTTTAGGCCAGAAGAAACTGTTGAGATTAACCAGAGCCTTCTCCTCTCAGATGTGATCAAACCACCTTTCAACCTTCTTTTGGGCAAGCTAAATAGATTGACCTGTCTTTTTTCTTTCAGAAGAGGAGTTGTAGTATTGAATTTGTATTGATTTCAATTTTTGCTAGCAGACAGAAGAATTAATTTAGTACACAAATACATCCTGGACATGAGCCAGCAATGTGCGCTCGCAGCCCAGAAGGCCAATCGTATCCTGGGCTGCATCAGAAGCAGCGTGGCCAGCAGGTCGAGGGAGGGGATTCTGCCCCTCTGCTCTGCTCTGCTGAGACCCCCCCTGCAGCACTGCGTCCAGCTCTGGAGCCCTCAGCATCAGAAAGACACGGACCTGTTGGAGCGGGTCCAGAGGAGGGCCACAAAAATGATCAGGGGGGTGGAACACCTCTCCTCTGAAGAAAGGCTGAGAGAGTTGGGGTTGTTCAGCCTGGAGAAGAGAAGGCTTTGGGGAGACCTTCTTGCAGCCTATCAGTGCTTAAAGGGGGCTTATAAAAAAAGATGGCGGCAAACTTTTTAGCAGGGCCTGTTGCGACAGGACAAGGGGGGAATGGCTTTAAACTAAAGGGGGGGAAATATAGACTAGATATAAGGAAGAAATTTTTAACGCTGAGGGTTGTGAAACACTGGCACAGGTTGCCCAGAGAGGTGGTGGACGCCCCATCCCTGGAAACATTCCAGGTCAGGTTGGACGGGGCTCTGAGCAACCTGATCTAGTTGAAGATGTCCCTGCCCACGGCAGGGGGGTTGGACTAGATGACTTTTAATGGTCCCTTCCAACCCAAACTACTCTATGATTCTATGATCCTTCAGGTTACAAGCTGTGTTAAACTAATAGGAATCTGGGTCTTCTTCCTTTAATGAACGTGCGTGAAAACCCGCAAAAAAAAAAAAAAGAGAGTCAAGACAGTTTTTGGTTACTGAGACTTAGGCTGCCAATGCAGGAATGAAATTCATAAAAATTAGTGGTTGACATCTGAAACAGATACAAGACAACTCAATCGCAATGTTGGCAAAGAAAAAAAGCTACAAATCCTTAGTTTGTTTTGACTAGCTCGTGGGAGGCTTTGTGCTTCAGCAGCCAGCCTTTTAAACCCCATCTGGGACCTGTGATAGCCAGATTGTAGTTGGACGCAGGGTTTTGGCCATCAGGCTGCTTCAAGAGAGTACATGCTGTTGTGCGGCTCCCCCTTGGGTTCTGCAGCCCCACGTTGTGTTGTCTGGCTCCTCTTGGGTTGGTCAGCTCTAACTTGCACCAGACCCATTTCACGGTGAGGCCCACATAGGTTGCAGTCTTGCAAAGAAGCGGGAACATGCTGTGCGACAGAGGTGAGAAGACCATTAGCTGGTACGACCATGGAGACCTTTGCATGGGGGAGCTTTGTCCCAAAGCATTTGGGACATCTGCAGGTTTGGTGTGTGGTGATAGGAGATAGCAGATGCCTGAAACTGAAAGCAAAGGGTGGTGCAGAAGGTGATGAGATGTCCAAAGATTGCTCTCCCAGGTAATCTGGAGCTCTGCAGTTGTTTAGCAGCAGCAGAAGGCAGCCTCTATGTAAGATGCTTTTACTATGGAGGGTCTATGAGGAATAAGCCCACAAAATGGGATGCTCCTGATGAATGCATGACTTCTTCCTTCTGAAGGAATGCTTCCCTTTTTGCTGGTCGCAATCCTAAATTACTTGAATTATAGAGCTGTATAAATAGCTGGCATGTATTCCTGCTCACTTGAGCTGCTACAGGGTTCTTAAAAATAAACATGGTTTATGGAAACAGAAGTTTAGAGCCAGAGGGGAGAAAGGAGATTGGCTGAGTGAGAAACACTGTTGTTGCTTCCAGCTCTTCTATGAATGCTAGTTTGCAGGGAGGTGAGAAATGAAAAGAAAAGCTGTGTAAGCCAAATAAGCATGACTTTCAGCTGAAATGTGCCTAAAATATAATTGATCTGATGACAGAATTGTCACCTTTCTGCAGAGATTAGATTAACTGCTGTCGGTCAGTCCTAATTTCTTCCAGCATGTAAATTCTCTTGGGGAACCTCAAGAAGTGAGGGGGATGTAAGCCTGAATCCTTCTTTTCTAAAACCAGTGTGGATAATTGCATCCAAGAATAGCTCTAAGGCTGGCATTCTCTGGGGAGGAGATGCTTGGGGAGCCTGAGTGCATAATTTGACACTGGATGTATTGCACAATGGGCACCAGCCCTGAAGCAGAAACGGTCACGGGTAGAGCTGCTGAAAACTCAGTGTCTGTTCTTTAGGGAGAAAAAAAAAAAAGTTTGCCATGGAGAAAGTCTGATACTGGTTTGGAACTTCAGTCCTGCTGTGTAGCTCCCTGGTCAGGATGCAGTCGTTCGAAAAGAAGGCACAATGGTTTACTGATTGTGTGGCTGGTCACATCAGGCTGAGTGTAATAAGGACTGGGACAATCCACAGCTCATACTAAACCCATTCAGAATCTTAATGCTTTAATTAATCTAATTGTTCCTGTAGCAAGGCATTAATACTTTCAAATGTGGATCTACCTAAATGGTTTTTTTACAGGGAATTACATATGATTGTATTTTTTAACTCTGTTAAAAAAATCCATGAATGCTGTTTATCTTAGTGAAAGTTTTTGATAACTTGATTTTCATAAAGGTTGGCCAGTGCAATCATTTATGTGGATGATTACTTACAGCATTAAGACTCTGTCGTGGTTTAACCCCAGCCGGCAACTAGGCCCCACACAGCCGCTCCCTCACTCCCCCCAGTGGGATGGGGGAGAGA
>NW_008824359.1:3866172-3876902 GCF_000699105.1 Pygoscelis adeliae | reverse complement strand
GGAAAGAAAAAGCCGTGCACGCAAGCAAAGCAAAACAAGGAATTCATTCACTCCTTCCCATGGGCAGGCAGGTGTTCAGCCACCTCCAGGAAAGCAGGGCTCCATCACGCGTAACGGTGACTTGGGAAGACAAATGCCATCACTCCGAACGTCCACCCCCTTCCTCCTTCTTTCCCCAGCTTTATATGCTGAGCATGACGACAATGGTATGGAATATCCCTTTGGCCAGTTGGGGTCAGCTGTCCTGGCCGTGGTCCCTCCCAGCTTCTTGTGCACCTCCTCACTGGCAGAGCATGGGAAGCTGAAAAGTTCTTGATTTAGTTGTTGCTAAGCAGTGCTTATACTAAAACACCAGTGTGTTATCACATTATTCTTATGCTAAATCCAAAACACAGCGCTGTACCAGCTGCTAAGGGGAAAATTAACTCTACCCCAACCAAAACCAGCACAGACTCTAACCTTGGATTTTATTTCTTGAAGGTCTTCACACTGGTAGCTCTATTCTCTGACCTTGGTTAACTTCTCCCTTAACTTCATGGGGTAACATGAACCTGACCTAAGTACCAAATGTGAATATTGAGAATACGACCTATTCTGTTGTGCTATAGAATTATAGAATCATTTAGGTTGGAAAAGACCTTTAAGATCATCGAGTCCAAATGTGCTATGATTGCACAGACCTCAGCATGCCAGAGTCCTGGACCGTGGCTTAAGAGCCTACGTGATGCCACAGTATTGGTGAATAATAATAATAATTATAATGCTAGTGACTCCGAAGACTTCCTCTTGAATACTTTTTGTTATGCATGTGTTTATGAAATTACACTCTGAAAGGTGTTGGTGACAGGTAAGAGAAATATTTGCCAATATGTACCTGCTAAACAGAAGTCATTGCCCTCTGGAGTTCTAAGTAGAAGTGATGTGATTTAGTAGCATAAGATAATCTTCCACTGCAGGCAGAAAAGCAGGTGATTAACAATCACTTACCAAAATTCTTAATTGTTAATTTTGCTGATAAAAGGGGAAAAGGGTATCCTACAGACATTATGTCTGGAGTTGTGTTCTTATGAAAGAAACTCTTAAAAATTGTATTATTTTTAAACTGGTAAGCTCTGGGCTTGAACTCAGGTCAGCTTGATATGATTTGACATAACTAAATAATTGTTTCTAGGAAATAAAAACAAGACATGTAGCTCAGAGACAGATCTTATGACAACTTAAATAAAAACCAATAATATGAAACAAATTCTTGGATTATTTCTCCAGGATAAATCCATGATTTTCACAATGCATTATTGCTGTTTTCAGACCAAAGTTATTTTATTGGTGCCATAAAGATAAACCATGCAAACTAGAAAAATAGAAAAGAAACGTAACGGGCTTTGCTCAGTTCTCTTGTACAACAGTGCAGTCATCCTAATAAGTAAATAAAACCCGAAAGTTTGAAGGAGCAACTGGGGCACTTGTTGAAAATTTTCTTTGCCCTCATGTAAAGAAGTCTGAAACTTCAGTTGTCTTGCTCTTATATCGATGTCATCTTGGCATTCATTCAACCCAGTTTCTGTCCAAGTTAAGAATGAAGAAAGCATCAGTGCAACAAGATACGAATTTGGAAAATAACATTTGAGACAAGTTCCCTCTGAATTTCAGCTTTCTTCTGGTCTTCTCCTGGGCTATTCAGTGAACCTAAAGCCTTTCTTGCAGAGTTATTGTTTGCGCAATAATTTTGCATTGTTCTGGTTGTGTTGCTTCGCTGTTGAAAGGTAGCTGAAAGACACCAATTCTGCTCGTTTTGAGGAAGCTTTTGCCCATGAAGCATCCTGGGCAGGGTTGGTCTTTCTGCACGCTGGACGTTCACTTCTGAGCCAGTGTATTAGGGCAGCTTGATGAGCGACTTGGAGATACTGCTGTCAACAGGCTCCCTGAGTGCTGCTTTAAGTTTTTTCCCCCAAAGAGTAACCCTGAAAGCAAAGCTCTTAATGCCGTCTCAGGTTGCGTACCTCCGTAGCATCTTTTGGATGACGTTTATGATTTTGTTTTCTCAAGCAGCACATTTCTCAGTGCATCAACTTTATTTTTTTTACTAAGGTGCTGTAAAGATAGGAAGCAGTAGATTTATTTGTGGATAAAAGGTATTTCTTTGGCTTTGTCACCAGACTTAAAGGTGGGTACAGGTATGTGCATGTCTCAAAATACTTTCTATGTGCAGGAAAAAATAAATCTTTCCATGCAATATCGATAGAGGCTGTGCATGGAATATATTCTTTTGTTTGCTAACATCTTTATAGGGCTTCGGATATGTAGAGCTATTAAAAATAAACCACCAAACAAATGAAATGAAATATCTCTGATAGGATTAAAATTTACCAATTTGTGGCCAGCAGCAAAGATGTGATATCTGTTAGAGCATGCATGGCTGGGGCTACAGCATAATGCGATTGTTTGTTGCCTGCAATTGTCTAAGAGAAAGATGAGGGAAAACATAAATTAATTTCCTTGTTCTAATTTTTTTATCATTGAAGATACAGTCAGTAGCTTCTCGGAGAGGCTGAGATGAAGGCAAGAATTTTTCCCTAAAGGTTGACTGAAGGATTTTAAAAATGGAAACCATGTGGAAGAATGAAAATATAGAAACAATACGGAAAAATAAAATCAAAACATTTGCTTACAAAGAAATCATAACTTTTAGTTAAAAAACTGAATGTTTTAGAAGCTTGCTGTTTTATTAACAGCAATGGGGGGAGCAGAAAGATCCTCCACCCCCTCTGAAATGGTCCACCAAAAGAATTGAAATAAACTTCATTATGAGACAAAGTTAGTGAAAACAATTCTTGTGTATCCTTTGAGTGTGTTGAATTTGAGATGAAAATCTGACTTTGAATCCTCGTTCAATATTTCCTGTCTGTAGTGTGAACCCAATAATGGCTTTTCTTACCCTTTTGCTTGCTGCTTTTGCCACCGCAGGAACTTTCTGGTATACTTTCAGATGGGCTGTGGTTTAGTTTTTTCTCAGTTCTCAGCTTGTTTATGCATGTGTGCTTGATACAGCACTACCAACCATCTCTGAAACATCTTTTCCCGCTGGGTTGTCAGCTGAGCACGTTTGGAAATGTCCAGTCTGACTCCCCATCGCACTGAGAGCACCTTGCTAATGCCCTGCAAAGCCAGAGACGAGCCAAGGGCAGGGCGAGCATCTCTGTGGTAAGGGAACAGCGCCCAATTAAAAGTTTGGGCTGCTTGCGTGACCTTGTTAAAAGCAGTTTTTAAAAGTCAAAGTCATCTTGCTCAGCACATTCACACTTTCTTTTTCCTGGCCAGACAGTCACTGAATGTGCGAATATAATGGAATCTGTCATTTTAATGTCATAGATTTTCCCCCTCTTTGGTCAGTGTTAGCACAGACCCTTGGGGACTTTGCGGTGTGAGCTCTGAGCTGTCCATCCCATGAAGCATCTCGTTTATCAGCAAGAGTCATCTGCACAGAGGAAATCCAAAAGGTAATTTTTCGGAACCACAAAGATACATTTTTTTTTTTTTTTTTAAGGGATAATACACACAAACAGCCAAACTCGCCCTCTTTATTGGCCAGATCCTAAACCAAAATGCGAGGTTTTTCATCCCTGGGACCATGGCATAACCATAACTCTTCTCTCCGGATATTAGCAGTTCTGGAGAGGTATGAGAGATCGACATAGTGTCAGATCCTATCCAGGTTATTCACGTCAGTCATATAACCACGTAAGTCTCTAAGCAAAATACAGGGAATGTGTATTCTCCCCAGTAAAACAATTCTCCATTTCACCAAGCCCAGCTCTTCACAGGGAGAGTGTAGTGGAAATCATGCATGAGATTATTAAACACAGCCTATTTTCAATGGTGTCTGTCTCCATGCAGGGTAATAATCCATGCTCACGTCTCCTACACTACTTGAGTATACCAGCAACAGCACTAACAAGCACCGTCCCCTCTGTCAGGATTTGTAGAGACGATTTAGTGGCATCTACAGCTCTTCTTGCCTTTACCATTGGGCAGAAAAGCCTCCCCTTGGTAAGCCAAAAGGTGCAACCTGTCAACGTTAAGTCACTTCTCTTAAAATGGTGCCTTTATTTCACAATGTTTATCAAAGAACTTGCAATGTCCAAAAAGGTAACGATGCCCATCTGAGCTGGGGAGTTTACAGGGTTTACAGGCTTGACATCTTAAAATTGAATGATGGCCCTTAGACAAGTATCAGTACATATGACCACGTTTAATTTCATATATAGCATGATAGTGCTGGTATGAAATGTAAATTCAGCTGTGTTTGAATGGGAACTTTCAGGAACTTCTGATATCTGTAGTTGGCTTTGTATTTTCTGTAAATATTGACCTAACTGTTTAGAGCAAGGCTGATGAGGTGAAGACCCCAAGCCACATCTAAGTCGGGGAAAAAAATTCACCCGGCCTTCAACCTGCACCTTGCCATCCTCTCCCTGGGACTTTCAGGGAAATTTGGAGGAAATGGAGAAACTTGCAAATGGAGGAGTTCGCAGCTGAGTACTTTCCTCTGTGCGTTTGGCGGGAGCCCTTCTGGCCCTTCCTCAGCTGTATGACTTATTGTGCAGCATTATATGAGCAAAATGCAATTGCCCTGGAAAAAAATACAATTCTATCTTGTCCTACTGCAGGGATGAGCCTGGTAATGCTCCAGGGCATAACTGCATTCTCCTCCCATGGGCAGTCGTGTGCACTATGTTCATCTGCTGGTACCACGGGTATGGGCCAGATGATGATAAGGAGAAGGAAGAGGAAGGAAGCCCTGGATCACCTGCACAAGAAGCTATGTGGCCAGTACGTATGTATTTGTTAATTTTTGGTGTGGATGTTGTCCAGCATGAATCATGAGTCTTCGTTCTGTGTCCCGACTGATAATAAAAACTTAAAAAAAAAAATGACAGGACACAGAGTTTGAATAAAACTGGAACTCTATTCTGAATGTCACGTAACCAATCTTTTGTGGGAAAAGTTGAGGTTCTTTTCAATTTGTGAACGCTTTTATAAACACTTTATGGAAACAGTAAGTCTGCAATCCCCCTATGAAAGCACTTTTTTTCAGGTTTACTTGATACCAAAAGTCAACTTTCATACATCCCTATGTTCTGCTGAGCTCCTCACTGATGTCGATTGGGCGGCTCTTGATAAATGCCCAGAGAGAATTTGGAATTTGGTGAATTTAGCAGTACAATTTTACCACAGGTTGCAAATGTAAGATAAATAACAAATTTGGGCATGAGGAAAAATTTCTTTACTGAAAGAGTGGTTAAACATTGGACCAGGCTGCCCAGGGAAGTGGTTGAGTCACCATCCCTGGAGGTATTTAAAAGACGTGTAGATGAGGCACTTGGGGACATGGTTTAGTGGACATGGTGGTGTTGGGTTGACGGTTGGACTCAATCTTAGAGGTCTTTTCCAACCTTAATGATTCTATGATTCTATGATTCTAAATGTCATCTCCAGTCCTGCTTCCTGCGTTATGGGCAATTATGAGCAGATGTTTTAGAAGGCTGGTTACTTCTCTCTTGCTCCATGTTTTTCTTTGACATCTGTATTTGTTCCAGGCCCTTCCCACATGGAATAACTGATACCAATTTGGTACCTGTCTGAATGAAGGTTTAACTCAAATTTAGTCAAAGTGTGTCTAATCTAAAAAAATGCCCAACACACGCTTTCTAATTAATCCACAACCTTCCTCCCCTTCATGCTTGACATGTTCTTCTCTTTTTTTCTTAGTATCAAGATATGATTTTGCCGATTTCCCTCTGGCACTAAATATACAGTCAGAAAATCACCTTGTCTTGATTATTTTCCTAGATTTTCTGTGCTATTTGGGACTTTATGAAATCCTCTTTCATTGGGGCTGTCTGTTGTGGTGTAAGATGGAATCATGTATTGGGGAAAAAAATGTTTAAAGAAATTACTCAGGGAGAATAATGGAAACATCTTTTTGTCTTAGCAAGTTAATGCATGATTTCACTTTTGCATGTGTAAAGTGGCTGCATCAGCTAAACATTTTATGCTGTTGGTATTGCACAGCCATGTCACCCGTACTAAGATATATTAGAAATGGTTTATTTGTTTTCATTAGAAATATGAGGTGAATGACACTTCCTATTATTATCTGATTTTTCTTTAGGGGAAAATGTCAGTGTGACTTGATTAAATTAACATTCTTGGGGCAATTTCTGACTGTGAACGTTTCTCAGAAAAATCACCCATGTATACTGATTATCTTGAACTTTAGCATAAATCTGGCATGCACTAATTTTTCTGGCAAATTGTTAATTAAATAAACCTTAATTATATTTAGCAAACCCAAGTGAAAAGCCAGTCACAAAGGTACAGACAAGTATCTCTTTCCTTAATAGTCTTGATAAAGACTTGGGAACAGTAATTGTGGCAACTTAGAAATATTTTAGCTATAAAAACCTCAAAAAATCTCAGGGAGATTGAATGGGAAGGAAGCACCCTGTCACTAAATGGATGGTATCATAGGTATAGAAAATTATTGCCTAAATAGTTTTAAAATTAATTTGGGGTGTAAGGAGAAAACATTTCTGTGCAGTGTCTGTGAGCCTTTAATCAAATAGTGTAGTTGTGTGACAACAAGAAAGACAAACTTAACTGCATCTTTCTGCTCCAGAGAGTTTGAGTAGTCTCTTTTTACATTTACAGTCTGAAGTAAGAAACAAGCCTTACAGTGTCCTAATAAGTGATTCAGAAACAAATAATAATGCATATCTCAAGCATGTGTATTTGGCATCCTATAGATTTTAGCCAGAAGACCTTTTGAAGCTTAAACAGATCTTTATTTTACTGGTACTTTGGAGGACTGTAATGCGGTAACGGATGAAAATAAAATTATTCTAAGAAATCATCTCTATTGTGCATGTGAAGGCAGATGGACATGTTTCAAGTGATGTATCAGAGGCTACAGCTTTCAGTGTTGATATGTAACTGCCAGGCGGTGAGTAAAAGGGACTGCCCTGGTAGGGATGGTTTAATGGCTGAACTGTATTTGTTTGTGAGAGCGCAAAAGTAAATCCATTTTCTTATCATGGCATAGCAGGACTGGGGATCTCATCAAAGCACAGATAAGAATAGTTCTGTGAAGTACCTATACACATTTATTGTTGCATGAGTGCCTGCCTCCTAGATAATGAGTTTGTGAAGCAGGAATTGCATTTGTGTGACAAGAGCAAAATATTCCCATGTTTTGAATGGTTTGAGTTCCTTACAAGTTTGTCCAAAAGTTCCCCTCTGTAATAGTACCTTATTTATAAACTTTAATGTTCTTGGGAGAAGCCCTCTCCACGGGATATCTCTGCGTACTTCTATGCTGAGTTGGGATTGAACGTCAGTCTGGAGATATCTGTGTGTCACCCTTATCTACAGGGCTTATGGACTACCTTGGACTTGGATGCCTTACATTTAAGGGAAACGGATCCCACTTCCTTGCCCTTTTTGTGTACTATGGCACATGCTAGTATGCAGAGGGGGTGTCAGATATCCCTCCCCATGAGTTGTGTTTGATCGCTCTTGCACAAGGCTGGGCACCACAGTGCCCCAGGGTATTTTGTTGGCTACCCAAGGTTGGCAGCTCAGGCTGAGGACCAAAGGGACGTGCAGAGAAAATTAAAATCTCCTTTACAATGCAACGGCCATTTCATCTGTTTTCCAAAATATGACAGCTCAGTTCCCCAAGAGCTAAAAAGCATTAATGCTCCCACTGAATTCAAGATATGGAAGACCCTGGCTCTCCCAGAGCACATTTGAATGTCTCTTTCCCCTCCCTTGCAGCAGTATGGCATGAACATACGATCCTGCTATTACATTGTGTGTGGGACGTGCACGCTGCTTAGCTTTCTCCTTGGCCGCATTGCTTTGCATCCCTCCTCCAAACCACAAAGTTGAGTTCATATTCTCCATCTCAACTTCTCAGGAGCGAAGGAAAATACTCTGATTCCTGAATGCTTCACTCAAACCTGTATTTGTACCTCTCTTTCCAGAGGTGCTTTCCATAGCAAAAGTGAAGCATAGAGCTACTATGAGCATTTGGAAAAAAATCTTGCTGGATAGAAGTGGAAAACCTTTCTGTTCTTGTTGCTAAATGAAATTTCCAACATGCCATTCCAGTCAGTTTGATTTGCATTTCCCGTTTTTGGTGGGCTTGATATCATGAGGGAATTTACTCATGGTTTCTTTCTTTTTCACTCCAAACACAAATGGCAAAACAGTTTTTCCTAGGGAAGAGCTCAGTGACCTTGGAAATATGCACCGCACCAGCTCCTACCAGCATCTTTGTGTGCAGATGTGCAGTGTATATATAATTTATGTTGATGCCCTTGAAATAATCTAAGCAAGTTCAGCAGTGGTGGGTTAGCGTGCGATTCCCTGTCATGATATGCCTGAGTCTTTTTTTCTTAATTGCCTTACTTCAATAGGAAGATGTTAGCCATTTACCAGTCCTCAAGGGATTGCTCTTAAGGTTGTGAAAACTCCAGCTAGCATTCCAGTAATTATCTTTTTTCCTTCTATGCCTTCCAGAGAACATTATGTTGAAATGATGTGCTTACAGTTACAAAGAGGTTTTTGTTAAAGCATTTTCTACTTCTTGGATAGACTAGATTTTTCAGGTTCCAGTTCACGTTATAAGGTCCAGCCCTCTGACTGGGAGCTCCCAGTACCCCAGCAGAGATCGTAATGTTCATGTGCCTCCATTTAGAGAAAGAGAGACTGTGAACAGCAAGGGATTTAAAATAAACAAATAGACCTCTTTTGAACGCTTGGAATGGTTAAGGTGAAGGCTTATCCACCATCATGGGTTTCTATGTTTTCAAATCTTTTATTCCTTTAGGAAGAAAATATTTTTAGAGGATAACACTTCAGGTTACACATTTTTACTGGAACTTTACTCAGTTGCTATGTGGGACATTAGGCTCTCATAGTGTGAAAACTGTAAAATTAATCCACTGAGTGTAGAGGACTCTTTTATTTTCACAGAAGTTTTTTCCATCCCTCTGGTAGTATGATTTATACTGCAGTGAGAACCTCATAGAAGAAGGGCTTAGAAAAAAGAAAATTGGGAGTTCTTGTTGATTTTACAAGACTGAACTGGGCCTAGCTGCATACCATGGCCGTGAGTTCTGGTTACATCTTCACCTCTCCATGCTGCAGTCACTCAGTGCTCTACCTCTTCTTTGGTCTATGGCCGTTAGTGAATATAATCTGAGTATTTTAAATAGTTGCAATGCCTCATTTTATTTTATTCACCCTGTAATTCTTACTCTGTTCATTTTATCATCTCCCAATTAATCTACTTTGAAGTCAGAACTTCAATCATCTTGTTAAAAATGTATGTATTATACTAAAATAATTTAAAAGCATGTTGAACTTTCTTATGCTAAATATATGCTTAATATCTTAGATATAACATCAGAAAGTAGACTGTCTGCTTCTATGCATGTTGAAGTAACTAAATCCCTATATGAGCCATAGTTTGATTTATATAAAAGCTTTTTGCATTTAGTGATAGCTCACAGTTTGAGGACAATAACAGCATTATCTTTGCAATACTGGGTATATTATGAACAAAAATTAGTCATTAAAAGGTAATCCTTTTGCTTGTGGAGAAAAGGTACAATTGATACAATTAGGCAATTTTTTTTTGTTGTTATCAGGACATATCTTCTATAGGACCAGATGTACGTTTGTTTCCTATTAAGTTAATGGTCAAAAGTCCTTAAAATCCACTTTGTGCTTATTCAGAGCACTTAGACAGCTTTTTTTTTTTAACTGCAAAAGCTCTTGGTGCTGCTTCCCTTAGTAAGAAGCAGAGGAATAACCCTTTCATTAGAAATGCATCACTAGCATGATGACTAGTCAAAGAATGAGATTTTATTTGTGGGAATTGATTCCTCTTACTGCCTTTAGCGTCTTGTGTAATATTTCTTTGGGGTGACACAAAAATGTCACTCAGGATTATTTGAGGAACTTAATTGCTATGTTAAATAAGAAAAAAATTAAAAAAAAAAAGGAAAAAAGAAAAAAGTCAAATATCTTTTGGGCTTTAGTATTGAAAAGGACAAAGTGCTCATTTTTACTAATGCTATATGGTCTCCATTCTGCAAGCTTTATTCTTTCAAAGGTCATGTACATACTGTTTCTGGAATTCTGTGACAGTTTTACAATTTCTCTGCTGTTGTTATTTGTAGATAGGTGTCATGGGCAGTCGTTTTTTTTTTTTTCAGTAGCTTCTCAATGTAAATAAAAGTCACTACTTATCTACTACAGTGCCGTGCTACAATACTTTGTATTCAGTCATCTAGCATTAAGTTATATCACAAAACCCCCATAGACTGGGAAATTAAAATGTCAATATCTTTCAGAAACTGATGGGCTTCTATGATTCTGATTCTTTACATCCATACCTAACTGTTACAAAGGCAAAAATCATCCTTAGTCCAAAGGCAAATACACTGCTTTTGACTGATTTAAACCATCAGCAATAAGCCAGGTCTGTACCTATCCTCAATGATCATGCTTGTTGTTGATCTGCTCGAGGGTAGGAAGGCTCTGCAGAGGGACCTGGACAGGCTGGATCGATGGGCCAAGGCCAACAGTATGAGATTCAACAAGGCCAAGTGCCGGGTCCTGCACCTGAGTCACAACAACCCCATGCAGCGCTACAGGCT
>NW_008824359.1:3864655-3865579 GCF_000699105.1 Pygoscelis adeliae | reverse complement strand
GGAAGGATTTAAAAGACATGTAGATGAGGTGCTTAGGGACATGGTTTAGTGGGCATGGTGGTGTTGGGTTGATGGTTGGACTCGATGATCTTAGAGGTCTCTTCCAACCTTAATGATTCTATGATTCTATGCCTAATCGGCAGGAGATTAAAACAGCACATGTTGGGTGCATTGGCACTAGGAATGTTATCAGGACCACAGCTGGCACTTTGGCCCTGATGCCAGCCAGTATTTCAGTGCTATGAAGATCCTTTGGCCTCCAAAATGGTGTGGCCACATCCAAGCTACCTTTTGGGAATGGTTCCTGGCCCGTGGTTGGGATTTGTTGGTAGGGTGCTGGTTTTTCTTGGCCAAAAATGTGCCAGGGACTACAGTTTAATAAGTGTAGGTGACTGAGATTCAGTGACAGGGAATAATTTCATAATAGGAGTGTGGCTGATGAAAACAGAGTCACCTTGAAGTCTGAAATAAGTGGAAATGGGTGAGGTAGATAAGTACCAAGTACAAGGTATGCCCTTAGGAAATAGCGGCAGGGACTGCTCTTATGTTGTTTCCTGAGCTCAACTTATCCTGATGTGAAGGACTGTCCCATCATGGGCTCAACAAGGACCCTCATTTTACTGCTGCCGAAAAGCTGAATAGTGTCCTAAATTGTATCAGAGAAGTCTTTCAAAAAATACAGGTAGAATGAATCCCTCCAGGTACATGATCTACATATAACCTCATCTAGGTTGTAGTGTCTCACACTGAGTAAAGATGGATAAACTAACACAGGTCCTGAGAGTGACTAACTGTGATCTGAGAAATGGGGAATCTCTCTTTGTGAAGAAACTGAAGGTACTTTGTTTATTTGGATGGCAAAATGAAGGTTGAAATGATATTGGTTCCCGTAATACTCTGGAGAAATAAATGCTGGAACAGGGA
>NW_008824359.1:3859234-3864633 GCF_000699105.1 Pygoscelis adeliae | reverse complement strand
CAACCCCCACCTCACTACAACCTCCTTTCAGGTAGTTGTAGAGAGCAAACAATTAACTCTATCCCTGCTGAAACCAGGACAATAGGCTTTGGTAAAAGCAAAAAGAACAAGTAGCTAAGCTGTAAAAAAAAAAAAAAGAAAAGAAAAAGGAATATGTTCAGCTTACACACTGTTGCCTGCAGTGCTGGGTGATGAGATTTCATAGCTCCAAACATTCTTCCTAATGCTGTGTTCCCGCTTCATCTGGTTATTTGTATAGCTCTGTAAATCACATATTAACTGCATTGAAAATAATCTCTGAATATGATCTCTATATATGTATTTATATATCTTATATAAATGTTTACATGTACCTTATATATAAATTTATATATACATATTTAGAAAGAAGATATGTTGTTCCAGCTGGGACTGACAAGCACACAATATGGGGCAAATTGCCTTTGGGAAGTGCCAGTGTGTCCACAGGCAGCGCTCAATGACCAGGCACTTAAATTCTGAGCGAGTATGGGTCAGACAAACTCCTCCACGGACAATTCATTCGTCCTTTTTTCCCTACCTTCTACCAGCCAGACAACAGTTTATCACAGAGTGATTTTTAGACAGTGATTATAGTTTATCCCAGAGCAACTTTTTTAACACTTTTAATAATCCATCCACACGGTATGAATGACTTAAAGAACAAGCATTTAGGATTAAGGGAATTATAATCTTGCATTAGCAGGGGAAAACAACTACTTTACATTCTTGAGCTGATTTAGGACAGTAGCACTGGTTTTGTGGTAAACAAAAATGTAGGTAGAAAAGTGGAAAAATGATCTGAAAAGTCTTTGCTGGTATTTTCTGCTTGGTGGTTTCACAGTGGTTGATGCACGGCTGCAGAAACACCATTGCCGGGTTGGACCTCTGTTTCATGCTTGTTGCTGGTGATGGCATCTCTTGGATAGTCATCTAGCAAAGCTGACAATGTTGTCTTCACCTTTTTCTCTCCTTCAGTGGCATGCCTAGACACAGCAGATTGTGTCATTTGAGTTTGGGGCACCATGCTTGTCTATAGGGCTGACTCCCATTTTATACACTTTTTGGCACCACTTTTGTAACTGCAGAGCCCGGCAGAAAGCCCTGGCACCCTGGAGACAGTCACCGTGACAGAGATGTCGTTGAAGTGGGATCACCTCAGCATGCCATTGCATGTCACACATTTTGCAAAGGTGTAAAACAGTAAGAGAAAAAGTGGGTTTATTTTTGAGGAAGGTGTTTCCAGCCTGCTGTCTGTGCTGGACCCTATGCACGGAGAGACCTCTAACGTCCATCCCTACGCGTAAACACACGGTGCTTTGGATTTACATTTAACGGCCTCCAAGAAAGTCACAAAATTTGTCAGCATACAAGAAAACAGAAGTAGATACTGTAGCCCTGTTAGATGAAGGTTTGTGCTCATCTTCCAAAAGCGTGTTACATAAATGCAGAGACAGCTGCCTTTAGGTCTCAGAAATTGAAGAGGGTGAAAAATTGGTTGCATCAAACTCAAATTTTGTTGCCTCTTGCACTCAACTGTTTGCAAGCGTTATTGGTTTGTCCTTTGCGCTCCCCTCCCCTCCCCTCCTGTGGTCTTCACTTTAGTAATTGTTAAGTCCAGTTTTCTGTATAACTGCCTGATCCTCAAGTTATTTCCAAGTTGTCTTCTCCCAGCTGGGAAGGTTTTCCTGTCCTGTGTTTTTTTGTTTATATCTTGTCTCAAGTGATGCAAAAAGGGTGAGTACTGGTGTATTGATATAAAAATAAACAGTGGTTAAGGTTTTGGATACCCGTTTAAAATATAAAGAGTGACTTGTCCATCTGTATTTGAAGTTTGTGAAAATACTATGAAAGATTTGATGTTAAACCTGCATCTATCACAAACACATTCAAATGGACAAAATGGAACATTTCCTTCGCAGTTTTCCACAAAAAACCTAATTAATTTGTTCAAGCAACAGTCTTTTGCTGTGACTATCTTTTTTTTTAAGTACACCTCTCACTTTTAATTAATACACCAGAAAGGAATCAATGACAATACACCAGAAAGGAATCAATGACAAAAACTCAAGAAGCTAATATTTCACATCTCCAAGCACTAATTCTGTTGTTTTACTACCTTCTGTGTTACTTGAGAAACTTATAATTTTTATTTGCTGCCACCTCCTGTTGCATTGAGGGTAACACTGTTTAAGGGTGGTTTTTTGGTAGTATAAAAGTGTTAATTTGATGGTAGCATCTGCTTATCACTCTGCTGCACGCAGAGACTTTCCTGCTACCACGCTTGCTCTTACACAGCTGGTTCAATCCGTGTTGGCAGGGCACGATGAGCATAACCTCGACCAGGCACAGCAGTCTCCAAAACACTTCATGGCTACTTGTTTTTCTTTCTCTGGAAGTAAATAGAGCATAGTAAATAGACTTCAGCCTGACACTTGTGGGACTGGGATGATGAGGAGACTGTGGTCCAAGGATTAAAATGCGTGACATGCACAAGGAAGCAACAGTGCCTGGGAAGGGAGTGGGAAGAGAGGAAAAAAAGGCAAGAGATAAACAAGGCTGAGCAGGGGGCTGAAGTGGGGAACTGCACGGGGAAGTGAAAAGGGAGGGTGTCCCTACCCTGAAACATTAAAGGGGATATTGGAGATTGCTGAACCATGGAAGATGCAGTTTAAACAAATGACAACTTATTTTGAGAAACTCTTCCACTTTCTTTTTTTCCTTTGAGCCTCTTTCATCTTCTGGACCATTTTACTTCATGACTTTTATCTCTTGCTTTTTACTGTTTTGAATACCTTTCTTTTTTGCCCACCTGATATGGCTGTTTCTGCCCATTCTTCTTTTCCTTTACCTTTTCCTGTCTTTTGCATTCACTCTTTCTGTCCTCTTCAGGAGATTCTGCTTAACAGGCCACCGCTTGTGTTTTTTCTTATTTTCTGTGCCCAAAGAGCACCCAAAGAAAGACTTGAAAATATCATTTACACATACAGTTGCCATCGGACAAGTCAGCTGGTGGCCTCAGCTGGGTCATGCTTGCATTACACTAGCTGATCTGATGGTTACAGTTCCTTGATCACTGCATTTTGTTGGAGGTCATGCAGGCTACACAATCAAAATCCTTTTGCTGTGGTGGATAAACCAGCAACTCCAATGAAGACTCATGCGAGATCCTGGGAATCAGGTGCATAATAGTCCTCTTTCTCCGTGGTTGCAAAAAAATTTTGCTTTTACATGAATCCTTGTGTCAGGATGCTGCTCCTGGTACCTTTTTTGGCAGCAATGTTAAGTTTGATGAATATTTATTCTTGCATGTTCTCTCATCTGTGTCATGCAACTGTTCGTAGGGCTGTATGGTAGGGGATAAGTCAACTGAGGTGGATAAAAAATATTCCTCTGCTTCTCTCCCCTCTTTCACCCAGGAGCATGGACCTGAGGAAAGCCTGGACCCGTGCGTGAAGATACAACAGTGTTGCTTCAAGGATATGGGGCTTAATCAATAACTTCAACTTCTCATCTATCTTTCTCTAGCTATTGACTCAAAAGGAGGTGTCATATATGTAGGCAAACATATACTAACCAGTAGGCTGCCAGTGTGTTCAAAAACCAAACAAACAAGAGCTGAAATGAGAACCACAAAGTTAAAGTATTATTATCTCTGAAGGATGGTGTTGGAGTGATGATAACTGCACAACCAGAGACATATTTCTCTGATCTGTTGCATGAAATCTTATCAAAACCACCCACTAAAACCACCGGCAAGACACACCTGACTACCAACTTCTCTTTGCTATAGAGCACTGCTCTTTGGAAAGGAGGTCAAGCAGTTGCTGTTGATCATTTTGCAGTGGATTAATTGGGCTGTATAACTTTCAGAGCACAGTAGTGCCCCGTTATGAGTCATGCTAAGTCACGCATCCATGAAGGCCCTCAGCAGGGAAGCATGTGGATGTGTGTGTGCATGCACACTCGCACAAACAAACAAGTGGAATAATCCTTTTGTGCTTGTCGTGGTTTAACCCCAGCCGGCAACTGAGCACCACACAGCTGCTTGCTCACTCCTGCCCAGTGGGATGGGGGAGAGAATCAGAAGAGTAGAAGTGAGAAAACTCGTGGGTTGAGATAAAGACAGTTTAATAGGGGAAGCAAAAGCCGCACACAGAAGCAAAGCAAAACAAGCACAAATCCAAAACACAGCCCCATACTAGCTACTATGTTGAAAATTAACTACCCCAGCCAAAACCAGCACATTCTCCACCCCTTATTCCATACCATTTACATCATGCTCAGGTCCCACACTATCTAATACAACCTCATTAACCACCACCAACCTTCCTGACCATTGATATAATACACAGATATCATTCCCTTAGTCTACGGACCAGCCCTGTAAAATATCTGTAAAATGCCCACAAAACATCCATTGAGTTCATTTAGAACATGACTTTGGGCTCCATCTGTTATGGTGGTCCCTCAGGACAGGAGAGGTGGTGTGTTGCGTGGAGATATGAGGCACCAAAGCCAGCTCAGGTTGGGTCACTGCTGCACTTGCACTGCTTCTTGTAAGGCTTGTCCTCCACTGGTTCAGGTGGTTCCTGCTATATTAATTCCTATAACATGCAACTCAAATCCCTGGTTACAACAATTTAAAGGTATTTCCATTACAGTCTCCACCCCTGGTCTCTGGGCCAGACCATAGGGTTTAACATTGCAATGCACTCCTCCCCTTGGCCCTGCTCTGGTTTGGACTTATCCACAGACTGCAGTCCCTTAGGGGTGTACCTGCTCCCAGTGGAGCCTTATCTATGAGCCACAGTCTCTCCAGGGGTATCCCTGCTGCGGCATAGACTTATTCACAGCCACAGTCACTTTGAGGTGCACCTGTTCAACTGTGGCCTTATCCATAGCCACAATGCCTTCAGAGATATACCTGTTCCAGCATGGCCTTACCCACAGCCACAGTCCCTTCAGGAGTGAACCTGCTCCAACAGGGCCTTACCCATGGCTGCAATCCCTCCAGGGGTGTACCTGCTCTGTCGTGTGTTTATCCATGGCCACACACTTTGAGGTGCTCCAGCATGACCTCATGCACAGCCACAGATGCTTCAAGATATACCTGCTGCAGCATGGACTTATCCTTGGGCCACAATGCCTTCAGAGCTATACCTGCTGCAGCATAAACATAACCACGGCCACAGACGCTTTGAGATGTACCTGCTCTGGCATGGACTTATCCACGGCCACAGACGCTTTGGGGTGTCCCGCTCCCATGTGGACTCATCCACAGGTCACAGTCCCTTCGACTGGAGTTCACACTGGAGTTCCAGCCTGTCCAGTACAGCAGCACAGAAACAGCAGCGATGCCCTGGCCATCTGCCAGCCCA
>NW_008824359.1:3857018-3858496 GCF_000699105.1 Pygoscelis adeliae | reverse complement strand
CTGGTGGGGTGGGGTGAGGAGCAGAAAAGACCTTGACTCTGTGTCAACACTGCTCAGCAATTACTAAAACATCCCTGTGTTATCAACACCGTTTCCAGCACAAATCCAAAACACAGCCCCATACTAGCTACTATGAAGAAAATTAACTCTATCCCAGCCAAAACCAGCACAGTGCATAATATGATTGTGAAATGATCAGGGTTGGATCAGCTGAGCTATTCTAAAATGGATCATAAAAAGCCTACTGAGACATTATGTCCACAACAAAATGGAAGCAAAATATAAAAATTCTTTATGGGGAAAAATTGGTTTTGGTCTTTAGTCCTAGTTTGAGCTCCCCATGGAAGAAATTCTGTTTCTTTTCTGCAAATGCCTAGTTGATCCATAACTCTGCATAAGTCAAAGCATCCTCATTTATATTTAGCTATTAAGCTATATTATTGCCCTTAGAAAGACTCTGACCATCTCAAACATATATTAGTTCTTCTAATACTATTCTAAAATTCAGTGCCTGAGCTTATGGGTAATTGTCTTAACTAAATAGTGTTACCTCAGTATTGCTTAAACTGTTTCAATAATACAATAAATATGGAGAGTTCTTGAGTTAGTTTTAAACATTATTAAGTTTTATCATCTCCTTTAAGTGGAGAGAAATTGAGAGAAATGGAGAGAAATTAAGAAACTGCAACTTGTCTAATATACTGGAATATTTAAAAAAAAAAAAAAGTGTCCTTTGTCCTTTTTTCATTTGCAATGAAGATAGCGAGAGTCTATATGGGTAAAAGATAGATCCAGGGTGACTTGTGATTTTCCTCTTCCTCAGACTGCCACCAACATGTTTAATAATTAGATGTAGGCAGAATTAGGTGTTTGGACTCCATTTTTTATATCTAGGGAAATGAAATATAGCAAGAAGTTGCTACACTTTCTGGCAGTGAAAAGACAAAATCATTGCTGATATTGCTGGAGGGTCTTTGGTTTCAAATTCAGAAGAAATCCTTCCATCAAAGAAAATATTTAAAGGGGCTATTTTATTTTATTTTTTTGCAAAGTAGAGGGTCCAAATGAAGTGTGAACTATTAAAGCAGTCAAGATTCAAACAGGCAGTTCCTTGTTTCAAACACAGCAAGAATTGCCTTTGGGTCTAATGTCATTAATGTACAACCCCATGAGGTTAATCTCTGTCAACAAATATGTTTAATTTCTTTCTTGAACAGACGGTATGAAGTAGAGAAATGTACAATGCAAGTAGACACAGATCAATCAACTACTGTTTCATACTCTTCTGAGTATGAAACATACTGAGTATTTCATACTCTTCTTTGCTATTTAATGCATTTCAGTATCTGTTACCTGTTTTTGATATGTAAGGTCTTTTTCTGTGCTGGTTACATCAATATTTACTTGGCATATGGGCTGTTTTCATAAATGGATATAGTTACATTATATAGGCTCAAAACAAGAGGAGTAGGGAATCT
>NW_008824359.1:3814631-3856986 GCF_000699105.1 Pygoscelis adeliae | reverse complement strand
TAACTCTTATGAAACCATTTCTACTTGATGTCAGTCCAAGCTTATTGGTTTTTTTTCTAATGTCTAGTGTGAACCTCTTTTGTTGAAATGTTAGCCCCATTCCCTTCTTGCCCTTTCTAACATAGGTAGGAAGCAAACTTATTCACTCCTCTACACATTTTTACACTGCTCAGAGTTGTCTCTTGAATAGTTTCCATTTCAGATTAAACAACTTTTTTTTTTTAAATATATTTTTTCTTGTGTTGTGGTTTTTTTTTTTTTTTCTTTTCTGCAGTTCTTCTTATTCTGTTGTCTTTTTTCTAGACTCTTAAGTGGATGTATTTCTCATTTTAAATATGGGGTCTACCCATACTTACCAGCCTATCAACCCAAATAGGTGATACCAACCCCAATAGGGTCTACCAGCCTACCAACCCAAATAGGTGATATGTACAGCTTATCAAATGGGTGAGCTTTTTACTTTCAAATAAATACAAACAAATAACCATTTTTGTCACAAGCAGTGGAACAGATGAAGCTTGATTTTTCTTTTATTCTTCATCCATTAATGCATATCTTCCCTTTTCCCTCTAAAACAATCATGCTACATTCTTTCCATGCCTCTTAACCTTAAGAGTTGTCAAAGGAGAAATATTGTAAACAGAAATATTGGTGTTTCAGTTGTCTGATGAGGCACTAAACAAAAGTTGATGCCCTTATTAAGCTCCATCAATGGCACAGGTCGTGGTTCTGCCTTCTTTCTTTCCTGAGGGTTATGGTTCTGTGTCTCTTTTATCTGTATTCTTACTGATTTTTCAAAACATTAAAAAAAGATATAATTAGAGATTTCTACTCGTTTCTGTTTTGGAGGGAATTAATAAGTTCAAAAGTTACTGGGGAAAACTTGGGCAGTGTAATTATGTAGTCCTCATTTCCTTAAGAAACCAAGAAACAAGTCAACTACTTAATTTTCATTCCATTTTCAGAATTAATGCATCTTTTCAGGGATAAAGAAATTAAAAATAAGTATTTAAGAAGTATTTAACTTCAGAAATTCTAATTTCAAATTTTTAGAAAGACTACATTTTTCTTTATTTAGCCTATTTCCTCTTTTGGATGATTCCGTGATTAAAGTATTTGTTTTGGTTTATTTTTCTCATCCTTAAAGATAAAAGGCATATAGGTATTTAAATTTTGATGTTTAATATTTCATCAACTAATGTTAGGTGAGATGAATCTTAGCCTGCATGTATAATTATCTTCGTAGTTCATAGAATTAAGTCTAGAAGTCTGCTCACCTCTCCATGATGGGCCGTTACACTTTATTTGGCTGTCTCTTTACTTTGTACCTTTCGTGTTCCTCCTTTTGGGAGACTGGGGACGACAGGCCAAAACCAGGAGATCCCAGGGTGTTGTCATTACCTGAGACAGGACTTTTTTAAAATGAGACATACCCAGATGGCCTGAGTGAACTGTCAGCAGGTGGCCTAGTTTAAGGTTGTCTTTGGCAAGTTCTGCAGACCCAGAGGACAGAGTTAGTGGCTTGATTGATCACACAGATTTTGTATGACTTAGTAAGAGAAAAATATTCCTACATGTGTGCATGCTAAAGGAGACATTGCTTACGTTTGCAGCGGAGGTTGGTACAAGTTGTTTTGCAGGGACGTGTATAGGGCAAGTTAGATTTAGGACTAATTTTAGACCTAGTTCTCTAGTCCTAGAAAACCTGGCACTTTTAGAGAGCAATTCACTTGACTACTCTCAGCTATGCATTTTATAGCAAGGTGAAATGGCCTCTGGTGATAATGAGACCCAAACTATCTGTTTCTCTGCAATAACTGATATGAGCTTAATGTAGATGGATCCCGTCCCATGGCATCTCAAAGTGACTGAGTGGTTTTTGGACAACACATCTGAGAAATGTTGTTCTAGGTGCAAGGAAGAAAGGAATTGGGAGTCAAGAAATCAAGAAGGGCTTAGAGCAAGAGAAAAGGTTGAAGAGGGTTATCAGTAACAGGATGAGGACAAAGATAGGCAGAAAACGAGAGAAGAGAGGTGCTTTGAAGAATTCTCCATAGCTAGATATGGTGGAACATGTGGCCCTGAAGGCCCCGTTGCTCGTGGAGCAGTGGAGATAGATATCCACTTTGCACAAGGTAAGAGAAACTCATATATCCATACAAGGATTTCTTTTCACATAGAAAAGATTCTATTTCTCTTGAGGATTACATGCTAAGAACAATGAGTTTTTTTCTTGAGGGGGCAGAAGAAAAGGGAAATATTTTAGCTTCCTATCTGACTCAAACTATCTGTCCAAAAAGAATGGCACTGCAAGCAGCTACCTACAATGTGTAGAGGGAGAGAGCTGTGTTTTGATGAACAAAACACGCTCGAGTTTTCATGCTTCCAGTTGCCTTGTAACTTCTTAAGAACTTGCAGGTGACTAATTCATAACTTCAAAGTTGAGCATTTATTAGTGAGAAAGGCTAGAATAGGCTGTCTCTTGACAAATAATAGTGGTAATTTCGATACAAACGGTCATGTCTTGAAGAAAAACTTCTGCACCAAGAAACTTACAGCCAAAATATAATGAACAGGTGCAGACAGGTGGATAAATAAATGTGAACTTGCCTTAGAAGCCAAAAGATCAAATTCTTATTTTTGTTTACTTGTTTTGGACTGTAACTTGAGCCATCCTATTGATCATCCACTTCAATGCTCAACTGAGAATTGTGCGGCACAGGGACTACTTGAAAGACAGGTATCCAAAATGAAGAAAGAGATTTCAGTGCTATTGTTGCTATTTCTATCTGAAATCTGTGGATGAAAAGGAGCTGTGAGGTTTTGGTGCAGTAATGATGCAATACTCCTTCCAAACATTTTTTCTGATTGCTTTTACTTGTGTGTCTGGTTTATTTTTCCCGATTAGGACTGTTGTTAACTAAAACATACTCTTTTCCCATTTCTCTGTTCATTTAGCCATTCAGATCTTCTCTTCCTCAAAAAAAAAGACAACAATATCTCTAAATGCTACCTGTCATCTCCTTCCTTCCTTCTTTAATTCAACTCTGTAGCTCTTTATTTAGAAGAAGGTGTTCCCCACTTCTCCTTTTCAATAGAGGACTTATGGGAAGTTTTGAGATCAGCAGTTTTCTGCTCTCGAGACAGAGAATTTCTAGAGGTGTCTTCAATTTCTAACTGCATAATGAATGAGCTGCATACACTTCTGAGCTTCTTGCCATGTCTTCTCAAGCTATAAAATTCCCCTCCCGCTAAACTGCTGTGCATTGTTTTAAAATGCCATAGCTCCTCCATCCCATAAATCTCTAACTTCTCAAGAACTTTCATTTTGATATCAGTGGACTGATGCACTTGCATCACCATCATTTGCTGTGCAAGTTATCTTTCTCAGTGGGTCAGTCACTGTGGAGAAGGTCTCAATGTCAAGAGCGCTAGAGCTCATCCAGTGCCATTCCAACAGGGAAGGTCTGGGCATGTGCACAATTGCTCCACTTGGCAAATCCTGTCCCAGCATTGATATTTAAAATATTATCCAAAATGGTGCTAGTAGATTTAGCATAGTCAATGACTCGGTTAACATATTTTGGCAGCTGGAAGACGAGTCCCCAAGAGGGGATGGCACCCACCACCACTGAGCTCTTCTGCGCCTTAAGCTTTGTTCTGGCATTGTCTTAATTTGTTCTGTCACATGTCATGATGTATGACTTGGAGTTTTGCACAGCCTTGCCCTCTAATGAATCCTGGCATCTATCTATTAATGAGAGAGTGCGAGTGCCATAGGAGTAATTTGGGTGGACACATCCTGATGGATGAGGCTCTTGCACTCAAATTTTCCTCTTTCAAGCCATTGTGTGTAGCCAGGCTGAAACTGCATAAGCAGAGCAGAGAGTTACTTAAGTTTTATCTCAGTTGATCAGTGTGACATTAAGCATCAAGCCACGAATTTTTTTTATAACCATGTGAATGAACATGCTGAACATTTAAGACAACGTGCAGTTGGTCCATGACCAAGTTTACTCTGGACTGATGTTCTACCTGTTGAACCAAGAATACTGCATAGTGGTGCAAATGATGCGGGTAACATGGGGCTTCATTGTGCTTCGTGTTGTTTGTTGAAAAGATATGTGACAGTACTGTGGTGTACCAGTAACTGAAGTACAGCCATTCTGATTGTGGTCTTCTCTCTTTTTTTTTTTTTGTTTTGGCATTAAATCAATAATTTGTTAAAAGGCTGCTTTAGAAATAGGAAAAAATATATGAATGAGCTGGTAGGCTGAAGGATTCCCCCCCCCTGTACTTTATTTTTCTTCTGTACCTTTTTTTTTCCTAAAAACACCTCCAATTAAATATTCATTTCTGTGTTCTTGCAAGCATGTTCACTATTGGCTTTCATTTCTCTATTTACGATGGTCTTGACATGAAAGGTACATACCACCTGAATTCTTCTAAGCTTGGGAAGACCAGCAACTTCTTGGTTCTCTTCAGCCACTGGAACAATGTGATTCCTCATTTTCCAAATGATGGCTTTTTTTTCCCCAAGGTTCCTGAAAAAATGTTCCACAACTTGAATCTTTTAAGTCTCAACATCTTCACTAAGCCCCACATGCCTGAATTAGTTCATCAAAGAGTTCACAGCATTTGCATTGGTGCCACATCCTAAGCCTGGCCTGGTGCAATCAAAATCTTGTTATGGACCTTGAACACACATACAAGAATTGATTGCTAGCCAAATTAAAATAAGGCAAAAGCTGCTACTGGTCCAATTAAAATGACATCCATGCACCAATAATTCAAATTGTTTAATTAAAATAAAAAAAAGTGTGACGTTACTAATGTAATTAATAGCAATATCCTGGCTACACTGTCCTCTTGCTGTCCCTCTTTTCCAAGCTACTTTCCCACCCTTGTGGCGGCCTGTGATTTGCTGTGGGTGCTGGCCAAGGACTACCATGGCAAGATGTCAGTGCCCCAAGTTGCCAGTGTCGCTGCTGATGGCAATAGTTTCTTCTTCTGATACTCTTCAGTTTTGCAGTTTGCTTGAGGATATTTTTATACTGTTGTTTGTTAGTGAGCTTCTTTCCTGGTGATCTATGAGACTATACTATGCTAGAATTTTCACTCACACGTGGTTCTTTGCTGGACTTTTGCTGTATATGATATGAATAAACTTTACTAAATATGAAGAAGTCCAAGTTTTAAACCTACTGAACAAGGACTGTGGTTAAAAAAATAACCATCTGACCATTTTCTTTTGCTGTTAAGAGTTTAGTCACCTGAATACTTCGCTGCTAGAGTGAGAAAAGCAAGTCAAGACCAGTTAAGATGAGGGCTAAGAGGAAGACTTGAGGTTAGTGGTCTGTTACCAACAATGACAACATCATATCACCAGCACCACCTGCAATAAACTGAGGAATAAACTCAATTTTCTTCCAATGCTGCCTTTCATGAGTTGTTTGCCATGATTTCTGTAACTAGGGAAAACAAACTCTTTCCTGGAGATAAGTGACATGCCCCGGAAGGACTTCATTTTATACTTTACAACTACTGGTGTTTGACTCCATAACAAATATCAAAATCTTCTTTAAAAAATGATGTTATATGTCAGAAGTATCAGTGGAAGCCCTGAAAGTCCAGTTCTTTGGTTACTGCTTTGGAGGAGAACCATGCTTCTGTTGTCTCCTAGTGCCAAAGACTCTGGGTGATGCTATAGATTACACCCATCTCCCTCTTTTCCTCCTTCTCACCCATTCTTTGCCCTTTCCAAGTCACGACCATCCTGTGTTATACTGCTCTCTTTAATACTCACTAAGTGCTGCTGTTTCTCACCCTGCTCCATGTTGATGTTAAAAAAGTGGAGGCGAGGAGGGGGGGACACCATGCAGCATCTTTCTTCAGGACTTACCACCTACAATGCAGCCAGTTACCTTGGTCTCTTCTTGAGGCTTGCAGGGTAGCATCACAGGAGTGGTTTTGGAGGGGTTGGAGCTTCAAATCCCAAGAGCTTTCCTGATGTCGACAACTGTTTTGGCACACACCGACAGTTTGGAAGACTGAAAATCTTGCCTAGAGTGAAATTTCTATTTGGAAAACCGTGTGCTTTTCACATTTCTCTGTCCTGGTTCTTCACCCTGTAAATAAAACATGGCATTAACGATTAACATCTTCTGCAAATCAGCTTCAAGTCAACTGAGCGTAAAGCACTGTGTTCCTGTTAATTCTGTAGTGAACTGTCCTGAAGTCACTTGCCACACAAGGTTTTTGATGGTGTAGCCTGGATTTTAGGTCAGTGTTGTGGTTTAACCCCAGCCAGCAACTAAACCCCACACAGCTGCTCGCTCGCTCCCCCCCGGTGGGATGGGGGAGAGAATCAGAAGAGTAAAAGTGAGAAAACTTGTGGGTTGAGATCAGAACAGTTTAATAATTGAAATAAAATATAACAATAACAATAATAATAATAATTAATAATAATTTGTAATGAAAAGGAAAATAACAAAGAGAGAGAGAAATAAAACCGGAGAAAGACAAGTGATGCAAATGAAAACAATTGCTCACCACCAACCGACCGATGTCCAGCCAGTCCCTGAGAAGCAGCCCCCCCGCCAACCTTCCCCTTAGTTTTATTGCTGAGTGTGACGTCATATGATATGGGATATCCCTGTGGTCATTTGGGGTCAGCTGTCCTGTCCGTGTCCCCTCCCAACTTCTTGTGCACCCCCAGCCTACTCGCTGGTGGGGTGGGGTGAGAAGCAGAAAAGACCTTGACTCTGTGTCAGCACTGCTCAGCAGTAACTAAAACATCCCTGTGTTATCAACACTGTTTCCAGCACAAATCCAGAACACAGCCCCATGCTAGCTACTGTGAAGAAAATTAACTCTATCCCAGCCAAACCCAGCATATCCTGTTAGAAAGTTACTCTCTGGAGTTTCATGATTCCTCCCTTTATATGCTGTGCTTATGGGCTGAAGGATCTGCATGTGTGCAAAGGAAGGCTGCAGTCTAGCTGAACTAACTGGGGCCAAAAACTGGGTTACTCCCAATCCCTTCATTAGGAAAGGAGAAAACATGTTACTTTTCTTTTTTATGTAACCATCAGAGAGTGATATCCAGCCTTACTGTGAGACTCTGCCCTGGCTCAGGAGGATGTCCGTATTTCTGGAAATCATTTACTTCCTCCTATCTTATTTTACCATTGTAGGATACAATCCTTTTTTCTCTTTTTCTTGTAGAATACAATCCTTTCACCTCTCGGCAAGTGTAGAAAGACACCAATGAAATTAGTGATGATCTTTTTTAAAATGAAGCAAAATAGTGTCATAGTCTGTATTGATCTTTGATATTAAAATGTAATGTGAATTTGTTATTTATTGAAATATTTTGGTGATTTCTGCAGCCTCTTAATTCCTAGCCCCTGGCAGAAGGGTGACAGGTTTAGTCTCTGGCTACAGAGCAACTAAGAATGTTCCCTGCAATATTCTTTCCATATCCAGGATCAAACTCATTTTGCTGTGTTACCCAGGAAAGTGCTTCTTGACCAGGCAGCTGCTGAAAGCAAATTGATTCCGTGGGGCAGAGCTGTACAGACTCAGAAATCTACCTTGGTGAAGAAAAATCTGGGATTGATTCCTGCGTTTCATCTTTGTAAACTTATTTCGCAGGCTTTAAATTTTATTTTACTGCAGTGGGGAATGAAAGTCAGGCCTTCAGTTAATGTAAAAACTTACTGAATTCAAGGTAGTAGTGATGATTTACACACGTCTTCTTACTATCCAGCCTGGTTTTATAAATGACTGGTGGTGCTGGTGAACATGAGTGAAATACAGCACTAAAAGATGCTTTTATTAACTCTGTGAAAGCACCTTTTAAACCTGCAGATTGTTTCCTCTCTTACTAGAAAGTAAGAATCACTTGATGAGAAAAAACATGTAAACCTTCAAGTTTAAAAGCATTCTCTGTTTTGTGGTGCGGGCAATAAACAGGATTATAGCTGTGCCGGCAGGAGGGATCCAGCAGTATGCGACGAGGTTTGACAGAATTTGGCTGGCTCTGGCTTACGCCCCTTCCTCCGCCAGCAGGAGGAGCATGCTCCGGACAGTGATTTTCATGGAGTAAAGTGGATGATCGACGGCAGCACCACTGGGAAGTGTGAGAGAGGGAGGAATAGTACAGCATCCAGAGGCTGGGAGCCCGAGTTGGGGAGGGGGGAAGGAGAGAGGTTGCCTTTTACTGAGGAACAGCTTGATTTTCCCTTCTCCTTCTTGAATTCTAAAACTTGAAACGCCAAGAGTACTGTGGATTTATGCTTTTTCAGATCCCTCCGGTGCAGACACCAAAATAAAAGCAGCTGTGGAGCTCTAGGAGGGATGCTCTATACAGAGTTCATGAATAAGGTATGTCCTGCTTCTCCTCGTGTTCTTGTAAGTAAGATGCTGAAAGTATCGTGAAGAAATATACAGGTGTAAAAATGCATGCATACGTGCACATCTAGGTGCCTGCGCTATGTATTTTCACTGTATTCTTAATTTAGGTCCATCTTCATATTAGCTTCACTAATACTGAGTTTCACATAGAATCTTCTTAATTGCCATTCTCTTTTTCTTCTTCATGTGGAATAAAATGTTTCATCATAGGACTACAGATTTTAGGGTGCAGCCTTCTGAAAGGTATCTGAGAAAGTCAGAAAAATTTTCTGAAAGCTTTGATATTTAATGTTTGCACAGTGTCCTTTATTTCTTTCTCTCCTTCACCCCTTCTGATGGCATTAGGGTCTCTAGGCACGTGTGATATAACCAGGGATAATTTCATGATGTAACGTGCCTGGGCAGCATAATGATATTTTGATAAATATTGGCCTTTTTGGATTGGCATTTCCTTTAGTCTTTTTGGCGATCTATACAGATCTGGCATTACCTTTATTAAAGAATGAATGTGGAAGAGAACTGATCATTTGTGTCTTTGGGCAATATCAGGAGGCTAAAATATCAATTGGTATTGATTTGATACTGATGATTGGTTGATTTCAAAGTGAGAAATTAAAACAAACGTCCCAAAACACTCCCTAACAACAAGAGAGAAAGTATTTGCAGAAACTGCGTTCATGTCCCTTCCTCACAGCTTTGCTTGTTCATAGAGAGAAGGCAATTGCCTGGGGTTGTAAAACTGTAAGTCAGCACAGTGTTGTGATGGCACTTCACCCCAAAGAAAAACCGGCTCTTTGTATTTAGCAGAACTCTAAGCTGCATTTACTTGCAAATCAGCCCTGAAGTACTCATCTGAGACTCAGGCATCCCCAAATCCTAGGGTCTGCATGCAGCTGGAGAGTGTTTCTTTGCTGAGCGGGATGCAGGAATCCTCTCTGTGTGCCTGGCTGCACCCAAGTTTGCGGTGTTGAACTGCTGCTTCAGCAGTAAACAAGCAGCAAAAGGACAATTTTAATATCAGTCTCAGTCTGTAATAGGAAGAGAGAGATCCAGCAGAGAGAGTGAGGTGAAGGGGAGGGAGTCAGCATTTCCAAGTTACATTCCCAACCTCTGACTCGCTGCATGGCTGCTTGTAAATCATTGAGCCATTATAATTAAGTTTATGAGCTGGAAAATAGTTATGCATGTATTTACTCCAGGCCTTATTGTTTTACATAAGAAGGGAACAGATGAGATTTCATATGCTGGTCCACCAGGAAGCCACTTGTTTCTTCTTGGGACAGGATCAGGCTTGTGCGTGTCTCCGGACACTTGCTTAATGGACAAACGGACTGCGATGTCAAAGCGGAGGAATAAGATTTCCTCTGCAATAGGAAACCTCCACCTAAAAGTGTTCCAGGAGCCAAAATCAAAATTGCAGGTGCTGTATCTTGTAAGCTGGCATTGCCTTTCTGTTCTTCTTTAGCTGGTCTTGGTTTTGTAACTTTTCCTTGTTGCTTGTTCTCCTGTGGTGGTACTATTAGGGTGCTGTTTTCTTGGTTAAAATTGTACTTACTGGGTTATTTAGTCCCTTTTTTGTCCTCTCTGAACAATGCCTTGACTGTGACTACTTTTTCTTTTCTTCTAGACAGTCTCTGCTGGTTATGTAGCTCCCGTATTTGAGCGGTACATGCTTTTTCCGTAAGTCAACCTCAGGAAAGCAGGATCGTGAAACCTGCTTTATAGCTGCTGTGCTGTAGGTACCATAGAAATATTCAGTAAAACCTTTGCAGCCTTTTCAGATCCTGTGAAATGTCTGCTCTGTTTTCTTTTGGTTTGTTTTGACTCAGGTCTATAGAGACACCCAAATTCCCTCTGCAAGATTAGGAGAGGGGTAGAGCCAGATATTTGGCATGTGTAAGTCAGCGTTACTCGGCTGCGGGAGGTTCACACAGCTGAAGACCTGCTCACCGCCAGGACTCTCAGGAAAACTATCACAAGAAAACATAGCCCTGTCTGCCCCAGACAAGAGCAGGGGTGTGCGCCCTGAAATTCTTAAGCAGGGTGAACTCAGACACGGATGTGATGAAATTCTGGTGTGCCAGAGGGCTCCTTGGGGATACAGTGGGAACACAGATCTTCTCCTCCTAATATGCTGTCTCTCCAAGCTGAGGAACTTTGCAGTGAGGGCTTGAATACGGAGATGAATTTTTTAATCCAAGCAGGGCCCCTGGCATAATGTGTTGTTCTTCTTGGGCAAGCTGTGAATGCGTTTTGGGTGCTGCCTTCCCGTGCCCCTCGGTGAGGGCACTGGAAATGTCCTCTGCTGTGGGCACTGGCTCAGGCGCAAGGTGCTGCGTAGCGTGTTGTTACGGTGTTGGTGTATACGATGCTTTGCAGTTAGGTTGATTTTATGAACTAAAACCCAAGCAGAAGGAAACCTGTATTGTTGTTTCTCAATCATTTACATGGCTCTTCATTTTCATTTTTGTTCCCAAATCGAGTTTCTCTCAGTGATTCTTAATCACCCGCTATTCTCCAGATAAAAGAATGTTTGAGTTTGAACTCAGGTTCTTCCAAATTCCTTAACGCTTTCCTCCCTCCTTCCTGCGCCTACGTCTCTTGCAATTAATTTATATTTTGTGATATAATTTCATGGTGACTTTCAAGTTTTTTGGAGTGCCTAAAAAGCACTGTTGGTGCCCATTTCTTGCCAAAGCAATGACACTTGTCAGTGTACAAACGCACTTCTCCATATGTGTGTTACCTCTTCAGGGCACTTCAATTGTCCTTCCTTGTGCACAACCCTGCTCAAACCCCATTTTGCATTAACAAGTCTTTTATCAAGGCTGAATTCAGCAGATTCTTGAATCTAAACTAATTACACTCCTAAAACAGTGAAATTAATCCCTAATATTATTCCTCCCGAAAAGGATCTGCCTATATCAGATATCAAGGATTTTTTGGGAAAAGGAATCTCTCTGATCTAACGATGTGAGTTGTTTGAGAAGTGAGTGGTCACAAGTTTCTCTCTTTGAGAATTTTAATTAACCTCGGGAAAAATTCACCTCAGGGGGCTGTGAAATTCCCATTGTTAAGAACAGGCTGGACAATCATCTGTAACAACACAACCAGAATTTATCGTGCTATGAAATCAGATAAGGAGTACCTGTTTGCTTGATGTCCTCTCCAGCCTGTTTTTCAGTCGTAAGAGTTGTAACGATCGCATGCCACAATTTCGTTTCTCAGTGTCTGCCTTCTGCAGGGTGTAAAGCCCCAGTCACCTCTCAGTTGGGTCTCTTGGAAACACCACCCAATCTTCCAAAATTATCATTGAGCATTGTGGTTCTGACCTCTTGGAAACCACATGCAGGGGGTTTTATTAGCAGCCAGAGTGAACTGTTAAGGGATTTATCGTCCTAATCAGAGGTGACTGTTCTGAAGGCTGCTTCTCTACCCGTCTTGCTCAAATATGCCACTGTTTTCAGAAGGAGGAAATTTTCCATGATTTGCATGCCCCAGCACCTTCAGATTCTGCTCCTGGACACAAGCATATATCTGGCTGCTGTCAGGGATATTAGCAGACATTAGACCACAGAGAGAATTATTTGTTGTTTTGTTGAGCTATAGGAAAACAAACCCAAAAATAAATTGTAAAATTCAGACGACTTCAGGCTTGTGGATGTTGTTATGTGCCCTTTGGATATTGAGGACTAACTCTATAAATACAGCACTTTGAGAACATAATGCTTGTGATTTTTCACATCAAAAATTGAAAAGATTACAGGCTGCTGAGATGAATCTGAAATTTCAGTTTTGATCTCCTTATTGTAAATAAATCAGTTGTCTTCCAAAGATGCTATCCTGGGGAAAAAAACAGCTTCAGGTCTCCAAGTATGACATCACTTGCAAAATCATAGCCTGTTGTTACTGGAGCTAAGTTGTTCATTCTTACTTCATAAAAGCATTGTGTGCCTTTAAATCTCTTAGGACAGCTTGTGGTTTATAATAATTTTCCAAAACAGCAGAACACATTATTCTTGCTCGTATCACTGATTTGAGAGCCATTACACCAGCACACATTAGTCCATTGGCCCACCTCTGCCACAGATACAAATTCACTCTGTTTTCCTTCTGGGGGAAGAGGTTTAGCAATTTGCTGAAAATTGCCCATTGAGTAGAAGAAGGGATGAGACTCTGCAGGACCCAGGGGGCTGCTCTGTGCTTGGTCCTCCAGACCTTTCTGCTCCCTCCAGAGGGTAGGGGACAGTAAGAATCTCCTTCAGAAGATGGGAAAACAGGTGGACTAGGATGGAAAAGATAGACAGTGGCAAAGTCATGGTGTGTGGTGAAATATAAATGGACAAAAACACAGCCTGGACAGATTGCGTCAGTGGTTTGCAGCTGCTGAGGTAGCAGTTACCATGAAGCTCCTGTCTTCTCCAGATGATGGAGAAGACAGAGAGGAGCTTAAGAGACCTTAAGCTCACAGGCCGGAGTTTGCTTGGGGCATGGAAAGTCTCGTGCTGTGTCTGCAGTGTGCCAGCCACCGAGGGGTCTACAAAACTCTGAAACCAAATGTCAGTGCCTGATAAATGACAGGTAACGGTCAGGTCCATTCTGGTTGTTGTCACTCACCTCCTGAAAAATGTCCTGCTTTTGGCAGCCCCAGGTGAAAATTCTCTGGATTTGTCCAAACCTTAGGAAAAGCACCAGGTGGTCAGTGCTCTGCGGGAACAACCATGATTTTTCTCCCCCCTCCTTCAGTGCCCTCCCTATAGGAGGAAGGGATCAGGAAGGTTGCCGCTATTCTGCGGTCTGCTTCTTTCCTGAAAGAGGTGGGGATGGCATGTCCTTGCCTTCCTCAGGGTAAGAAGAGCCTGGCCAACCTGCAAAGGACATAGTGAAACACCTCAGCGGGAGATGAGGAGAGAGAGGGGAGCAAAGCTGATGTAGGACTGGCAAAACTGCATTGATTAAGCCAAACAAAAGTCCTCAAATCACCTTTTTTTTAGTCTCAGAAGTTTTGAGGCTTGATTTTGCTGTTTTATAGTGTCTGAGACAGGATTTTGGATCTCCTGAGGCTGGCTATATTGGAACAGTTCCATTTAAAAGAATATATTGTTTAAAAGTGGAATTGTTTGTATTCATTAAATATGAATTTCTGCAGCACAGGAATAAGCACAAGTCCATTTCTAATAGGAAGCAGCAGATTGGTTTCTTTTGTTATGGTTTTAAATCTGTTTTTGCGGGCAGTGGGGGCCTTTCAGCATGGGATGTGCTGGAAAGATGGTCTGTAGATGAGCTAGGTGGTAGGCTGTGGTGTAGTGCTCTCTGTTGCCACACTTTGGTCATTGGAGACCTCCTGCAAAGTGGAATCCTTCGGTCTTGCGAGGGAGAAAGGAGAAACCAGTCCTTGATAACTGGTTTATTTTCCAGTGCTTGTCCGAGTGTGCCTACCACGCTAGGTGAAGCACTGGTGTTGCAAAACATCTTTTGAGAGCTTGAGTATTAATCTATGCTTATTAATCAGAATCAAGGACTTAATTAAAAAAAAGCTTGTCTTGTCATTCACTTTTTTGTTATTGTCATATATTTGCCTTTTCTTTTTTTTTTTTTTCTTGAGCACTAGCGCTCAAAAAGTGTACAGCCTTGGAAAAATGAAGGTCCTCAACAGCACAGCTGTTTTGCTCTACAGATCCACTGCTGTAGGTCTGCACTGCTTAGTAACGTAAAAGTAGCGGCAGACACTCACATAACCACTTCTAAATTTATTATTGTCCCATTGTTTACAATTATTGCAGTTTCAAAACTCAGTAATAAGTCTTACTGCATACTTTTAAGACTGAAATGAAATAGAAACAGCTAACCAGGGCTTTGATCAAAAATTTAGGTTTCACCTCTTAGCAGGGTGTTTAGCCTGAGATGGGGGCCACATGAACCTGCGTGTAGCCTTTCTCTTACCCATGCTCTTCCGGTGTTGCTATGTGATGTTGCGTTATGTTGGTTGGGCAGATCTTCTGTGATAGGTAGGCATAAAGTATTTTCCTATTATCAACATCCAAAAAGTTGATGTTCCAAAAGCTCTCTGATTCTCTCTTATAGGAGAAATATGAGACATTGCAATTTTACTGATTTCTGTTGTGCTGCACAAAAGCAGCAGTCCGATGTGATGAAGCACAGTGTGCACCTGAAATGTAGGAAACATTAGTTTAAACTTTTAACTTAGTGAATTCAAAGTGATGATTCCTCTTCCACAGGTGTGAGAAAATCTACCCTAGAATAAACCAGCAGCCTGGTGGTTAAAAGAGTCCACTAAGGACAAAAGGCAGATTCCCAGGCCTTAGCTTGAGTCTTCAGACTTTAGCCCTAAAATGAGATTAAATCAAGACCTGCTTTGTTAAGGAGGTCAAAAATAAAAGAAAGAAAGGATGGTGCTCTGCAGTTGTTTTGAGATAAGTTTTCTGGTCACTGTTATTTACATTCCTAAATACAGCAGCTAGTTGGACTGTTGGGAAATACTTGGCTAAGGATGTGTGTCACAGAAATTAGTTTTGACAGTCATCACCAAAGCGGAGAAAAATGAGTACTGAGAAGCAGGTATTTAAAGGGTGAAGCAGTGTTTGTCACTGGGTGCGTTGGACTCGAGGTCCGTGTTATCAGCATAGCAGCCAGGATGAGTGTAGGAGGACAAGGCGATGCCCACTGGGGACCTTTGCCTATGCCTTACACAGCCCATGCTTGCGAGACGGGCTCTGCAAATTACACAGGGGAAGTTTAGAATAAAAATGACACTTGACAGTATGAATTGGGATCCAGCAGACACTGAGAGCTGACTAACTTTGCTATGGAGACTCTGAGAAATCGATGTTATTTGACAAATTAAAGAAAAAGATGATTCCTTTTTTTTCCTCTTAAAAAGATAACAATATTCTCTGGCACTAATGTATCCTTTTAGCTTTTGTCTTTTACTGACTCAGATACAATTATTCATAGTTTTATTGTTTTTAACATATCATGAGAGGGCAGAAAGTTATTTTCTTAATTAACACAATTGATAATGTTATCACTTTAGCTGTGTTAATTCTTATAAAATGAGCTCTACTAATTCTTTAGGTGGCACTGGCTCCATGGACATCTGTTTCATACCATTTATCCCTTGGTAAATTCATCTGCTTCTACAAATGATTGCAACACTTCTATGTGGTGCATGACTTTGAATATAATATTCCACTCCTTGTGCTCTCTTGTCAAGCAGTTGCACTAAAGCATTGCTGCCGCAGTAACTTTCACAGAGGAATCTCTTTGCATCATCCAATTGTAGCTCAGTTTCTGCAATTCCTGTGGCACATGCTACATACCGCTCTTTCTCATACTAAGTAACTTTTGTCTCTGAGCTGCAACATGCTTTTAGTTTTTTCAGATTTTTTTTTTTGAAACTGGTTGGCATTAATATTTCCTTCATTTGCCTGCAAAGTTACAAAAACACTTTCTCCCTACTTCATACCAGTTTGGCTGTTCTACATAAATGGAATGCGTCCATTTTTGGCAGGCTAACATAAGTATAATGATTGTTTTCTTACTAATTTAGGTTAAAGGCTTCAGATTTTGCCAATATCTGCCATTATTTACCTGAGCCACACAGAAGGCGGCATAATTTGAATCTGGGTTAGTACACCTCACCTGTTTGTAGCTTTCCAATATGTTTTAGGAGTTCACAGGAACTTGCAAGCAATGAAGATTGGTACAAGCATGGATCACTGAAGTTATATTAAAATAACATTTTATAGTCCCTGCCCCAACTCATTAACTTTTAGGGGCTGTGGATCAGAACCTTTATGACTTTTATGAGGCATTTAATACTGTGATACCTTAAAAAGCACACGTATAACAAAAACAACAGAGTTAGTTAGCAGTTCAAACCTTGGTTCCTGAAATAATTCATCTGGGAAATGGCACATCCCCTACTTTTGCTAGACTTTACCTAATAGCTTAAAAGTTATCTATCTCCTTATCTTTTTACCTAACAGTTAGGCACTAGATGCTTATCAGGATTATGGCTTTTCTTGACTTGAAATTATGAGAGGAATAATTATTCTGCCTTGTTAATTACATCCCTTTCTGTTTTTTACACTCTAAAAATGAGATTTGATTCTTGAATAGAGTTTCATTTTGGGGGCACAATTAATTCCTGCCTAAACAGGATGATGAAAATCTTTTAAAGCCATAATCTAGTACTAAAATCCTGTATTATATCTTACTGTAACACTTTGTGTAAATCGAGCAAAGTTGGTTTTTATCTTCTTATATCTGAAACTTTTTTTATTCTTAATTTGGCAGACATGATTTAAATTAATGAGGAAAGTTTGTGTGTCTTTTTGGAAGTGAGACATTAATCTCCCTTTTCTTTTTGTTGAAAATTTTCAAGAAATAATGTGCTCTCTCTGCTTAAAGCCAAGATAAGGGGCTCCTTTTTCAGCAACCAGATAGGACTAGTCTGTCATAACATTAACATTTGCAATCAGGTAAACAATTTCTATTGAGGGAAGCAGCAAAATCTGCTATGTTGTAGCAGCCCAGTTTGATCAGTGAAGGCTTCCTCCTGCCCTGTGGCTGTAATTTGTTTAGGAAACGTGCACCTTTCTTTCTTATGCAGGTTAAAAATCCCAATGACTGGGCTTCTGGCCGGGCTTAACATATACAAAAGTTGAAATTTCCTCTTTAAAGCTACTTTTTTGTGTGTGTGCTTGTAAGTTGGACAATATTTTCCTTCTGAGCCACCCAATATTGACTTGAGTGGGAGATTTTAGTGTGGCTCAGTGTGCTGGTTTTGGCTGGTTTTGGGATAGAGTTAATTTTCTTCATAGTAGCTAGTATGGGGCTGTGTTTCGGATCTGTGCTGGAAACGGTGTTGATAACACAGGGATGTTTTCATTACTGCTGAGCAGTGCTGACACAGAGTCAAGGCCTCTTCTGCTTCTCACCCCACCCCACCAGCGAGTAGGCTGGGGGTGCACAAGAAGTTGTGAGGGGACACAGCCGGGACAGCTGACCCAAACTGACCCAAGGGATATTCCACACCAGATGACATCACGCTCAGCATATAAAGCTGGGGGAAGAAGAAGGAAGGGGGGGACGTTTGGAGTCATGGCATTTGTCTTCCCAAATAGGGAAGGCGTGATGGAGCCCTGCTTTCCTGGAGATGGCTGAACACCTGCCTGCTGATGGGAAGTAGTGAATGAATTCCTTGTTTTGCTTTACTTGCGTGTGTGGCTTTTGCTTTCCCTATTAAAGTGTCTTTATCTCAACCCACGAGTTTTCTCACTTTTACCCTTCTGATTCCCTCCGCCATCCCAGCGGGGGGGAATGAGTGAGCGGCTGTGTGGGGCCTAGTTGCCAGCTGGGGTTAAACCACGACACTCAGGAAAGGATCATGCCTTTAAACACTTTGATACTCATTTATGTCAAATCCAAATTGTGCTGACAGGTCCCAGATGTGCTTTTCCATTTGCATCACTTCAACCACCCACATGGTTCAAATACTGCAGCGATATGAGTTGTGAGACCATGCAAGCTGGGGGACAGAAAAGCATCAGGATCCTTTTAAAGGCCAGGTGGAATTTCTATCAAGACCTGTGGCTATGATTGGATGGAGAGTATGATCAGTCTGATTATTTTGTTTCCTAGATTCATGCCTTAGTCCACCCTTTTGTACAAGATGGTCTCTTTCGATCATGTCCAGGCTGCCGTACCACGGTACCTGGTCCAAACCTAAATGGTTGCTCTGCTCTCTGGAGCAGTGAACAGTTTGGAGTGCTTATTCTCCATGGCTGTGGAAGGAGAAAAGTGCTCATGAAGTCACCTAAGATATTTTTTTTTTTTTTAATTAATCAGCCTTTGCTTATTTTTTCCTTTATAGGGAAAAAAAAAGAAAAGCAATGAAGCTGCTGAACTGTAAAGACTTAGTGTTACTTGGAGCCACATGCCTGGGATACCTTTTGGCTTCTCCCATGTCTAGAGTGGCACTGTGCCTCCATGATCTGATTCCCTTAAATGAGGTCCAAAGGAAATGGAAAGAAAACTCAACAAGCTTGCCTAGATGAGTCTATTATTTAATACTCCTGCTGCTTCTTCATAACTGTAATCACCAATTACTGTTTATAACCATAGCCATGTAAAGTTATTTACATTAGAACCCACCACCTAAATCACTCTAAGGAGAATTCATGGATGTAACTTTGCACTTAACTGTAAAATTTGCAGAGCTACCATCTGTAGACATAGTGCCCCTCAGGATACGAAGAAATTGCTGGGACTGTCTTACTGATAATTCCCAGTTTCTTGGGATTACAAGAACAGTGTGTATAGATGAAGACAACAAGTTCAGCGTGCATTAAACACACTGAGCAATGAAGCTATTCAGACACAAACAATTGCCCTGCTTGGTTTTTCCATATTCTCAGTCTTGGGTCACTCTTACACCCAACTGGAAACACGAAGCGCCTTAAGATATTCAGGGAAGGTGCTTCAGAAGCGCTGGCTTGAATGCCACAACACACTGGTACCTAGATACTGCTCAGATGGATTACTGTGATGAGAGCTGTATGAATAATGACATTCTTGGATAAAGTAAGTCATGAAATAAATCATGGCAGGATGCTTTATGCAATTTTGAATTGGATCCTGAAATGTCCTGAGATGTGGCAGAGCAGAAATGAAGACAGGAGGATGCATCTTGTGTATGAACAAAAATATCTTTGCATTTTCTGGTGGCAGACATCATCTATTGCAAACTCTGTTCTTTTGTTTTTCAGACGCTGAACTGGACATGAATGGGACGGCATCAGATCACAACACTTCCTCCCAGGAAGAATACCTCCCACACTATCTCCAGAAGGAAGACCCCTTTGCATCAAAACTTTCTAGAGAAGCTGACATTATAGCTGGGTTTTATTTGACAGTAATTGGTAATGATTTTTTAATTAATCTTTGAAGTATGACTATGTCACTGCATCCTTGCAGGCACTCACAAAGAAGGCAGAAGCTGCTGTGCATTAGATGTGTAATTACATATTTCTTCATACTAGAAAGAAAAATCTAGGAGGGAGAGGAGAGAATGCGTTAGAAATATGGTGTCAACAGTTAGTGTCAACAGACAATGCTACTCCAGGTAGCCAAAAGTGACTAGCAGTAGAACTTCCAGCAAAAAGTGAAGAAATACTCAATTTTTTTCTACTGATAGGCTACTAGCTTGCAATTTAATCATTCCTGACCAGAACTGGCTTTTGCCCTTATGCCATGCGGGTTTTATGGCCTGTTTTGAAAGCCCCTCTCATGAGCCTACGCAGCAAAGAGAACATCCTCAGACGTGCTCATTTGCGTCTTGCTCAGCTCCCGGCATCAGCTGTCCTCTGTTACATATTATATTGAACAGTATTTTCTGCCTAACACCCTCCCCTCCCTTTTGTTTTGGAGTCTTTTACCGTGTGCAAAGTGACTTTGCAAGCAGAATAAATGCAATTTATTGCAGATGATAGCTGCGACTGGTTTCTACATTAAGTATTCATATGCCAAGGAGTTGTCATTCACCTGGGAAATACTGGTCTCCATTGCTTCTAGGAATAAACTGGTCCTTGTTCTTGATTTACCATCTTTGCTTTGGGGATGGGGACAAGGTTTTATCTTTTTGTGTCAATATTTTTCCTCTCAAGTTCTTGAGCTTCTAGCTGTTGCCTCAACACTTACACTTCTTTCTGTGATTTAGGTTTCTTTATGTTTTATGGCTTCAGTTTATGCAGTTTCTCACAGCTCAGCAGCTATTTTCTCAGTAAAGCTGAGCCAAGGTCATATCACTGTGCTACACCAAACTGGACTCCAGGTGTCAGATGGCTGAACACCAGGCTGAATACAGGGTATACATTGTATTCCTTGGCATTTATTTTAGTTTTGAGTCATTCTCTTTTTCTATCAGGTCTGCACAAAATACAAAGATCTTTCAGTCCTACCTTCATGTTTCTCATTCACTGTTTTGCATCTCTCCTTCATACTCTCTCTTACTGCCTTTCCCCCGACCGATCTAAGTAATCTAATCTTTTCTGCAGTGGAGGTCTCACAAAGGCTTGAATAATGCTTATTTCTCATTTGTCTTTTGCTTATGTCTTTATCAAAAAAGGAATCCAGAGCAGCAGAGATGGCAGGTGAAGCTGTATCGCTGTGCTCTTCTCGGTATTCATGCACTGTTTTGGATGTATCCCAGTGTTTCACGTATATATTTTTTTCTGCTGCTATGTGGACAGATGTCTTCACCGAATTGTCCAAAACAACCCCCCCTCGGGTCTTTTTTCACTCGGTTAAGCAAATTTAGCTTTAACCCCTGGAAATATGTCTGAGTAGCTGAAATGAATCCTTCCAATGTACACTGTGTTGCCTTGTTATATTGGCTGTATTTAGTGTAGATTTATCTAGTTCCAAAGAAATACCCCTGCCAGTGTGAAACATCTTGAAAGACATAGATATAAGCAAATTAAGGCAAGGAACAGAAATCAGAGATTTCCAGTGAAAAACCAAAAGCTAACCATGAAGGCACAGTCTTACATGAGCAGTGTGAGGAGACTGAAATTATAGTTTAAAAAGGGCTGATAATAATTTTGATATTGGACTTATCAGTAAGATTCCCACCTTCCCAGTGTTGTGGACTGGACATCAAACAGCCTGTGGTGGACTCATTGCACCCAGTGGTCCAAGCCAGGAAAGTTCGAGCCATAGCTCTGCTGTACACACGTGTAGGTCTAGACATCATATCCTACATTTTGCTCTGGGTTTAACTTATTTTTTCATGTGGTTGTTTTTTTTGCGTGGTGTTTTACTTGGTTAGTTACTTTACCCTTATGGTCATTACACGCTCCAGTAGCAGCTTTCATTAGAGCCAAGTATGCTTTTCGCATACGCATGTAAATGCTATATTTGCATCTTCCTTGGACTTGCATCTGTAGCAAAAGATACCACTGGTATCCTGCACAGATATTTTTCATTCCTTTTAGCAATCATTGCAATGATTTTTAGCAGTCATTGCTTAGCTGCTGATCAGTCGTGCCCTCAGCCATTTCAGCAACGGCAACTGGTTTAGTATTTTCTAGACCAGCACAGCAGTGGTTTAGACACTGTGTATAATACAGTAATGGATATTAATTTTCCAGAGGCCAAGAGAAGTACAGACCACCCCCCTTTTATAGGGGTTTGTGTGAAGAAGGAGAGTGTTATACTTTATACCAGTAAAACAGAATTACACCTCAGAGCTCAGCCACTAAGAGAGGGAATTAAACAAAACTGGTGGAAAGAGCAATGTGAGGTCTTCTTCTGTGCTTGTGAATAGATAGGGTAAAGTAGTCTTCAAACACATTTTTCTTACCAAAAAAAAAAAAGGCTTTGCTTGGGCTGATGCTTCTCATGTGAGTTGTACCTTACAAGATGGGTTTAGCTTAGCGCCTTGGGGGTGCCACCATTAGCTCCTGTTGATGTGCAGATCTGTATTTTATTACCCATTCATATTTAGGTGGATAGCAACATTTTAATAATATCTCGGGTCTGCAAAAATATAAGTTAGAAGGAAATTAATCTTTGTTTGCAGGTAAATCTCTTGAGTCACTTTTTTTACTTTCTCCAAACAAAAATAATCCTAAATTTCCTTTTCCACTAAGCTGATTTCTGACAGTTCAGAGCATCCACATTTCTGTTGGGACAAGAAGCACTGCCATGCCGAGATTTTTGGTGGTAGATAGTGGATCTTAAGGTGGCAGAGAAGGAAGCCTAGCTCTGTGAAATCATTTGCTGACATCAAATTCCACACGAAAGGCTTGCTAAGGCTGTAAATTTGCTTGAATTGGTAGCTTTATAGTTAATCACAGCTCCCAAGTATCCAAAACAGTATGCAAAAACAATATGCTTAAATAGCTCTTGGGCATAGTTGTGTTGTGTGGTAACTGCAGTGTTGCAGATTTACTTTGTAAACCGTGTAATCTGCAGAAGATGGAAAACCGAGCTGGAGCATTCAGCTCCCATACCCAGCGAGGGTATGTCTATGGTTTTTCATTGTAACTTGTGGTTCAGGCCGAACCTGCCCATTGACATTTTTCTTACCAGAACTGTCCCCCCTATTCCTTTGCAAATCCCTTCCAAGAAATGGTGGCCCTTCTTGAGGGTGTCCTGTGTGGACACCCTGATAGCAGAGGGAGGGACTAGCTGTGGAAAGGTGGGAAGCCAGGAGGGAAGGATTGCTATTGGGCATCTTTTTGTGCTTGAGGCACGTGAGGTACAAGTGAGTTTAAAATTTATTTCAAACAGGGGAAGAAACTGCACAGTGAGCGAACAAGGCTGGGATCCTATTAGGAAACTCGTCAGAGTTTTTGGGGTCAGGCTGGTTGTACAACGGAAGTATCGCAGTTTGAAAATATAAAAATACATTTTTTTTGTCTTTAAAGAAAATCGGGGGTCTTGACCAATCTGTGATAAATTCTCTGCGAATGTGTGATCTTTTGTCCTAACTAGTTCATTTCCACGTGTATTTTTTTAATTGTCTGGAAAAAAAAATCAAACGGTACACGTGGTTATAAGAATCCAATTCTTTCACTTGTCCCTTCCCCCGCTAGCTTTTTCATCACTGACTTGATTGATTTACTGTACTGCTGGGTAGGGTGTCTAACTACCCAGCAGAGACCTGCTGGCTGTCAGCTCCTTTGAAAGCCCGTGGCAAGTAACTATTGATTTGCAAACTGTTGTTGCACGCTTCCTCAGCCTGTTATGAAACAGCTTAATTGAAAACAAAATCCTGAACTATCTTCTTTTTTTTTTTGTTTTCTCTGATGGTTTAGCATTGCTGTCACATTGGAGAAAAGGAATCTTAATTGTTCAGATTTCTTCTTTTATACACTTCACCTTTTGCTGCAGGTTGGCTCTTTCTCTGCAGGTGGCACTTTTTTAGTTATCGCATCCTTGGCTCTTTATGTGTATTTGTGTAATAGTGTTACGGTACCATGGACAGTTGTGCCCTGAACTGTTTGCTCCTGGAAAAGAGCCTTTATTTTACGTCTGAAGAGTCTTTTTCCCTCTGTTTCCAACCCCGGGCTCTGCCCAGGCACACAGCCTGCCAGCACCTACCAGAGCTGGCAGCCTGCACCAGCAAGGACTTTGTCTAGCTGTTAGGAAAATCTTTTTAATAGTAGGAAAAATGAAGCATTAGATGGCACATCTAGGGAGATTATAAAGTTTCTATCACCAAGCAGTTAAAAAAGAATTCAGATAAGCAATTATCAGATACAGGTATAGACAAAAGGCAACTTAAATTATCACTGGACCCCTTCCAGCTGTAGGATTAGGAGGTCAGTGGGTTGGGGCTCTCTGGAACATTGCTATTAATAATGAGCAGTTGCTTCAGAGACTTGTCTGATGAAGACATCTCTGGACCACCAGTCAGTTGAAAAGGATTCGGGAAAATGTCAGGTGCATTTGAAAGGTATTTCAAAGTAAATGCTGGCACACTAGATATCCTAAATATCACTAGAGAGAAAATGGCATTAAGAGAGAAAAGGATTAAGATATATGAAAAATGCTCAGCAATACTGAGATGCATTCACTTATCTGCAAGGAAGAAAATAATTCAAATGAATACCTGTATCTACTTACAATTCATACTAAATTTTCAGAGCCATAAGAATTCACTGAGAATAAATCAAATTTGCTGAGAACACCTAATATTAAATGATAAGCCAGCTTCTGTCCTGTTTATTTTTGAAAATAATATAGAAAGCAATACTGTCAGTATAAAAAAAAAAGCAGTGTTTCCAATTAGACAAGTGTTGCATTTATTACTGAAAAATTCAAAATCAAAGTATTTTTCTCCTGAGTTTGGTAAACTTTTGGTTCCACAGTTACTCATATTTCTTGAGAAATAGTCTGGTTTTAGCCTCTGGTTTTTCTCTCTGCCTCATGGATGTCCCCAGGTTGGATTTCTTGGTTCTGTGAGGACATGGCACCCTTACAAGAGCATAATTCCATTGATGGGCCAGAGGAAATGCCCATTTAATTCCTGAGGTTTAATTCCTGAGGTCTGGCCTCCCAGCAGACTGATGGAAATTATGTGTTGTTCAAAGGTACAATATTTGGAGAGGGTGGCATTGCTGGGTGGATGGGGGGCTGCTGGGGTCTTTTGGAAACATAGAATACGGCTAAGTTTGCACCACCAGAGCCATGTGTAGGAAGGCACCATGAAGAGTGGCTTTTCTGCCTCATCGACAGAGGAAAGTTGGGTTATTTATGACTTTTTTATGCTAGTGTGGAGGGTTGGCCTCGGCCAGCTGCTTGCTTACAGCCCCTGCAGTGGGACGGGGAGGAAATAGGAAGAGCAAAAGCAGTGGAGATAAAGACAGGGTGGAGGTAAAGACAGGGAGATCACTCGCCAGTTACTGTTGTGGGCAAAACAGACTGATTGTGGGGAATTTAACTTCACTGAAAACAGTTAATTACTGATTTGGATAGTGAGAAACAATGACAAACATCAAATACTTAAGGAAAACATCTTTCCTCCCCCTTTCCCAGGCTGAACTTCACTCCAACATCTTCTCCCTCATTGCCATTGTAGGTCCCTTTGGTGAGGCAACGGCAGTTCAGGCGTTTGGGGTCTCTGCCACTCTTTGCTCTTCACACTTCTTACTTGTCTCCTCTTCCTCCTTCTTACTAGTCTCCTCTGCTCCGGCGTGAGGCCTCCATGGGCCATGGTCCCTTCAGGGTGTTTGCCTTCAGGGGTAACTCTTCCTTCCTGAAAGGGATGTTGTGTGCTGTCCTGCATTTCCACTGCAAAACACTCACTCCGGGCTCAAACTCTTTCAAACATGAGTTTGTGAAGAAACAGTTTTCTTTAAGGGAACTGAAAACCCTGCAATTTTTGATACCAGTGTGATTAGCTCCACAGCTGCAGCGTTGGTCCCTGCGGGTCCTTGGGTGGTGATACGGCAAAAAAGATGTTGGCCAACATGAACAGGATCCCTCCTCATGCACTGAATTCCAGCTGGAAGTTAAAATCAGATCTATTTTATCATTTTTCTTTCTTATGATAGAAACCAATTTTTACTGTAAAATTTAAGATGTGATATTAATTTCTTAATTTACATTATTTTAGAAATTTATCCCTCCACCTCTGATTATAGTATTTAATAAAATTAATGTTGGTCAGAGATTGGGGTCCTTGTGATTACAGACAGCTGAATTTCATTCTTGTGGTTGCATAAAGGTTTGTGAGACAAACGGGGTTGATCAGAACAGAGGAATTACGGGATTTCTATTATGTGCATTCAAATGATAGTTGTGCAGGCTCACGTGGTGAAGGCAATGCCCTGCTGCAGAGGGGAAAATAGCATTTGTTGTGGGAGGGAGATGTCTGCAGTAGATGTCTCTATGAGGGGCATAACGAGGATGAGATGATCATGTTTCAGAGTAAAATGTCTAGCCTTGGGACCACAGGTTCAGGCTGAAAATATCAGAGAATTTCACAAGGAAGATGGGATACTGCTGTTTTTGAGGACAATTCTAATCTGATTGTTTTTCTTTTTTTAATTTTTATAGGGATTCTTTCAACTCTGGGAAATGGGTATGTTATTTTTATGTCCTCAAAGCGAAAAAAGAAGTTGAGACCTGCCGAGATAATGACTGTTAATTTAGCAGTGTGTGATCTGGGCATTTCAGGTAATTTCATGTTTTATTTTCACTCATTTTTACTATCCCACCATTCTTTCTGGCAGCAGCAAGAGACAGTCCTCTGGAAGTCATGGGGAGCCCAAAATGCCTTTTGCTCTATTATTTGCATATAAATAAGAGAGAAGGATAGAAAACAACATTCCTGAACAACTTGATGGAAAGAAATGAGAAGTACAGGGGAAAAAATAGGGTTGGATTTATCAATCAGGCAAAACTCCTGTTCACCCCAGCACTGGGCAGGCCTTCAAAGACAGCTTCCATGTGCATCCTGGCACAATAACCACAAAATAGCTCAGTATTACAGTTGAAGAAAGTAATAGTTTCTTGCTGTAGGGTGCAACAGAAGGGATCCAGGTACCTCAAAAATACATATTTAGCCAAATATGACTAGGGAGGGGCATGAGGGGAAAGAATTGGAAAATGCCAGTGGCCATCAGCCTATCAAAGCTAATAATTTTCTCTCTAGTGACCATCCTCTTTTATCTCTGGGTCAGGAAAATAGGCATTTGTGTCAACATATAGAGTAAGAGCAACATCAGCCAACTGGAGGGATTTTTATTTCAACCCCACAGCCTGGATGCCCTGGCATGAGAGGAGGGAGCTTTGGAAAGTTTTACATGAAGTTGCAGAGTCAAAAGCCTTCGGAGATCATTCCTTTGGCTCTTGACATGAGTCATTCAGCTGCTTATGGCTACATGCAAATGCAGGGGGAGGACTGGACATCCTTTAGAAAAGGATATTTTGGATGGCAGACAATCCAGTGGGTATAAAGGCCTGATGTGATCCAGCTGACCGTGGGATCTCCCCAGTGTAATATAAATGACACTATGTTCCCATGCTCCCAAAATCATCTGTCCCCTGTGGGTTGCATACACCAGGACCCCTGCCCCCAGCTCCTGCGCACCCTTTTCCTGCCGTTGTCTCTGCCAAATGCTTTTGCCTTCATCCAAATGCCTAAAATAGTACTGAACAACATAAAATGATGGTTCCCATCCTCCCAAAACTGGAGCTCATATTGTGCCCTCACTGCACACGGCCAAGGAGCTGCTTACCCCCTCAACTTCCAGTAATTTTGGTGCCTCTTGGTGATCAGTAAACATGGTTTTCTGAAGGAGATACTTAGGAATTCAGTAGAAGAAAGGAATTCATATAAATATCCCTGCTCTGCTACCACACAAAGAAATCCCAATGATTTCTTTGGCATATCTGCCAGCGAGACACTATTTCCATCTTGCAGCACTTAGAAGTGAAGAAAAAAAAAGACCAGTTTTTGCCTCTTCTGTGATGCTCCCATCTCCTTTGTGTCCTAAGAGTCTGTCTTATTTTATAAGGCTCATACCTGACTCCAATGAGAGTCACTCCAGTGAGACAGAGTGTTTCAGGAGAATTTCTGTAGCTATATATTTGGAATGTAAACAGATATCTCCTAACCATATAAGCTGTATGTCCCAACCATACAAACTACAGCGTGTTTGGGAGCCTTCTTAGCATGAGGGCTGCTAGTTTCTCTGTTAGGTCTGTCACCAACATACCACCTGGTCACCTTGTCTTCCATGAGGATCTCAATCTATCTGTGTGTTTTAGTTTTGTAATTAAAAATAATTGTGATTGGCACAGCCATGCATGTTTTTTCTCCCTTCTCTTTCCTTTTTTTTTTTTTTTTTTGTTAATGGAAGATGTTGACTCGAGAAATGTGATGTGTTCTGTCTGCTGGACCGACTGGAGTGAAGATCGGACTTTTCCCAAAATCTTCATATTTCACGCACTTGCCTTGGCACCTTTTTCAAGAAACGGGTTCTGCAATGGCTTCCTGCAGATTTCCACAGGGTGGCACCAGCCACTTGTTCAAAACTGCATCAAGCTTATTTTGCACTGATACCATGCTCCAAGTCCTGTGCCGCTGAAGAGAAAATTGATTTTGTGCAAATAAATGTTTTGGCCTTTAGAGGTGGTAATGATTTACACCAGTAAAGTTGCTGACTCTTAGCATATATCCCAGACCTTGTCATATTTCATGTTTTCCTTGAAACCTTAATCACTGGGGTCAGCTTCTGCTTGAAAAATTAAAGTACATTTATTATGCTTAGAGAAAAGCACATAATATATTGACCAGAGCACAACCTTCAGGCTCAGGCAGAATTTTCCTTACAAGCTTAGGCTAAAGGAAAAGAATCCCAAAATACCGTGTTTAAAAATAAGTCTCATTTTGAAGGGTTTTCAATCATGATGCTTCTGCCATAGAAAATGGAGCAAAGGCCATTTTCTGCAAGATTTTGTTTTAGTAGAAATATTTTAATTTTCTGTTGAGAATTAAAATGGAATGTTTAGATTTGCATCAATTTGATCTGAAATGGAATTTTTTGGGGAACAATCCAAAATATTTTTCTACACATCACTTCAACAAAATAGAGACTTTTGTCTTGACTTCTGTGAATAGGTTACCTTGTGGGAATTACACTTTGCAAGACCATTTTTGCCTTCTTTAGCCTGTTCACTGAGCTGCCATGATATTACAGACAGTGTGGGTCAGCCGGGGAAACTAGCCCAGGGCAGCTGAGATGCTTTCAACTCCTTGAGATGCTCTGGCAACGTCTGTGCAGGAAGGAATACAGTCACAGGAAGGTGGAATTCAATATTTAACATTGTTTGAATGTTGCAGTAGAACTGTTCAGGCCTTGGAGCATTTCAGGTCAGTCTGGTAAGTAGAAATGAAGGATTAGAAAAACATGCTGATGTTCTCAGATTGTAAATTTTTGAGTTTTCTGTTCCATTAAAGTTGATTTTTTTGTTTGTCCAGTTTGAGACAAAAAAAAACCCCACCAAAATCAGGAAGTGGAGATTTCCAACTAGAAAATTACAATTTCCAAACTTTCTCATTTTCATGATACTTACAAAGAATATGAATAATGTTAATCTGTTTTAAGGTGAGAATAGAACAACATACGACCTAACTTCACTTCTTCCATAATGCGCCACCCACTTTTACAAATGGAGAAACGAGATAAGGTGCCGCTAGGACAGAGTCTCCAAAATAGTTAGGTATTTCCCTTCTGTTTGGGGATGCTTAAAACTTTTTAATATCTGTGGCTGAGAGTTTCCAAGGAAGAGTGTGATGTGGACAGGAGCTGAAACCACTTCTTCAGCTCAAATCCATGCTGCGACCATAGCACCATCTTCCTTTCTAACCTCACACTTTACTACAGTATGCATCCTACTGTTGGGCCTTGATAGGTTTGCAGAAGTCCTCTTTGAAGGCAAATTTCTTTATCCTGTGTTTGAAGATACTCAATTGATTACAGGGATGTAGCCTAACTAGACCTGTGCCTGTTTCAAACCCAGACTCACCCATCACCCGTACTCTTTATATACTGGCATGTGTTTGCATGTGGACTTAACACATACTCTGAAGTTTTCATAATGGGAGAAGCCTGCACATGCTCAGTACCAGAGCATGGGTTTACTTCTGGTTCATGTGGTCTGCAGTAAAGCACCCGTTTCCAGCCATTCTGCAGGCGTGGCTCATCCTACCACAGCACAGATGTTATGGGATCTAGCTACAGCTGTCTTCTTAGGCTTTGTCCTGTGGACGGAGGGCACGCAAGTCATCACATCTGTTGTGCCTGAAGCCCTCTCTCCACATTGCAGAGCATTTTTACTGGTATTAGCTTTGGGCAAAGGGGAGGGTTCGCTTTTCTGAAAGAGGATGGTTTTATCAGTGATGGATTTTATCAGTCAACTGACATTCTTTTCTCCTTTTGAAGTTGCAGGAAAACCCTTTAGTATCATTTCCTTCTTTTCTCACCGCTGGGTGTTTGGATGGATGGGCTGCCGCTGGTATGGATGGGCTGGTTTCTTCTTTGGCTGTGGAAGCCTTATTACCATGACAGCTGTCAGCCTGGATAGATACCTAAAAATCTGCCACTTGTCTTACGGTAGGAAAGAAAACTGTATTAAGTGACTATAGAAAAACTATATTAAATGATATAGTTTTCTAGACTGAAATCATACTTAAGCGCTTCAGAATGCTCTTGTTAAATATAGAGGGGAATACAGAGATAAGAAAAACATATTTGCATGATCCAAGTAATCCCAGCTAAATTTGTATTGCTGGACATATCACCTTTGCTGCTGTGTCTCTGCTGTCTGCTTAAGCCATGAGTTTTAGTAATCACTCATAGATAAACCACTTTGTGTGTATCAAGGCCTATTAACATTAAGTAGTGAACATATTGCAAGGTCTTATGGACGAACACACAGAAGTATTCCTTATTAAATGCCTAAATTCCTTTAAGATATGTGGCAAGCTATTTAAAACATCTAAAAGATTTGGATGTGCAATATGTCATCATGTGATATCATCTCTCTAATATGGAGATGGAACCTGAGAGGACAAAATCAATATAGCAATGAAAGCTGTTATCACCATATCCATCAATATCTTATATCTCTTGAATATGATGTATTATATGCTTCATTTTTTCCAGTTAAAAGGTGTTGTCACAGTTTAGAATGGGTGTTTTTCTTGCAGTGGAAGGGACTGACTCCCCAACAGAATACAGGGAATACTCATGATGACTTTACATACAAGATACACCTTGCCCATGTGACTTGAGGGACATACAATAGATTTCATTATAAAGACACATAATATCAATCATGCAGTGTTGAGTTATAAGAAATGTTTGCAGCTGGGAAGTGTAAGTAAGCCAGTCTGTCCAATAGCTGAGTGTGCTGCCAGTTAAAAGCTGTCGTACTGCGCTAAAATCTCCTGTCATGGATCCTGGCATGTCCATACTTTTTCCTTAAAAGTGAAAGCAGGGAAGGTCTCCTTAGCTGAGTTTTAGATACACCGTTCACATTAAGCCGGATTTCAGTTCTTTCTATAAAAGTCTTATCAAAATAATTCAGTGGTAACCCAAATCATAGACAAGTTTTCACAGACTTGGTGAGCTGAAGTAAATATTTCATGGCCAGCTGCCTTCATGCCGTGAGCTCTGGTTTTTAGTATGACATCTTAGTTCAAGAGAGATAGAACACTTCAAACCTTTTTTTTCTCAAGGGCTCTCTGATCATGGTTGTCCATAAAAAATGATTGAAAGCAATGAACATATTTACCATGTTCAGTCTAGGTGGTTAACTTAGCCATTTTCTGTATAAGGCCTGAATCAGTCATCAGGAACCTGGAGCACCTGACTATATACCTACACCTTCATTTTGCTCCAAAAGCAGCAACTGTTTTTTTGGTTTGGGTTTTTTTTGGGTTTATTTTTAGGTTCCTATGATTTGATAATAGCTGTGAAAATAATGTCGCTCTTTTAGTACTCATGCTATTGTTGCTTTTTTTTCCACACCTTGAACACAACAAACCACCTTTCTGTCTCTCAGCCATTGTGCTCGAATACATCATTTGTCAGTCAGTGTTCATTTTGCTTCCAGTGATCTGGAAACGTAAAATCAGCTGGGGAAGGGGCACTGGTCACATCCAAATAATAGTTGTTTCTTTGCTTTGGTTTTGTTTTAAGTGATTCTCAAACCCTGAAGAAAGCTCCTCAATGCCAGTGGATGGGTAGTGAAGACAGAGATTAGAGCTTCTGAGGTGGAAGGAGCTGTTATAATACCATAGTCTGAGTTTCTGCATAAATCATAGGCTTTAACTTGTTAGTCCTATCTGAATCCAACATGTTGAACATAGGTGATGATGGAAAGTTTGTAAACTGAAGCTTTTTCTAGATGAATTAGAGTTGTATGCAAGATGGGCAGAGAGACAATATTCCACTCCACAACTTCAGGCCTGCCATTTAGTAGAAAAAAATGGGCAAGGATACATGAAAACACCTATTACAAATACTTCTGACAGTACGCACATGGTGATTTACTGTACTGGAAAAAAATGACAAGGTAAAAATAAATCTTGGATATGTTATTTCCTCTGTAAAGTCTTGTCTTTCAGTCACTTGGGTTAATAATTTATGTTGAGAAGTGTCCTGAGATCAAACTTTAGCCAGTTAATACATGACAGGAGGAATAGGAAATAACGTAAGTTACATTATACAGTTGCAGCTAGTGAGCCTTCATACTGTATAATGAAAGGCTGAACTAAACATTTAGTCCTTCATGTGGATTGAACCTCCAACTCATCTGACCACACACTATGAATACGCCTTTACAGACCACAAAGCAATTTTAAAAATTACAAGTCGAGATTCCCACGATTGTTGCTGAGCTAGTTGTTTGGATTGCTTTTGTACGGACTCTTCTAGGTTGCAAATCATCACAACCTAAAATAAAGATCTGAAAAAAAGTCAGCTGGAGCCCTCCATATGAGTGTGCATTTCTCTTCATGAGGTACAATGTGAGCTGGGGTGGCTAGCGCAGGGGTCACTATCGATACCTGGAAAGGGGCGAGATGAACCCTACAGAGTTGTTGTCAAACAGCCAAGCAAACTCTTACTGCATGTGTAGAATGACATGTTCAATTGTGCCAAATACATATGGACCTGAACTTGTAACTCTTGAATTATCTTCCAGGTACCTGGCTTAAGAGACATCATGTGTTTATCTGTCTGGCAATAATCTGGGCCTATGCTACGTTCTGGGCTACGGTGCCTTTTGCTGGTGTGGGGAGCTATGCCCCTGAGCCATTTGGGACCTCCTGCACTCTGGACTGGTGGCTGGTGCAGGCTTCGGTGGCTGGACAGGCTTTTATTCTGAGTATTCTTTTCTTTTGTCTCATCTTCCCAACTGCGGTGATTGTATTTTCCTATGTCAAAATCATTTTAAAAGTCAAATCATCCACCAAAGAGGTTGCTCACTATGATACAAGGATTCAGAACAGCCACACCCTTGAAATAAAGCTGACCAAGGTAGGTAGGAAGATTTAACTCAGTTTGCTTTGTTGGGTCATAAAACCAGGCTTGGAGAACTTCAACCATGTGCTGTCCTATGCTGAGCGATAGTACAATGCTCTGAAGGTGGTTCTTCTAGCTTTCTCCTCTGTTACTGTCAAGATGGGAAAAGACAGGGGTTGAAATATAATTTTGTGGTAAGGGCATTCCAGTTCCTGAGATCGTGATTCACTCTGAAGCTCTGCTACAGCCTTTCTGTGTGACCTTACACAAGTCATATCATCTCCCTGTGGTCCTGTTCCCCATCATAAAGCTCCCTTTGCTTTCAGAGACAGTTTTAAAGAATTATTCTAAGGCATTTGAGGTGCACAGGAATTCTAACAGAAAAACAGGAAAATAAAACTTTCAGACAGCTTACGTTCCTCTGTTAATGAAGATATAAACCAAAGTCACTCTTGTGATATTGCAATTGTTTTATGCAAATAATTTATCATTTAGGTTCAGCCATGAGCTGCTGATAAAAATGCACTCAAGTGACAAAATTAATTCACCATCTCAGACCATATCCTATTTTCCCTTTCTGATTGAATCTATTTTCTATTTGGCAATGGCGACAGCCATGATCCTTGCTGATACTGGTTATTGTGCCAGGAAATCTCTCAAAATAAAAACTTGTACTGAACAAAACCAGATTTCTTGGTTGTAGAAGATTCACCAGCCTCTGTAAGCCATGCCAAGAGGGAGACAAGCAGCATGTTTTGCTTGGCTGATCAAATTTTATTACATTTTTGGGGAGTTGAACAGAAAGTTATAAAATATACAGCAACAAGTGACATTATGTCTAAACATATCGGAGAATCTCAGCTAGCTGCCTGTATGGTCAGTGCTGCCAATACGGCTGGTAAAACTGTACTTGCCTTTAAAAAGGGATGCTTCAATACGGTACTGTTTTGTGGTTATTCAGCGCCTTTCCTTCGAAGAACAATGGAAACTTTCGATTTGAGGTGGCAGATTTATTTTTGCCATATTGGGAGGGATCATGTAAAACTTCAGTATGATCTAAGTCAAAACATAGTAATTGTCCCTTCTGCCTTGGATCTACAGTGGAGACCATAATGTTGGGGTATCTATAAATATGGAAAATGAGTCTCCATCATAACCCATTTAACTCCACAGCACAGTTTATAACAAACAGGCTGTGTTTGAGATTCTTGGCTCACATGCACTGTTTCTTCAGTGACAGACAACAAAAAAAGCATAAAAGAATGAAGTTTCCCTGAAAATAATATTACCATCAAGATGTGGAGCCAAAGGCTCCACAAAAGGTTATGCAATATCCAAAAACCTTGTGCTTTCTGATGATTTTTTGTTGTAATCCTCCTAATTGCCTTATTCCAAATGAGTGCCCATGTACTACTATTAGTCTGGATGCAGTAATAATCTGTCAATGGCAGCAGTATAATGGCATATGTTCTTCAGGATGTATTATTGTGTGATGTCATTTGAAGCTATATCAGGCTGTGACTGAGTGCAGACAGGCTGGTTCAGGTAAAGTATATAAATCACAAATTTTGGCCCCAAACAGTTTTTCTTTAATATTTATACTAAACATTCCTATGGCTACTTTTCCTCCTGTTATAAGGAAATCCTTTTCTCATTTATGTAAATGTTTGGTAGAAATTTGCTTTTTAAAGTATCTACAGATTCTAATGGAGTACAAAATCCACGCTATGGGTTAGGAGAAAGAAAACTAGACATTGTATTAGCATTCTCACTTTCAATTAAATTCCCAGTAGTTTCAATTCCAGCTTAAGCAGGTAAATACAGTCATTTTTTATCTGCTGGAGTGGGTGTACCCAGAGACTTGACAGCTCATGCCTTATTGAATGGCTTTATGCTTATGTGTTCCATATTTGTCTTGAAAGGGATTCAAATGATTGGCATTTTTCCAGTGGAAGATAGGCCATAGACCCCCTCCTGGGTGCAGGCAGGCAAAACTCTTCTCCTTCCTCCTGCTGCCCGTGGCCATCCTCGTGGCAGGTTGTTGGTCCCACTGGGTTTTGACACTTTCTCTGTGGGACATCAGCACAACCTACAAGAGGTGTAGAAGCCCTGCATTAGATCAGAGTGTTGCAAACTCTCTTTTCTTCTTTTCCTAAATTCCTTTGTTTTTGCCTTGGTGACTGCTACTGGGTAATACAGAAGAAGGAACTATAGTAGATATAGACGAGAATATACCCTCCCAAACAAACTCACCTACAAAGGTACTCAGGGTCCCCCACTCCCACATACCATCAGGACCTACTTTAGTCCTGGAAACTTCTTCAAAGACTTAGATGTTATGAACTTTGGAATCTGATTTTAAAGGACCCAGAATCTGGAAGACTTGCACTTAATTCCCCCCCACCCCCCAGTGCATGCTTCTTTCATTCTGGAATGGAAAAGAGACTGGGTTTCTTTTTGACAATCTGAGGAATATTTGACTGGAAGAAGCTATAGAAGTGAGAGGCTCTGCAAATAAGCAAGAAAAAAATCCCAAACAACAAAGAAAAACCCTATAGGAAATGGTTCCAGTTTAACCTGCATTCATTTCAAAGATCTTGCTAAGATTTTCAAAAACTGTCACAGTCCTGTGTTATATATTATCCTAAAAATGAGAATCTGTATGTTTTTAATGGACTCTCCTCCTTAAATAATTTAAATTTGATGTCCAAGATTTATTATTTTCTGAAATATCATTTAGTTTCCTCATGTTTAGCCTGACTTTATAGGGTTTTTAAAGGTCTGTAATAACAGACTCATTAACTGCTCTGTGTCAGGTGACAGGAAAACAAGAGCTAGATAAAAAGAAGAGAAATGCATGACAACTTTTGTTCATATTGTAAATTTATCGGAAGTGAGTTATCATTTTTATTTTCCATTCTGTTGCATTCTGCCTAGCTCTGTGTTGTGCTGTCTATCTCTGCTAGATTAACGTCTTTCTCTCTCTTTTCTCTTTTCCTCTCACAAGGTGGCAATGTTGATCTGTGCAGGGTTCCTCATTGCCTGGATCCCTTACGCTGTGGTCTCTGTGTGGTCAGCCTTTGGACAGCCAGATTCAGTTCCCATTCAGTTTTCAGTGGTACCAACTTTGCTTGCAAAGTCAGCAGCCATGTACAACCCAATTATTTACCAGGTCATTGATTGTAAGTTTGCCTGTTGCCGGTCAGGTGGATTGAAGACACTGCAGAAGATCTCTTTGAGGAAATCAAGGTAATTTCTTCTTTGAGAAGTAGGATATCTTTAAGTATGCAATGTTCCAAAAATGTACCAAAATAAGATCTACCAAGTGTCACAACTCTTTGAATCTTATTTCTTGTGTTTTACCATGACCTCTTCAGGGTCTTTCTTGCCATGGAAATTTATAAAGTGACTCTAGGTGTAAAAAGAGAAGCAAGGAGATGGTTCTCACTTTTAGATCCAGCTGCAACTCCATTGATATGTCATCATGTGGGTCACCTCCAGAAGGTGTTGATGACCTCCATTGCCAGTGAAGTAAATGGGAGAGATTGTGTTAATTCCTTATATAAGTAACCTGTTAATACTATGCTTTTCGGCCACAGAATTAACAGGGAGAGACAATAGTTTCTTAATAACCCTGTAGGTACCACTCACACCAAAAAAACCCAAAACAAACAAATCAAAGCATAATAAGGTCTCATGAAAAGGCCTCTTTTCTATTTAGAACTTTCTGGCAAAATCTGTGCTGACCACCAGTGGAGTTCCTGGAAACACTAATTGTGCATTTGGAGGAAAAATGCTTCTAGTTCTGTCTTATGCAGACAAGTATCTTACTTCTGTGATTGAACAACAATAAGATAATGATGGATGTTAATCTGACAGTGTAGACTGATAAAAAGGCCACAAATGCCCTACCACATATAAGTGACTGTGAATCCGTAGAATTCCAGTGAAGTAATTTGCTTCAAAAACCTAGAATATATGTGCCTCAGTATGTAATTATTAGAGGCATGAAGGCCCATTTCATCATTCATATTATTCCCTTACCAATTCCAGCATTTTTTGATGTATTTGTTCAGAGAGTGAGTCAATATCTCGAGCTTCCACAGCTTCCCTTAGACCCTCAGCAAGTTTGCAGATGACACCAAGCTGAGTGGTGTGGTTGACACGCCAGAGGGACGGGATGCCATCCAGAGGGACCTGGACAAACTCGAGAAGTGGGCCTGTGTGAACCTCATGAGGTTTAACAAGGCCAAGTGCAAGGTCCTGCACCTGGGTCGGGGCAAGCCCCGGGATCAATACAGGCTGGGGGATGAAGGGATGGAGAGCAGCCCTGCCGAGAAGGACTTGGGGGTCCTGGTGGATGAAAAGCTGGACATGAGCCAGTAATGTGCGCTCGCAGCCCAGAAGGCCAATCGTATCCTGGGCTGCATCCAAAGCAGCGTGGCCAGCAGGTCGAGGGAGGGGATTCTGCCCCTCTGCTCTGCTCTGGTGAGACCCGCGGGTCCAGAGGAGGGCCACAAAAATGATCAGGGGGATGGAACACCTCTTCTGTGAGGAAAGGCTGAGAGAGTTGGGGTTGTTCAGCCTGAAGAAGAGAAGGCTCCAAGGCAACCTTATAGCAGCCTATCAGTACCTGAAGGGGGCCTACAAGAAAGCTGGAGAGGGACTTTTTACCAGGGTCTGTAGTGACAGGACAAGGGGCAACAGTTTTTAACTGAAAGTAGATTTAGATTGGACATAAGGAAGAAATTTTTGACACTGAGGGTGGTGAAGCACTGGCACAGGTTGCCCAGAGAGGTGGTGGATGCCCCATTCCTGGAAACATTCCAGGTCAGGTTGGACGGGGCTCTGAGCAACGTAATCTAGTTGAAGATGTCCCTGCTTATTGCAAGGGGGTTGGACTAGATGACCTTTAGAGGTCCCTTCCAACCCAAACTATTCTATGATTCTATGATTCTATGATTACTCTGTAATCTTACACCCAGAGTTTATATATGTTGTAAGTGTTTGAGGTGCTGAATTTATAGTTTATCAAAAACCCATCTGTAGTTTTAGGCAAATGGGAGACAAATCTGAAGTAGCCTTCAGTGAATCTTTGGAGGCTGGATTTGTGTTTAACCTCCATCTTATCACTCTGAAGGAGGAAGGAAGTTTCACCTAGTCCCTCATGCTGAATGCAAATTGGCTTTCCTAGGCTTGTGCAGTGAACAAAATGATCTGGAAAAATCACTTCCCATAATCAGGAACTTAATTGTCAGCTTGGTACGAACAAAATGATTGTTGTGCTTTCTCCTTCCCATAGGATGTATACCATATCTGCACACAGAGACTCAACGGTGATGAACGAAACCCAACTGGATGTATGAAGGCTCATTTCACATACAGCAAATGAAAACCTGATGACAAACAATCATACTGTCTCAAGTTCCTCTTTCTGTAAATAAATTAAAACATGATGACAGTTTTATTTTACTCCCTAGTCCTATGTACAATGTAGTTCTTTCCATCCTGACTAGAATAGTGTGACTAGAGCTGGGCAAATATTTTAAGTACTCAGAGGAAGAAGAAACAGAGAAGATTCATATGTATAAAAATTTTTTATTCACTTCAGAGCCTTTAAAATGCTTTTTTTTTTTTTTTAGCACTAAGAGAAGTGATAGTTTGGATGATATTTTCCTTCATGGAAAGGGAAGTATTCACAAAGGGCAGTTTTAGTTTGCTAAAGCTAATCTTCCTAGATTCCTACTGCAGTCACTGGAGAACTGGAGCATGAGAGAAAGGATTCCTTAGAGGACAAATCGGAGTCAGAGCTTCACTTATGAAGGCTCTGAATCACCCATTGGAGAAACATTAGCCCACTGGTTATCTCTAGTGAATATCTCTCCAACTCACATGGAGTCTGTTAAGCTATCTTAAAACCACTTTGACTTCAGTCCTTCAATATTCAGAAATATTCTTTTTTAGTCAAAGCAAGATCAGAAGTGCCACACATACGCCACAGATGGTCAGTACTTGTGAATGAGAGGGGAAAGGTCTCTTGCTCAAATGCTAGTTTCATTTAAACAATTTGGAATCATGAATGACTTTGTCACAAAAAAGAAGAACCTAAATGAAGTCAGCCCCATACAAGCCAATCTGAGCAAACCAATAGTTTGCACATCTTTTTACCATTCTCTGGCCAAAATTACAATGAAATGTGATGGCAATAAAGGCAGGCAGGGGTGACTTCTTGAATGGTAACTGACATTTTTCACCTTGTGTTGTACTTTTCACCATTCTTTATAAGATCACTATTTAATGTAAAAAGATAAATCCTTCCTCAATCCTAAGCATGAAACCAGACTCAAAACTGGTGAATTAATAAGAAAGGTTACAGCACAGGTAACAGAGAAGTCTTTCTCAAGTGCAGTTGTATCCAATTTTTAAGCACTAAACCCTGGAAGGATTAGGATTAGGAACAATTTAGGAGAATGACAGTCCTACTAAAACAAAACTCATAAGTTCCTAATACACTCAATAGAAAAACAATATGCTTTGAAAAGACCTGCAGAGTAAGGCAGCCAAAATAGTTGCATTGGATCTGAGCTATAATTATTCCCATTCTCTTCTTTTTCTTTTTTGGACTTACCTTAAGGTAGAGGCATTGCTACAGACCAAAAATTAGCAGTCCAGTATAAGCAGATTTTTAATGTTTAAAATAATGATTTTGATGTTTGTATGTCATTTCTTCAGGAAGAATATGATACTATAAAAAATAAGTTAATTGCAAATCAAAGAGTCTCCCACACAGATTTGTGTTGACTGTTCATTACAAAAGAGAAAGTTACGAGGGTTAAAGTTTTCTTCTGAATTGTTCCTTTAAGGAGAGAAAGCATTTATGAGAGTTTCAATTGTTTTCCTGTTTAACATTTAATGGTGCTTTTTATCATACTGTTATTTCACAATTGTGTTTAACACGCATTCCCTGCAATACTGAACTGAACTTCTTTTGTAGCTGATCTGTAGTGATGTTAATCTTGTTTTATATAATAATATCATAAAGGTTTAAAGTAACCTGATGTTTACTGGCATGTTCCAGTACTCCCATTCTGCAGTGCAAACAGTTGCTATTTTCTCAAATGATATTCAGACAATGTAGCCGAAGTTGAATTTTGTTGAATTTCCTAAGCCGAGTAGAAGAAAGTATTGTTTCCTCCTCTGCAATATTTTAGCAAAAGAAGTTTGAACAAATACTAGAGGAACTCAGAGAGGTACAAGGAGTTGCCATGTTACCTATACAATGTTTTGTGCTAATTTTTCCCAAGAAGTTGAGTTCTTTCACTTCTATAGACCTTTCGGTATAAGGCAAGTTTATTTCTTGACTATGGTTGCAAGTTGCGCCCAAGAATTGATCCAGAGCAGAAGGCATCCTTTACAATATTTCCAGATTTGGTTATGAAGCCATTAACAACCTTCCCTCTGTTTTCCTGCAGCTTTTATTCCTTTCTTCACCCAGGCAAACTTCGGTTGGTATATATAGATGTTTATCGTAACTAAGGTCTGATGTAAGGCAGACATACTGTGGCCATATAAATGCAGATTAGTTGGAGCAGAGCTGCTGGTAAGACTGAAGGCGTTACCCACTAGTCTGGCCAGATTCCAGGGTAGATCAATTCACAGTTTGTGCATGATCCCTTCCTGTAATTTCAATTGGGGAAGCTTTTCTCTTTACTTTTAAAAATTATGTACTCTCTTCAAAATTGCTGCTGGGTCATCCCAGAAATGGATACATACTTGTGATAGGGCTGAATTTTTTATTCTTAAAGACTGTAAAATATTCTTGGATTTCACCATAGGGAATGTACGAGATACATGTGCTATCTAAATAGGTCAGAGGTTTAGTAAACTCTAAATATGAACTTCCGGAATCATGATAAACAAGTTTCATATGAGTTATTTAAAGATATTTATTTTTTATTCAGTGCCATAATTGTATTTTTTTGAAGACAGTTTTACTGCTACTGAATAGTTTCTTTCTCTGTAAGAAACACTAGGATTGCAATTTGAGCAGAGTAAGAGACATGTTTATTCTGAGCACGTGTTCAAGTGAAAGATGTTTTCCTGAATCAAGCAAGACATAAACATTCAAGCATGCAGTACTGCAATTTAAATGCAGAATCTGAACCTAAGAGCTCATGGAAATCATCCAAGTCAATGTTAAGAGAACTGGAGCACCTTCTTTGTACACCTGTATAAAGCAGATCATACAGTTCATGCTCTGTTTGGGATCACAGTGGTAGACGAATAAGAGGCCTTATTATGGATTCAAATTTTCAAGGTCAACTTTGAATTGAATTGAAGGCTGTAGCCTGATGGTTCAAAAGATAATCATTTGCCATTGATGCTCAGGACAGAGTTTTGTCCTCTCCATGTGTTGAGTCTGATAATTGATGATTATATAAAACTGAGACATGTAACCTTGGTCTGAGGTAATCAAAAGACAGTGAATCTCTCACTTTCTGTTCAAGAAAACTTTTAAATGTTTTGCAAGATTCAAACTTATGTTGTTTTGTGACCTGAGCTTAGTCAAAGCACCAACAAAGTAAAACCTATTCAGTGTGATGAATGAGTAAGGAATACATCTCTGAAGGAGGATTTCTTTATTGCATTTTCAATATTTCAGCCTCCTTGTTATATTAAGAAAGTTCCTCATTTTATGTATTGACATTAAACCAAATGTTTTTCAATGAAAATAGTGCCATCAAGAATAATAGCTATAAATGAGAATCTTTTGTTATGTATCTTATGTGCACATTCAGACTGAGCTGCCAAGAAACAAAATATTGCCCGAATTCACTGTCAGTGGCTTGAAGAAAATAATTGACACAGGTTAAGACTCTGTTTAGATAATGAGCTGACCTGGACAGTAAGATTATCCCACTGAGATTAAGCCACTACTTTGTATTTCAAGGTTACAGTCAGTGAAATTATGCGAAGCATGTGGATATGGAGGGTTTTAATTTGGTCATTTTCAGTCATAGATGAAGAATGCCTATAAACATTTTTCTACAGACTTTGAAATCTGTTGACAATGCAGAACTATCAAGATTTACAGTGCTTGAAGAGACACTTGAAATAGGGGAATTAGGTAAACTTTTATGGCAGAAGTTGAAAAAAGTAAAGCACTAAAATTGAAAGTTATGGTTGTGAGCTTTTGGAAGACAGTAGAGTGTATTTTTTTATGCAGGTGAATGCAGCTGTAGCAAAATTTATTCCTGCACCTGTAATAATAATGAAAAAAAACCCAACCCAACAAGTGGTTTGTTAAAAATATTTATGGCCTACAGTGCAAGATCACAGCCAGCAGAAGATTTTGGCTTTGTGAC
>NW_008824359.1:3811613-3814616 GCF_000699105.1 Pygoscelis adeliae | reverse complement strand
GGAAAGAGAAGACTGAAATGTCTTCACATGAACAGAGCATGATTAATGAATTGATAGGCACAATGCTAGTGAATTGGATTCTTTGGTGGAACTTCTCTCTTGGATGACTGTGTATGGACAATGTCTTTTGGAGGATGTCCCACCTCCTGTGTGCAGGGTGATATTGGTCGTGAGAATAAATCTGAATTGCTCTTAACTGACCAGGCACTTAGTTCTCCTGTAATTCTACATTATTCATTTTATGATTGTGTTTCTACCTCTTCTTCCCACCAGGGAACTTTCAGACACGTCAACATGCATCCCTCAGGAAAGCTGCTTTGACATCTTTTTAGTTACATTTCAGGATGTAACTAAAGGATGTAACTCAGGATGTTCCCAGATGAGTCTTGCCCCGGGTAAGAAGCTCTTAATAAATAACGTACACTGCAACACCCGTTTCTCTCCCTCCCCTCTACCAAGACAGATGGATGATTGGCTGGTTTCCTCCACATCTGCATCTTTCCGAGTTTCGCAAGTCTTTGTAGTTCTCCAGCCCCGAGGAAGAACATTTAGCCACCTGAAACTAGAATTTCTGGAGAGCTGTTGCTGAGTTTAGAGCGTTGCAATGAAGGGAAGAGGTCTTTATTATCATCACGAGGTTTACTTATGTTCTTGAGCCATTGTGCATGCCATACTGACCTTTCTCTTATTTACACGCTTTGCTTTTCAGGATGACTTGTATTCCCCTTTAGTTGGCACACGGTGCGTACAGTGATAGGGCTATTTTTGTAATTGCGCAGCATGATCTTCACTTCCCCAGTTATGCCACTGTTTCACTTTATAGCTGGTGGAGGGGGTCCTGGACCTATAGGTCAGAACAAAATCTTTTGAAATACAAGACTCAGTTACAGGGTTTCATGCTTTCATTACTTCTGGACGTAACGGATTCTTCACTAATCATATATAATGAGCCTTTATCAGTCACTGACAGTAGTTTTGTGTCTCAAGTGAGTAGAGAAGAAAACCCTAGAAAATTGCCACCTACTTTGTTAGAGATCTATTCTAAGAGAGACATTCAGTATCAAATCAGGTAACTGTGCAACATCTGGATGAAAGATACTAATAAATAGCAAAGATTTAGTAGGTTCCCTGAATCAGTAAGACAGACCATTGGTCTGTGTTTTGGACCTAGCACCTAAAGGGAATTTTGGGAATAGATCTCTTAATCTTTGTGTAAAATGACAATGAAATTCATGAAATATCAAGTAAACAGTGCACTGACCAAAACCTGACTGTTGTACAGAACATATTTCAGTCATAGATGGTGGATACAGTGTGTGGTATAGTATACATTTTAAGTGATGAATAATGTTTACATTGCATCAAGCATAACCCTATGTTAGTGAAAATATTAAACATTTAGAAAATAAATATGTGTAGAAAATAGATCTGAAAATAGAGGTGTGAAGGTCTTTTCGGTTTGTAAAAGGGGCTACACAGAGGCTTAACATCCTAAAATCAGAGGTTGGTGTGAAAGTTTTGCTCTTTCTGCACCAGTCTTGCAAAACATATCAAGAAAGGGATCTTACCATGAGGTTTTGCATTCATGGAGGCAATTTGCAACACCTAAAAGTGTTCCTCTGAAGCATCTGAACATCCTTGATCCTGAACTGTAAGCCATTATCTTAGATTGATCAGTGTGTAGAGAACTGCCTGTCTGCCTGCAGTTCTGGCCCTCAAAGCTAAGGAAAGCTTTAGAGTAAACTAAGGGAAAGTGTAACAGGGAAGAAAAAAAGTGATCACGTATGAGAAATGGAAGCTAAGAAGAGAAGATGACAGGGTTAAGTAACGTAGAAGAGGAAAGGTCTGAGAGTAAATTATATTGGTTTATAAATATCTTTAAGGCAATAATAATGTAAATGAAGGAAGGGAATTATTCACAGTCTCAAAAGGTGATAGAAATCAAAGCTGGAAACTAAGGCAGGAAAAGCTGAGATGAGGGTCTCTGAACTAGAGGAACACTCAGGCTTCGGAAGAGATCTTGAGGGGAGAAGTTAGGGCATGATTTATCAGATACTCAAGAACAGATTAGCTAATCCACTAGCAGAAATTATTTACAACTGGAAATACTTCCGAACGGTCATTTTTAGTCCTGATATCTGATTTTCTGAAAAATTTCCTAATTTAAGTGTTGGTAGTATCTCACCTTAGGACCTATTTTTATTACTGGGGAAATGAGTGTTGACATTGCTGTACGGACAGCTAGATTGTATACACTGAAACCTGCTTCAAAAGACGTGTCATACAGTGAAACTCCACTTCTAATGAAGTTGTTTCAAAATCCAAAGTTGGTGCAATGCAGTTGTATGTACAGATGCCAAGTTAAACTTTGTTATGAAAGAAGTAGCTTTGCTTTCTCAGTTATTAGATGAGCTTTTCAAAGAAGTATCATTTTGCAACACTTGCAGTTCAAGCTGAAATAAAGTGTTGTAATTTCTGCCATAGACAATTTGTGGGAATAAAATATTTTCAGTCATGCTATTGAGCTTTTGATATATGATAATAAATCTGGAACCTCAAAGTGGTTAAATTAAAATATACCAAATAACCACAGGGAAATTCCATGAGAAAATTACCTTTGGATGTTTAGAAAAACATTTTTTAGTGGTTTGTGATCTACATTTTCATTCTTAGGAATTATATTTCTAATAGAGTTAAATTTACAAAGATATCAAAAGATTTTTAGTGATAATGACCTAAAATAACTGAAATATGATTGTCATCTCAAAGCTTAGGTGTATTCATTGTATAGAAAGACATTCCTACTACTGAAGGTGTGTCCTATTAAGAAATTATTTCAAGTGTAGTTTTTAGTGTATGTGCTGTATTTATTGTTTCAGTTTGTTGGCAGTAGAACTGTATTCACATTTAATGTCCTGATACTGATCTATGCTTAGTATTGTAGAGCAAGAAATCACAGGCACGTATTAGCTAGCTTTCTCCTTTGTTTAGGGGATCAGATTC
>NW_008824359.1:3790822-3811565 GCF_000699105.1 Pygoscelis adeliae | reverse complement strand
AAGTCCATGGTCCACACCTATTTCCAGTTTCTAATGTAAAAAAGTCTTGCGTTTCCTATTTGTCTTGCACGTTTTCCACCACAGCAGCCTTACCAGCCTCGCTGGAGTTGCACCTGGTTTACAACACCTGCAATAGAATAGGGAAGAGGGAAGGTAGGCAGGGGCTGGGCTTCTTTCTCAATTAGAGATGAGATAAATCAGGAGCAACCCCACTGAAACCAGGGGACTGGCTATGCTCTGAAACTGTGATAGAAATAAAAGGAGAAAGTATCTTTTCAACTTTAGGGGAGCATGCTTGACACAAGAATTGACAGATGTATTGACCACTTTCTAGGGGCTAGTTCTCCAGCTCTGACTTAGATAACTAGACCTTGAACTAAGAGGGTTCCTCTTGCTGAGAGGAGGTACCGACTGCAGTAAGCTTTTAACTCGGCCAGTAGCATAAAGGCGAGGAAGGCTGAAGGCTGCTTTGTTCCTGTCACTGAGTGATTTCAACTTTCTTCATGTTCTGCTTCATTATATTCTTTTTAAAATGTACTTAACCTTCCCAATGACCTACTGGACTGTACAGCTGGTGTCAGTAATAGCATGTTGGTGTTGCAAGCAGCATTCAAAGCTGTATACAGCTGTAAGAAATTAATACAGAACTTTAGAATACTTATTACTGCATTCTTTGGGGTATACTGGAGCTCAAAGCGTCATGGAAGATCTGAGTATGGTTATTAATGAACCTCAGAGGTCAGAGTGGTGGGATAGTTCATAAACTGCTACAGTCTTCTAACTCACAGTACAAAATTCAGTTGTTAGTGTCCATAAATGTTTCCAACGTGTTGTGTGTCAGTGCAATGTCCTGGAACTGCAATCAACAATGTAAGAGAAAATTTATGGAGTGAACCTGTAAATAACTGTGTAAGTTCTCAAGTGATGTTGCTGAGTTAATATGTTGTTAATATATAACACTGTGTTATGAAGCAGTAAAGAACCTAGCATACTAGCTGCACTAAACACAAGGGGACACTTTGCTGTCACTGTATTGGAACAACAGATTGGTTATTTTCATTTTTCTCTGCCCTTTTTTATTCCTCTAAACACACAACCAGACTGATGGCATCACGGGCAGACTTTATTTTCTGCACTTTGTTATCTGACTGTGCTTTCAAATAAAGCAAGAGAATGGATTGATGTTGTTACCTGTTGTTTTGTCTCTGGGTTTTGATTACAAAGTTGTATGTTTTCACATCAAGGCTGCCTTTGGTGCCATTTCAGTGCAAGCCATAACCCACATGTGTCTGTAGTCAAGTGCTTTGCCATGACTTGAGTGGCTACAGAAAGAGGGTGAGGCCCATTTCGGTGTAATGAGAAGCACCCAAAACCTGAGGTTAAGAAGTTGTTTGTCTTTGTCTCTGCCACCCTGATTAAAAGGATTCTCTAAATAAAGAACAAAACACTTTCTCTACTTCTTTTCCCCTCTTCTCCCATGACCCCAAAAGACAGCCGGCAGCTCTGGCCAAAGGATCCTGCAAAGCTTCAGGAGGTACCATGGTTTGCGCATCCTGGCCCAGTGGAGTGCTACCTGGACAGGTTTTTAATTTGCTGTTCCCTGAGGGGACATGAAAGTGGGATGTTCTCCTTCTTACTAGTAGCTTTACCCTGTTCTTCTTTGAGATTACTGAGGGGAGTTGAAAACTGGGAAGAGGGGGACGGTTTCTACTCTTAACAGCCGTTGACATTTGGATCGGGTGAGAGCTTAGATGGGCTGGTAGCTACTGTCCAGGATGGGTTTGTTTATGCAGCTGAATAGTAGCATCACATGGAAAAGGCAAAACTGTGGAGGTTAATTAGGTGGGATGAGCAGGAAGTGTGTGAGGCCAGGGAGCCATGGGCAGGCAGGCAGGGCTGCCTGGATTGCCTGCACTGCAGCAGTGCTCCTGCTGCCACCTCCACCCATGCAGCACGTCGCTCCTGGGTGCTGCGCAGGGAGTGACGGCTGCAAGGGAGAGCCCAGAAACTCACCCTGGAGTTGGTCCTCCTGCTCTGTGCTCTGCAGCTGGGCTGCCCTTGCTCAAGTACAATGTCCGCAACACCCTGTAGGGTTTTCAGGAGGGTGGCTCAGCCTCCATGTGAAGGGACAGTATGAGGAGGGGTAGAGGAGGGTCTGTCCTATGGGAGGTAGATCAAAGTGCGCTGTGCTGCTGCTTCATACACTGCTCTGATTAACGCTCATGCTGCTGGCTTGGCCAGGGGGTGGGAAATGAGCTGGAGCCTCTCTGGAGCAACAACAGTGCTGAGGTTGGATTCCCATGGCTTGGAGGGGTTAGTGGGCTGCACGAGTGGGCAGTCCAGCTGTGGATAACAAGGGAAGGAAGTCAGCACTCTTCACCTTCCTTTTCCTGTTCTTCTGACAAAGGGTACACAGTGGAAAACCTTGCCAGGCAGTGCTGGCAGCAGGTAAAGTGATACTGGCAGGCAGAGGCTGCATAGCCCTAAGGAGCTTTTCCTCCCAGACTCATTCTTTCCCCTTCAGCAGTAATCTGTCCGTAAATCCAGCCAGCCAAGGATCAGAAACTGTAGGAGATTACACCACCACAAAGCTGAATGCTGGGTCGTATTCACTGGTTTTGGCAGCATTTCAATCTCATTTTGCTCTGCCCCCACAGTGAGCTCAGCTACAGTCAAAAACATGATGAGAAGAACCGTAAGTGAAGGGACTGAGCTGGAAAATAGTGCCAAGCTGCTGCCTGCACTCCTGGCACGCCACATCTGCACTGTAGATGCACAGCTCCAAGTGCCCTGTCTCAGAGGAAATAGTAGAAGAGGGAAAGATCTGGTGAAAGACAGAAAAACCATGTTACAAGACATGGAACAGCTTCTGTACAACAACAGGTTAAATGCACACGCTTTGGAAGAGGAGGAAGTCTGATGGGATACGGTCTGGATCACAGATAGCATGGAAAGGGTGAAAGGAATGGATTTAAAATTTTTTCATGGCACAGAATTTGGAAGGCACCAAATGAAATGTCACAGTGTAAAACAGCAGGCTTGAGGCAAAGGGAAGGATGTGCATTGTCCTGGCAGCACATCATTAAGTGGCGGGGGGCACTCATCCTGCAGCAGAATTTGGGCCGCTGTCCGATTGTGCAGAGGCGCGCCGTGATCATACAAAGGCAAAGGTACAAAGTGACTTTTCTGTAGGAGCCACAGGAGCTCTTCCTGGCAGGGTCTGGTCCCACAGAGGTGACATAAAGCATGTTACCTGACAAAGCGTTCAAGGATGCTTGAACAGACTTGCTATAATGGCCCTGGGGAGGGGTGCGCCTCCCTGCATCGTATGGGTCCAGCGAAACAGAGCTCTGCGCTTTGATTTCATTGATGCAGGTTTAGATCCAACGACAGGTGTTTCAAGGCACTGAAGAAGGTGTTTTGTCTTTCTTTGAAGGTCATGTTATAAATGGCATAAAAATAGTTCTCTGAGTGAATCAGGGGTTATTTCTATTAGCTTTCTTCAAAGCCAGAATAAAAGAACAGATTTTTTTTGGCCTTTATTTCATAGCTGTTACTCTGATATACTGAAAAAGAAACAAGAGGTTTTGTAAAAAAAAAATATGAGCAAAAAAGTTATTTTTAGATCAGTAGGAAAACTATAAGATCAGAGAGTGCACCATAACAGATGCACTCTCCATGGAGATTTGGAGATTAGTGAGGAGCTTTCTGCTTATGGTAAGCTCTTTCTGTAGTGGAAGCCGAAAATAAAAGACGAATTTAATCAGGATTTAAAAAAAGAAGAGGTTCTGGTGCGTGTAAAACTTACGTGTGGATGTTAAAACAACCAGGGTTTGCAGCTAGTAATCAAACAGGGGTTTGAGTCTCAATATAAAATATTGGTTTAAAAATATTGGTATAAAATAATACAACAAAAATTGTTGTATTAAACTAAGGCTCGCTTTTTATCCGAATTTGATTTTCAGGAATAAAATACTGTGACCCATGAAAAAAGTTATTTTTAGATCAGTAGGAAAACTATAAGATCAGAGAGTGCACCATAACAGATGCACTCTCCATGGAGATTTGGAGATTAGTGAGGAGCTTTCTGCTTATGGTAAGCTCTTTCTGTAGTGGAAGCTGAAAATAAAAGACGAATTTAATCAGGATTTAAAAAAAGAAGAGGTTCTGGTGCGTGTAAAACTTACATGTGGATGTTAAAACAACCAGGGTTTGCAGCTAGTAATCAAACAGGGGTTTGAGTCTCAATATAAAATATTGGTTTCACTGTTGTATTAAACTAAGGCTCGCTTTTTATCTGAATTTGATTTTCAGGAATAAAATACTGTGACCCACGAGTACTCCTATGATGTGGTGCTGGAGCAACCCTAGATCTCACAGAGTTGGTGTTTTGGGCCGACCCTGAGTTTTTAAAACCCTCTCCACATGAGAGCTCTCCCTGCTTGGCAGTAGCTGCAGTCCCCAAGGGTGCAGGGCTGTGGTACATGGGAATCTGGTCAGGCCTCATAAAACTGTTGTGTAACAAGAAAACAAGTTTGTGTGAACCCATTTTTAGTTTTTCTGACATTTCCCCAGGGGTTCAGTAGGTAGAAAGGATGGTGGAGTGGTGAAGGCAAGTCATCTTTTAGATACCTAATGTTTAAAAAAGATGGATATTCACCTTGCAGAAGGCAGTCCCCTTTTAGGATATTTCAGGGTGGTCACCACAATTCAAGTTTTGGTTTAGATTTTCTCCCCCAATTAATTCTCTTTATTTTTAACTGTTAAATAGAACAACAAAATCAGAAAGGGAGATGACTCAATTGGACAAAGTTTGAAGTGGGTCGCTCACTGATCTCATTCCTCTGAAGTATTATTTTTTATAATTTGACTCTTCTAATTTTGATTTTGTGCTGATAGATAGGGAGAACTTTTGATTCCAGTTATGCTGGCTATAAATAACTTTTCAGAATTTCTTTCTTCTTAAAATATTCAGAAGTACACTGCTGTGATTCCACTTATCTTGATATTTTGTGGAAAATTGTGTGCATAATTTTTCCACTTGGAATGGTGCATACTTGATTTTAAAAGAATATTTTAAAACCATGTAAAGCAAATGACACATATTTGCCTATCAAAAAGAAAGCTGTGATGGACTTAAAGGCTACATAGATCCAGTGGAGTCAAATGTCAGGCTTTAGTAAAATTCTGCTCTTTGCCTAAATGCCTCACCTATATACCAAGTGTAATAATGACATTTTTCCCATTTTCTGTTACAACCTTTGAAAGCTTTTCCTGAGACCCAGAATAGCCAGTAGTGTAGAGTGCACACAGAGCAAGTGGATGATGAAGGTTCAAGTGTCTCTTCACTCTCACTGGGAAAAGGGATTTTAATCAGGGTCTGCTGTATTTCAAAGACCCTTGACCACATGCCCGTACAGTCAGTTTCTCTATTTTTCTCTGGCCCAATTACTATTTAATCGTTTAGCCAAAGTGATTTGCCCTCAGTTGAGACTGAGAATTAGAAATTGAGACTCACATCCATATCTTTCCAAGAAATATTCTTACTTTCTCCTCATCAATCTAAAGATGACCTGCATGCAACAAGGATTCTTGTCCAAGGAATTAGACGGTAACCTTGAAAGAACTACCTCAGAACCATGTGCAAACGTTTTTGATATGGATGTGAGTCTCAATTTCTACTTCTCTGAATGTCATCTTCACTGAATTCACTCTCAGTGACCAGTATCTTAAACTATGAAATCAGTCTTTGCTAAGATTATTTCCTAGGGCAGTGTCTTCATTACCATGAGAAAGAAAAGTATTTTAGCAAGGGATTCATTCATTTAAAAAGGGTTGAGTCTTGCAATACTTAGAATTTATCCAGGAATGATTCTGTGGGTTTTGAAATCCCTTAGTGGAGTGCCTGGAAAGGTGTTTAGGGTTTTGTATGAATCAATAGCCATGGCATGTAGTTTTGTGACTATCTTAGGAACCAACATGAATTACTGCTATATGAAGAAGAAAATCAGAAGAAAAAAAAAGAACAGAGAGGAAAAAAGAAGAAAATGATACTCTAGCCGAAAGCGGTTTGCTGCTCTGTACCACACATGCAGTAAGGTAGACCTGGGGATAATGGAAAAAATGAAAGTTTTCTTTTTGAAGTCTTATTGATGCTTATGCAAAGGAAGTGGAATAAAGGATAAAGGCATCATGAATGACGCAGAGATAAAACTGACAGCTTTAAATAAGACAGGGTTTGAAATTGAAGCTAATTGAAGTTTTCTATTCCTGTTCAGTTCTCATCCAATGCATAGTCTTCCAGAAGGTGTGAAATATCCACTGGATTTTAGTCATATGGAGTTTTGCATAGGAATTGGTTAGCATTAATGCTCTAATGCATCACAGTCATCTTTGAGCAGACAGTAAGCCATGTAGTATTTTGAAAAGAGACTCAGAAAATGATGATGTCAACTTCTGTGGTGTGTTGAACTGGACGTCAGGCTTAAAAGAGTGAAATGCAGTTGCTTATCCACTGGTCACGCCAAGCTCTCCCTCTTCATGGTCTACCATTGGGGCACTGGTGCATGTGCAGGACCTCCATACTCACTACCCACCTCTTTCCTACCGATACACCACTCCTGTGGCACTACACGAACAGAGAAACCTCAGAGTACAGAACATAAGCAAGATTAGAAGCATAATATCGGATATACTTTGGCTGAACTCTGCTGAGCAGAAATAGAAGTATACCAGGCTGGCTTTACATCTGTTTTGTGCTTCTCTTCTGCATAGCTTGGAGGGTGGGACAGCTTCATGGCCATGCTAACTCTTCCAAGGTCACAATGACTCTCAAAGACAGGCAAGCAAAAATATCTGCAGCACACTAATATTCTGGCTGCACTCCAACACCCCAATTTTTTCTGTTGGCTGCCATTGTCTCCATCTCATGAGGCAACTACCTTTATTCCAAAGGTTTCTCTCAGTTTCAGTGTCAGTTTGACTCGTTCATATTGCTAGATTGGGCAATAGTCCATTGGCTATGCCACTAGGTAACTATGCAGTTTCTTGTCACTCATTCCTCTTCTATCTGTACAAACAGGTAGTTAAAACAAACAACACTCCAGGGATGCTGCTGGGATTAATGTCAGAAAGGGCTGTATGGCACTAAGACAGGGTATAGCATAATAAAAGTCATGTTGAGTATCATAAACCTCACGCACTTTTGGTGCCATAGCTACAGCCTGTTGCTCCCAGAGCTTTTGCTTCAAGATCTGAAGGAACAGAAGCAAGAAATCAGCCTGCAGTGCTATTTACAGAAAAGCTGCATCTCACCGAGGAACGACAGCAAGAGAAAGGTTTTCACCTGAATGCCTGAATAGAAAGAGACATCATCAAGTAACAGATTTGTTTCTGTATAAGTAGGCATATAGGGACTTATATTAAGCACTGTCAAAGCCCTGCTGGGAATATATCCTCAGCCTGCCATGTTTATTACTGCTAACATCAGTGACAGGGATGCTTTTGGGGATGCATTAAGCTCTGCTATTTGAAACAGGGATACAGCATTCTGTGGAAATACAATGGATATGTAACTGGAGTTAAGCCTTTTGAAGAAAAAGGGTTTGGTGGACAGCTAACAAATCATTCGGGTTTGGCATGGGCAGTGCCTTCACAGAGGGTCCATTGAAATAAGAAGAGAAGCCATAAATTCTTGTAGTCAAACATGGCCTTTTCAGAAAGTTTTGCTTTGTTCTTCTCTAGCTCCACTTTCATTTTTCCCTTCTCTGGAAAATTCTCCCAGTCCTCATGTGTCACAATGTTTCATTAATTTTCTTATTCTCTGTGCAGACACAAGCCAGGATAATGTTTTTATTACATTATAGTCTCACTTTTGAAATGTTGCTGTCAACCTGGCTTTTGTAGAAGAGCTTATATGTTTTGCTTAAATATTGCAAGCCTGTTTATATCAGTAAGTAGCATTTTTTTGGCTTGGGTAAATGCTGAAAGGTATACCAATGGGAAAAAAATGCTCCAGACAAATAAACAGTGACAGTGGATATCTTATGAAGAGCTGTTTATTAAGATTTCGGTCTTGAAGGCTTCCAAAAAGAAAAAAAAAAGAAGAAGGTGTAATTCATCTTCAAAGAGATCAGTTTATTATATTTGCTTACCTCCATGTAAAGCTCCTTTGCTTGTTAAAGGATGACAACTGTCTGAGAAGGGAGTAGTGGGGAAGCTAGGGAAGGGCAGGGTGTATTTCTGTTTTCATATACCAAACGAGCCTAGTGCTCCTCCAAGGTCAAGTTCAGTAGAAAGTAGGAGAGTGTGACAGCTCCAATAGATTTGTATTAATAAAAGGAGCATACTTGGCAAAGCAGTGCTGCTGGAAGAGAAAAATATAGACACTCAAGCCTATGAAAGTGCTTAAGAATGGAAAGTTATCATCCAGAGAAAAATCTCTTTGCCAATCACAAATAGATTTCTTTCCTCCTCTGCTATAGTTAGGACGTGTATGCCAGAAGCAAAGTAAGCATCCATAAACTTAGAGGCATACCGCAGTGAAGACTGTGTTCATTCAAACAGATTGATATTCAAGGTACTGCCATCTAGATGGCATCAAAAGCTGAATTGAAATACCTACATTTAATGTGCATGTATTTATTAACATTAGCCCCTTTAGGATGCCTGCCCTACTGTTGCTGGAAATCTGGGGTAAAATCCAAATGAAGTGACATCAGTTCCCAGTAGATGTTTTCAAGTTCTCCCTGAACATGCAGTTTCTGCTCTCGGAGCTTTTACTGTCATGGCCACAAAGCCAGAGTAAGTCTCTAATGCCTTTTGGGGCTGCATATCAGCTCCTTCCAGAGCTGGATCCACTATTGATAGAGGAGACTGTGGGCACATGTCCTGGGGACAGCCAACCTTCATCAGCAAGTCTGAGCTGCCTCCTCACTGTGGTGTGGGGAGACATCAAGACACACCAGCAGGTTAAGCAATGGGGCAGCTGGCTGCTAACTTCAATATAGCGTGGCAACGAGCAGCTTTCTCAGCAGCAGCTGAGTGTGAGCGCTCTTCCTCCATCCCAGAGCAAAGTCACTGTAATTACTGTGTCCAATTACTGAGTCTGGCAGATGTTTCAGAGGAGACCTGGTTTGCAGTATGTAGACAGAGAACATAAATAATAAATAAACAAATAATAGAAAACAGAATAACCTGTTTTAAGCACTGATTTTGATTAAGAGTTGAAACAAATTATGGAGAGAAGGGGTGGATTCCCCATTCCTTGATGTCTTTAGTTCAAACCTGAGTGCCTTTAAGGAAAATAGTTTAGTTTTAAGTAGTCCTGCGAGGAGCAGGGAGTTGGACTCGATGATCCTTATGGGTCCCTTCCAACTTGAGGTATTCTATGATTCTATGAAAATATGGGCTGTTATGTAGGAGTAACTGGGTGATGCACAATGGTGGTGATATGGAAGAGGCCAATGGCAGATGGCCTGACTGTGGTCCTCACCTTAACCTAATGAGCTTCTGCAAATGTGGTGTTGAAGGACAGATGGAGATAGCCGACTGTCTCTTGGAGGGCAACTGTCTGCAGTTTACACAAACGGAGATGAATTTGGCACATGAGTTTTATCAAAAAACAGTTTCTCATTTTGAGAAAGCCACTCAGTATTTTTCATTTTATTTTGACCAATTAGTGGTGTTAGAACAACAGAAGGACAAATCAAACAGTCCATTCAGTTCATCGAGTCTTTTGCTTGCGCAGCACTTAGGCCAGAAAAACCCTGTTTCTTCTGCAAGCAGTATGAGCAAGTGAGAATATGGCTCTGTTGTGTAGTGGCTGATGTGATCTGAGAAGGTAACAGGGCACTGCCTGGGTACAGACTCCTGTCCGAAAGCATGTTGGCATGGTATTGCATCTGGGGGAACAAGTTGCCTCATGGCATCAAGTCCTCCGTGCTTCATATTCAACATTTAAAGTTCCAGGGGTAACCTGAAAATGCCCTGTGTGGGGGAATTTTTATATGTGGAAAACCTGTTTTTGCTACAGGGCATCAAGAAGGGAAATATGGCTTTTAAATGCTTTTTGTTAGGAGTAGTAATGAGAAAGCCTAAAAGTTTCAGAAACTGGGGATTATGATTAGGAACACAAGAGGTTTGCTGTCTTCGCCTGTAACTCAGTATTTCAGGAAAATAAAAATAAAAAATCTGGAAATTAGTTAGGCAGGAAAAGCCTCTTAAAAACAACAACAATAAAACTAATGATACCAATAAGAGCAAAGTAATTAGCTGGAAAACCCAAATGCATACAGATCAAGCCGGCTGAATGGAATATAACCTAGCATGCAGCAGGAACTAGATAAAGATATTCCTGAGGCCTTGCACATTATTTTAGAGAGACAGGGAGGCAGACAATTTACCACAAAGCTTAAGAGAAGACAAGGGAATAGCATTTTTCAAAGAGTAGGAGTGATGATTTCCATTGGGTAACCTCGCTTCTGCCTGCAGCAATGCAACAAACAAAAAGGAAAATAACCAAAAGCAAGCACTTGGATCCCATTTTTCAAGATGTGTAACACCTGGTTCCTCAAACAGAAGTGTTAATGGATGGAGACTGTTCAAAATGTTTGTGGGTTTTTTTTTCAATTATTTTCTGCCGTTGAGTTTAATAAATCATCGTTGTTCATTACAAGTGGTCTTCTTTTGTGCAAATGACAAGTTCTTGAAATTAAGTTGTTGGTGTGACTATCCAACAACTACCCTGTTCATATAGCTTTCAGCTCCAGTTTTACTGATGCAGCAATTGCAAATGTGCAGTTTGTCTAGAATATCAGATTGCTGCAAATATTTATGTCAAGTAATCTCCATTCTCACAAAGTATCTAAGCTTTCTGTCTGAAGCTACTGGATCCTGGAAAGCAAAAACTGATCACAGTGTCTAACCCTGCCTAACCTAGGACCTTCTTCCGATTATCTTGGAGGAAACCTGGGTGTGTAAGACATGAAGAATAGGAATCATTTGTTGGATTCTTGAATTTATATTCAGTAATACAGACAGTTGGACTAGATGATCATTGTAGGTCCCTTCCAACGGAAATGTTCTATTCTATTCTATTCTATTCTATTCTATTCTATTCTATTCTATTCTATTCATCAAGATGATTTCTAGCAGGCAGTTTGCATACGAACATTTTACCTAATAACAATTAAGAATTATACTAAGTGAGATATTTGTCTTACCAGTATAACTGTGTGATGTAGCTGGCACAGTTGTTTGATTGCCTAGCATGATAGGATAGACAGGGAATTTGGGGGAAAGAGCTTTGTCAGGTCTGAGAGAAAAGTAGATAATATCTGGAACATGGCAATGCTGGATGGAATGGTAATTTAGGATTTAATAACAAAACTTTTGGTTTTGGTGGGGTTTGCATAGGCAGTTTGTAAAACCTTCTGAAATCAGCCCAATTTCTAATGCCAGACACTGATTGCATTGTCAGAGGAAGGTGAATGGTTTTCATCTGTAACATTGAATTCCAGACAATATGTACTTTTCGACCTACATATTTAGCATTAAAAAGGAAGACAGCCTCTGACTAAATTATGCTTTTAGTAAGAATCTGGAAAGGCCAACTAAAAAGAAAAAGGAAAGAAAAGAAAAGAACTACTTCTTTCAAGTTGCTGAACACACTTTACTTTGTTTCCTTTTCCTTTGTGTTGGTAGTATTCCCTTCTGAAATTCCCAAAGGGCATGTGATTTGAAGTCACACACCCTGCCTTTTTGTTGCAAGCTAATACATGGGATACACCCAGACTGACCCAGGATGGGATGAAAGGAAATTTTCCATCCCATTACCCTTAATCCTGGCTCTTTAAAAGGTAGTGCTGTTGACAATGTGCCAAATGTAGCACATAATGAACCTTATGAATCACAGTCATTGTTCCTGTGGGGTAAAGGCACAGTACAAAGGTTATTGTATATATTAACTACTTCAGTGATTCAGGTCTTAATTATGAAGAAAAAGACTTAAATGGTCACTGTGGTGGGTTGACCCTGGCTGGACGCCAGGTGCCCACCAAAGCCGCTCTGTCACTCCCCTCCTGAGATGGACAAGGGAGAGAAAATATAACAAAAGGCTCATGGGTCGAGGTAAGGACAGGGAGAGATCGCTCACCAATTACCGTCATGGGCAAAACAGACTCAACTTGGGGAAAATTAATTTATTACCAATCAAATCAGAGTAGGATAATGAGAAAATAAAACCAAATCTTAAAACACCTTCCCCTCACCCCTCCCTTCTTCCCAGGCTTAACTTTACTCCCGAGCTCTCTACCTCCTCCCCCCCAGTTCAGTTCATCACATGTTGTACCTGCCGTTCCTTCCTCCTCAGGGGGAGGACTCATCACACTCTTCCCCTGCTCCAGCATAGGGTCCATCACACGGGAGACAGTCCTCCACAAACTTCTCCAATGTGAGTCCTTCCCATGGGCTACACTTCTTCACGAACTGCTCCAGTGTAGGTCCCTTGCACGGCGTCACAAGTCCTGCTAGCAAACCTGCTCCAGCGTGGGCTCCTCTCTCTCTCCACGGGTCCACAGTTCCTGCCAGGAGCCTGCTCCAGTGTGGGCTTCCCATGGGGTCACAGCCTCCTTCAGATGCATCCACCTGCTCTGGCATGGGGTCCGCCATGGGCTGCAGGTGGATATCTGCTCCACCATTAACCTCCATGGGCTGCAGGGGCACAGCCTGCCTCACCATGGTCTTCACCACGGGCTGCAGGGGAATCTCTGCTCTGGTGTCTGGAGCACCTCCTCCCCCTCCTTCTTCACTGTCCTTGGTGTCTGCAGAGTTGTTTCTCTCACATGTTCTCACTCCTCTCTCTGGCTGCAGTTGCCCAGGTTTTTTTTGCCCTTCTTAAATACGTTATCCCAGAGGCGCTACCACCATTGCTGATGGGCGAGGCCTCGGCCAGCAGTGAGTCCATCTTGGAGCCAGCTGGCATTGGCTCTATTGGACATAAGGGAAGCTTCTAGCAGCTTCTCACAGAAGCCACCACTGTAGCCCCCCTGCTACCACAACCTTGCCACGCAAACCCAATACAGTCACTTAGATGTGTGTCTTTTCATATATATATGAAAGAGCTTACTGATCCTTCAAGCATCGAAGATGCTATACACATGGTAGATCCAGCTCTCTTCCTATCTTCCTAGTAAAGCCGATGAGAATTTAGCACTGATCTCAATAAAAGCAAAGAAGAACATAGGAGAAGAACCTTACCATGGCCATCTCCAAAGCTGACTCAGTTGAAAACAAAGAAATAGCTGCATATAGCTTGTGCATTAACCTACACTGATGCTTTATTAGATTTCTCCTCAGTTGATTGTGCCATGGAGGAGATGACTTTTCTGGTATAGTCTATGGTCTCTGTTTTCCTTATCACATGGCCTGTATGCCAATGGATCATCTGCAAGAGATCTAGTCCTGAAAAGCATTTTGAGTACAGTATCAGATGGGAGTATAGAATAGATTTGTGTATTGGGTCTGGCTGAGATGGAGACGCTTTCCCCCATAGCAGCCCTCATAGTGCTGTGTTTTGTATCGGTAGCTAGAAAGGTGTTGATAACAGACCAGTGTTTTAGCTGTTGCTGAGCAGTGCTCACACAGCATCAAGGCTCTCTCTCCAACATTCCCCCTGCCTCACCCAGTAGGCTGGGGGTGGGCAAGGTCTTGGGAGAGGACATAGCCAGGACAGCTGACCCAAACTGACCAAAGGGATATTTCGTACCATATGACGTCTGCTCAGCAATAAAAGCTAAGAGAAAGGAGGAGGGGGGGGGCATTCATTATTATGATGTTTGTCTTCCGGAGCAACCGCTACGCGTACTGAAGCCCTACTTCTCGGGAACTGGCTGGATGTCACCTGCTGATGGGAAGTAGAGAATAAATCTTTTGTTTTCCTTCGCTTCCGCACATGGCCTTTGCTTTTGTTTTATTAAACTGCCTTTATCTTCACCCACGAGTTTTTTTTTCCATCTTATTTTCTCCCCACCCTGTCCTGCTGAGAAGGGGAGTGATAGAGCAGCTTGGTAGGCACCTGGTGTCCAGCCAAGTTCAACCCACCACAATTTATTATAACTTGGAATTAAATGCTACATTTATTATCAATTATTATTGTTTATTACCTGTTGGATATATCATAGTTTGTTGTTACAAATTAGCTGACCTTGATGCAATTAAAACTGAAACCTCAGAAACACGGTAGAGTTCTGATGACTTTGTCTAGATGAAGGGTTGGTCACATACGTTGACTATTCAAGAAAAGTATAGTGTGGGATTCTGTTCTTTTCCTTCTTTTTCATCTTTCCTGAAATACAATCAACACTTACGAATGCCTTTGTGGTTTTTTTTTTTCTCTTTCCTTTTAATAGCTATTAAAATTTCTCCATGGGAAATAAAAATAGAAAAAGCCTTGCCTATTAATGTAGAAATCTCTTCCTGTTCCCCACAAAGGCTTGTTGATGCAGATATAACCTTATATGTGTATATAAAGCCATATATATGGCATTGTGAATAATCACAGAAGACAAGGAAGGAAAATGACAAGACTTCTGACACACGATGCCTGATTTTTGGAGCAGAAAAGCTCCATCTGTACTAGAATTAAATAGTGTCAGGTTCCATTCTCTGGTGCAGAAGTCAACTGGCACAATCTGGACAGATCTATAGTATTAAAATAAGGTATTAAAATATAAAATCACAGGATTGTAGACTAATTCAGCTTGGAAGAGGAAGAGACCTCTGGAGGTCAGGTAATCCAAACCCCTTCTTAAATAGGGCTATCTTCAAGTTCACTTGGGTTTCAGAGGGCAGTTCAATGCCCAGCTGAGTTTGAGTATCTCCAAGGATGGCAATTCCATGACCTCTCTGAGTAACCTGTTTCAATATTTGACTGCCCTTATGGTGAAACTTCATTTCCTTATATCTCATCAAAATTGCCCTTGTAGCATTTTGTGCCCATTGTCACTTGTCCTTTCATTGTGCGCCTCTGAGAAAACACTGGCTTTATCTTTATTCCTTAAACCCCATCGGACTGTGGAAGTCTGCTCTGAGGTCTGCCCCGTAACTTTCTTTTCAGTAGTCTGAATAAACCCCACTCCCACAGCCTATCTGTGTATGTCACATACGTCTCCAGTCCCGTAACCATCTCAGTGACCCTCAACTGGAATCTCCCCAGCTTGACTATGTCCTTATTGTACTGGGGGGGGGGAGGGGGGATGGCACAGAAGGATATAACTGGACACTACACTGCAAAATTTAGGGTAAAACCATGCCAAAGACTGCTCTAACAGGTTATTAATATAGATAACCGAGTTCTGGTGGCTAGGCCTGGTCCTGGCATTAGTATGATGATATAGGACAGATGCAAGCAAAAAGGCAATGGGTATAGCAGGACTGTTATTAGAATAAAGACTCCCTCAGTGAGAAGTGTTTTGTATTGGACAGAGTGGCCATTTGTCAGAGAGGTAGTATTTGCTACACAGCTTTTGTATTATATTATTTACAGCTTTATCCACAGTTTTTCAGATTGTGTTCACTACAGAAAGCGGAGCTCAGAGCCAGAACTGATCAAGCATCCGCACCTCTGCTCCATGAAAAGTACTTTGTATGTAAACTTAAACATTTTTAGTGAAATGTCAAGATTTTGAGCTATTTTAAGAATGGACCATTCAGAGAAGAAAAAATTTTGAAAATTTTGTCCTGAAATGGTAGTTGAGATGCACCATGGTTTTATCCTTCATTGTGGCTAGAAGCCCAAGCCCATCTTATATATCCCAGAGTGCACAGCCATGTAACTCTCATGTTGCAAATGGTTCAGGCAATGGGCTCTGCTACTACAGAGAGAAAAAATGAAAATAATTTTCAATCAGAGTTTGGATCACTGCAGAATGTCAGCAAGTTTGATCCCAGGTTATAAAAGGTATGTGCAGATTTTTCAGGTGAACAGAAAACTTGTGAAATTTAGATTGGGGACGGTTTATATGAAAAACAATAGGTAAATAATAACCAGATTGCTCTGGTTTATCATCTGTGCAGCTCTGCACATTAGGCCACAAGGAAAATGTGCTAGTGAATAAAAAACCCAATGAGAAAGAAGTTTTGTCTTCAGAGGAAAAAAAAAGATGGAATAAAAGGAAAATTTGGCACATAAATAAACAATAGAAACAAAGAAATGAAGGTGCTAAGTTAGATTTCCTGTTCTCCTTCTTGATTTGGAGCCATTTTCAAGGAGGAATCACGGGTAAGCATATTCCCGGGGGACAAGTGGTGTTTTCTGTCTTAAATACTTCTTTTTGTAAACACTTAACATAAAATATTGTTGGCTGATTTATCAGTCACCTTCACACTTCACTACAGAGGGTGCTTTGTTTGTGCTTAACAAATGCAAAAAGCTCTCCACTGTTTGGGCTGCCTGTTTTAAATGTAAATATGAAGACATATGTTTGCTTTTGGTTTTGACCTTTCTTGGTAGCTTCTGCAGCTGATGAATCTAAAACGACAAGAGGCTTTCTTCCCAGCTGATACTTCTGCTAAAACTTTGGCTAATTGTAAAACACGAAGGAAAACAGAGGAGCTGGCTGTAAAATCGCTGCACTCAATAACCTCAGTATTGGCCATTGACGTCAAAACAGGATGATCAATTCCTGGAACAAAGATTTAAAGACCCACTAGAGAAGAACCTGAATTCTTAAGAGAGTAGAAAGCTATTTCTTACTAACTCAGGACTATTCTACTATATACACCAGGAGGAGAGTGCATATCTTGATTAGAAATTCATATTTATACATAATGTATAGAAGGAAAACATGGATTTTAGGATCATTTGGAGATCCCAGAGAGTTTAGTCATCACAGGAAAGCTGTGCTGAGCAATGTCATTGAAGCTGTTTTTCATCTGCAACCCTTATTACCAAGACAGTGTGATCTGATATACTAAAAACTAATGCTTTGTATCAATTTTTCTCTGCATTTATTAATACTGACACTAATAAATGCAAAACACAGGACCCTGTATGAGGAGAGTATCCCATTTTTAAAGAATGTGCATTTCAATAAGTGTCCTATCTGGCAGGGGAGTCTGTGCAGTGGCTGCGTTCCTCTAGTTAGCCCCTTGGCCTTATGTTCATCCCAGATAACTAAAGAAGAAACAGAATTGTAACCACTGCAAAATCCTTCCTCACTTACCATGATGCAAAGTGACTGACTTAAAAAACCAGTTCACTTGACTTAGAGACCAACTTAGGGGATTCATCACACCTAACCTTGCAGGGGGAACTCATCTCCATATCAGACTCCTAACTGGGTGTCTACGTGTATGGAGCTACATCAGAGATTAACTTCACCCTAGAATAGACACATCACTCATGGCACAGCTGCCTAAGAAAAGAACTCATCCCACCCTTTGAGAACTTCTGTTCCCCACAGACAAAAGTCTTCTGGTTACAGTCACTACAGAGATCCCAGTAAAAATTCTCACCTTTATTCCCAATCTCCAGACAAAAAATAATCAAAGAAAATTGATGGACTTTTCACAAAACACTGATCTGTTTGAGGTGAAAGCAAAGGCAAGAACATGAAACAGGCAAAATAGGAAGTGCTGAAGCATAAATAATATAAAAATGGTTTTAATAATGCTGATTTTCTAACATTATCTCACATTTTAAGGCTGCTCTAATTATCTTGTAGGTATCAATTTGGAGAGGATGTCAGAAAACTGATTTTCAACATTGCAACTGTTATAAACTGTGGCCCAGAAAATATGTTATGACCACTGCTCAGTTATGCTTTTACAGATATGAGAGCTAGTAGGCTTTCCAAAGTGGGGTTAATGGACTATCTGTGTCTGCAAAGAGCTACCTTTCACTTGAGGGCGATCCTGCATGTTTCAAAGATTAAGCAAACAACAGAGCATAGAGGAAGGGAAAGTGAAATAAAAAATAGACAATGTGATTAACCTTTCTCTGAAATGACAAAAATGCAAGTGTATCAAAGAAATTTAAAATATATAGGTGTTCTCTGAAAATTACATTTCAATGTCAGGAGTCACAGGAGTGGCATGAGAATTTTCTATACCTGTGAAAGGGAAGAAAAGAATAGGATTTTTTTTTTTTTTTAACATGATTCCACCAAAACAGGCTGAATTTCTGATATGGGTTGTTAATGCTAGAGCATTAGATCTGCTTATAAGAAAAGACATGATAAGAGCATGCATAGTAATGAAAGATTTAGGGGTAGCAAAAGAGAAATCTACAGCACAAGGCTGAGATCGTCAATGAAATCAAGTAGTGGCAAATTTTACACTCTGGAATATGTTTTTTTTTTTTTAGATGATTTATGGTCAGTGGAATTCATGCTCTCAGCAGTACTATGTGGACCATAGTGACCTTCAAAAAGGGACTGAGTGACTGCAAGGATAACAAGAAGAACAAGAGAAATTCTAATAAATAAGAACAAAAAAGGCCTTTGTTAAAGGTTTTAAATCTTGCCTTCCAGACATTTAATTTCTTTTTAAATAATAAGAGATCAGAATAGATTTTGTCATGGAGATAGTTTACTGCACTTCTGTCTACTCTGTTTTTGGTGTTCTTTATTTTTGGTGGGACTTTTTTGCCATCTGCTTCGCAGCAAGACATATTTTCTGGTTTTGGCTGGGATAGAGTTAATTTTCTTCACAGTAGCTAGTATGGGGCTATGTTTTGGATTTGTGCTGGAAACAGTGTTGATAACGCAGGGGTGTTTTAGTTACTGCTGAGCAGTGCTGACACAGAGTCAAGGCCTCTTCTGCTTCTCACCCCACCCCACCAGCGAGTAGGCTGGGGGTGCACAAGAAGTTGTGAGGGGACACAGCCGGGACAGCTGACCCCAACTGACCCAAGGGATACTCCACACCATATGACGTCATGTTCAGCATATAAAGCTGGGGGAAGAAGAAGGAAGGGGGGGACGTTTGGAGTGGTGGCGTTTGTCTTCCCAAGTCACCGTTAGGCGTGATGGAGCCCTGCTTTCCTGGAGATGGCTGAACACCTGCCTGCCCATGGGAAGGAGTGAATGGATTCCTTGTTTTGCTTTGCTTGCGCATGTGGCTTTTGCTTTCCCTATTAAACTGTCTTTAACTCAACCCATGAGTTTTCTCACTTTTACCCTTCTGATTCTCTCCCCCATCCAACTGCAGGGGAGTGAGCGAGCAGTTGTGTGGTGCTTAGTTGCTGGCTGGGGTTAAACCTCCACAACACGCTAACACAGAGCGAGCCAGTCTCCTGCCATGGATGGGCAGCTCCTGCCTTAACTCATTTAGCCCCAGTCTGGTGCTAAAGTGCTCCAAAGTGTTCCTTTGCCTGCGGGTGAATTGCAGAGGGTGTTCAGACCCTCAGTGGAATCAGATGTATCTTCTTATTCTTTTTGTCCCCTCTATACAGTTTCCAAATTTCTAAAAGACTTTCTAAAAAAATAATTGCCCTTGAGATCTAATCTTAAGTTGTATAACCAGGAGTAATGGTCAGCCTATCGCTCCTGTTATGACATAATAGCAGATGCTGCAATACTATGTTATAGATTATTGACATCATAAATTGCAGTGGTGACTATCTATCAAAAATATTATTGTCCATTGTATCAAACATAGCTAAGGCACTTTACATGTTCTTACTTTGTGGGGCTTCACATTTTAAATATAATATTGTGTAAACGTATTAGTGATCTGACAATAACACAGAAGTTGAAGACATTACTGTTGATAAAGAAATCCTGGGGACAGACTTTGCTCCGACTATAAAAGATATCAGATGGATTTACAATGTTGTACTTTGGCCTGTGTAGTCAAAGGGTGAACTTGTGGTTGGTACTGCACCATTTATGAAATGGCGTTAATCCATAAACCCATTGTGCTAAATGCTGTAGTTATCCAGAACAAAGCTTGCTCAAAGTGCTCGTGATCTCAACATGAGGACGAGGAACAAGGGATGAATACAGGGAGGCTGGGAGTAGATGATGAGGACAAATAGGCACTAGAAAGTGGTACATAGTTGTTCAGCATGAGAGGCCTGTGTTTCCACACAGCAGCACTCCAGCTAACATTAAATCTTTTTCATGAGCACCATGCCAGGAATGGTTTCCAAAGTAGAGACAATGTGGTAGTTTTTCAGATTTGTGGGATGTTCTGCAGAATTATTCCAAAGGATGTCAAGAGCCCAGAAGAAAACTGCTGATGGATAGCAGCAGGTCAAGACTGTTTCTCAAAGCCTAAAAGAAGGATGTTGCAACTAGGAAGAGCCTGGGTCTGGTTTTGGTTGAATGGACAGGGAAACAGTATTACATCATGGAGATAGATGCAGACAGGTCTAGATGAGTTTGGAGCCTAAAGAAGTATCTATCAGATACCATGTAAAAGTAGCAGCTGAATTTGTGTTCGTAAGAAAGGGTATCAAGAGAGTGGAGACTATCTTCTCTGTAGAAACCTTACACTTGTAGAAACTGTGAGGGTGTACACAGGAAAAACTTACCATACATAGATTCACTTTCTTATATTCTTTCCATAAATATCTGCCCTGGCCGCTTTTTTAGATGGGGTATGTGGTTAGATCATAGAATCATAGAATCATTAAGGTTGGAAGAGACCTCTAAGATCATTGAGTCCAACCGCCGACCCAACACCACCATGCCCACTAAACCATGTCCCTAAGCGCCTCATCTACACGTCTTTTAAATAC
>NW_008824359.1:3768004-3789926 GCF_000699105.1 Pygoscelis adeliae | reverse complement strand
CCAGCTTCTCCAGGAGAATGCTGTGGGAGATGGTGTCAAAGGCCTTACTGAAGTCCAGGTAGACCACATCCACAGCCTTTCCCTCATCCACTAGGCGGGTCACCTGGTCATAGAAGGAGATCAGGTTGGTCAAGCAGCACCTGCTCCTCATGAACCTGTGCTGGCTGGGCCTGATCCCCTGGTTGTCCCGCAACTTTGTTGTAGGCCAGTGCAGCAACCTCATGTTCTTCTGGTGTTGGCAAGAATGTACACAAACATAAGGAAGTAGCTTTCGCCTTAGACAAGAAGTTTTTTGCATTGTAGGCTGAACTTTTCTGGTTTCCATGGCATTTGAGAGAAGGTAATGTGTTGATTTAGACCTGGTTTAATACAATTCACACTAAAGAGTTGACTTCATTTAGTACATGGACACACAGATATTATCTGGTTCATGAGTGAAGAAGGAGTCCCTGGAGGGGAGCCAGGAACAGAACTCTTTAGGTTCTTTTTGGTTGATCATTTACATCTTAGCAAGGTACTGCACAGTGAATGACCTGTGTGAAGGCAGATGATATTTTCTCATAGATTTTGATCAATGTGATGGAAAAAGTTTAATGATTCTTACCTTATGGGTCTTTGAGGAGGAATGGCAGGACTATTAAAAAAAGATTTTTCATGTTCAAATGGATGGAAAATCTGAGCCCAGAATTTTTGGGAGTTGGGGGAAAAAGGAGAGATTGAGAGTTAAAAATATTATTTTCTTTCTGTGCAAGTTTCTTGCCTCAGCAAGTTCAGAATCTATTTAATTCCATTTAACTTCTCACATGCAGCTAATATTAATCTCTGAAGTGGCCAAGAAGATGTGGGAAGAAAACCACAGGATGCTAATTCTGTGTTTCTAACTGATTATGTCTGCTGAAATCCAGGTCCAGAGAAGCTTTTATTTTGGTGTTAACAGAAGAACAAAATTAGTATTCGTATTTCTTTTCTTCATTTTGTTGAGATCCACCCTTGCACCATATCTTTTCCCTTTTCCTGCATGTCTGATAAAGAACTTCTGCTCATTAGTACTGACAGCCTCCTAAGGCTACAATTTATTCAGCAAATCCCTTCACCACAATATCTAAGAGGACCTTCGATGCTTAAATCCAGGAGGATCTGATTATACCAAACACCTTATTTCCATCTAGTAACTGGTGGGCATTCACTCTGTCTTGCTGGAGTTAACAAGTCCCTCCCATATGAGTTAGGCTTACGCGGCATGTATGTGTTTTGGGTAGGAGTTGATAAGGAATTTCCCCTCACTCATGGAAATCCAGAGCTTGGATTCATCTCACCTCACGTAGAGAAAAAATTCAAGCGCTTAAGTTAGAAAACTTGTCTCTCTAGTCTCTCTGGGTAGTCAGTGCAGAGAGATAAGCGTAGGATAATCTGTCATACATCAATGTAAAAACGATATAACCCCCCTGGCACAGCTATGCTGCTTTCAGAACCTTGGGCACATGCATCTAAAAATGAGTAGGTTAAATTTGAAATTAATGCCAGGTTAAGCATTCACAGAGATAACCATGTTCTCTGTTTTATACACATGCATCGACAACCATTTTCAGTCCCCGGACGTTTGAATGGATCTACACAGAACAATGAAATGCATTGACACGGGACTTTGCACATGCAGCTCGACCATTTTATTTCACATGACTGTCCCCCAAAGAGAGAAAATACATGCACACTTATTTTCTTTATTTGACAAATCTTTAATTAGAAAATCAGTCTTTTCTTTATTATAAAATTTCACAGGCTGATAAATCTTGGTAGGTTATAGAGAGAATACTTTTTCTGTGAACCTAATATAAAAGTTAAAATAAATAACAGCATTCATCAGATTATCTCTCCCCACCTACTATGTTACCTATTACAAAAAAGCCTATAGTTATCAACATTTATTTAAAAATTGTAGATGTATATTGCAGCCTTTTATGACTTGAAGGGATGATATTAATATTTAATGATTCATTAATCATTTTCTGTGACTCTGGCAGGAGTGGAAATGCAGCAGGCTTGGATCTAAACTCATACATGGAATTTTAATGTTTTGAACTCAGCAAAACAACTATCTGCCGGGGAGCACATAGTTAAATTTAATGATTATAACACTGTCTTTTTAAAAAGAAAAAATCCAAGTATTAATTAACATTAAAACATTGAAATTGATTACACAGTAAAGCTTGCAATTTTACATACAGTTTTTGCACCAGAGTGCTGCTAACATTGTGCTGGTGTGTTGTGCTGCCTATGGGGTGTGGGCATGCCTATGAACCAGGACTCCCCAGCTGAACACCGTAGGGCTTCCATTCACATGAGACTGGCATGAAGAGACTTTGACTAAAGGTGCAAGACTGTAACCCGGACATTTTTATAGAACTGCATTAAATGACATGATCACTACTTAACTCAACCATGCACCGACATGCGCGGGTACTTGAAAAAAGCCCAAAGGTTGCTTACTGTGTGTTTACAAAGCAGCTGCTTCCCTGGAAAGAAGTGTCCAAGCGATGAAATGAAATCTCATGTGAAAAATGAATATACAGTATCTACATTAACTTATGCTCCTTATTAAAATTATGAACAGGTTATAATTCATATCTAATTAATAGAACAGAGTCTAAAGTCTGGGATTTTGTATCTATTTTGCATAGTCCATTTAATACCCGGTATTTTCTTGCTTGCATGATTAGCGTCTAAAAGAAACAGTTAAATAAATACACAGTCATTTACATAATGTCACAGTTTATTTAAAGCATTTTGAAGCTGAAATGATGAAAAGAGGACTGGGTAAATTACTTGGCAAACTGCACATAATTCATTACTACACTGAGTAAGTATATTGCACTGTCTAAAATAGTCACTGTTAAATTACCAACTTTTAGACAATGTCTAGAGAATTTTTTGTGGTTTTGCCCCCCCCCCCCCCCACCCCCAAATAAATATACAGTTTTAAGTCTGGATTTTAATGGAAGCCCTACTGAAAATAATTATTGTTGTCACCCCAAGGTCAAGATCAGCAATGAATATAGTAATAACGCAGCTTTTCTTGATAGACACTTCATTGCTGATTCCTCTGTACGTATCTATACCTCTTCTGAGGTGCGTTTGTCAACACATTCTCAGATTTCTCTCTCAGCAGGCTTGTTCCAAAGCCCACTGATGTTCATTAAAATATTTGTCTTGTTGCTAGGCTTCAGGCTGTTCTCATATGTCCTTCATCCTGGTCTTTGTAGTTTTCCTGCTACTCCCTGGGAATAAGTTTTGCTAGATATTTGGCTGTACCCATTGTTCTGTCTGTTGGCTGCCGTCCTCAGAGGAGGCGTACTCCAAAGAAATCCCTTCAGAATCACAGAGGACTTATTCACCTCACCTCACCTCTGCAATGGCCACATCTATGCCTGAACTAGATCTCCCAAGCTTCCTTCCTCATCAACAGAGAGAAGTAGGTACTTTTAGGGCACACTTCATTTGTCCTGGCTTTTTTTCACCTTGGCTATGATACAATGGATTATGCCCAGGAAATGCCTACTTCTGTCTCCTGGCCAAACATGGACTCTACAAATGTCCTTATTTTGGTCAGAAAAATCCCAGGCTCTCATGTTGGAGTCTTGGTTTGTATTTATATTCTTGGGTTGGAAGTTTTAAAAGCAGTCATCATCTACTTGTCAACTCTGATCAAGGTCAGACAAAGTGTAAGTGCAGAAGCCAGTGAGGTTGTTTCGCTCAAACATACTGAAAAGTCTGATTTTAACGCTTTTCAGGACACTGCCACCTTGAAATTGCACATAGGTTCCTAACCACATGATCTGCTGGAGGATAAATTTGTCTTAGCTAAAAAAAATAGAGCTGGATAGGAGATTCCGTCAAGAAAGCAGAATGAAATTGGGATCTCTTTTTTTGCTAACTAATCATCATCAAAAGAATCAACATTATGGTGTGCAGGTGGTTTGGCTAAATGTATAGATGCATTTCAAGCTCTTCCACATGTTTCAAAATGCTAAATGTTTCATAACTGGAAGTACTGTATACTTAAAAAAATGTAAGACAACTCTTACATATTGGAACTTCTGATGTTAATGAGACTGTAGTTTGGGCTTCATTGTGCTGGTGTTCAATTTCAAACATGAAATTGAAGAGTTCTGAGTTCAGAAGGTAACTTCATGTAATAAATGCAACACGGTCTACCTTCCTAATTTATGTCCTGAAATTCAAAAAGAACAAGGAAAGGTCAAAATAAAATAGATCAGAAAGCATGGCATTATCTCATCTTTGTCCTGAAAATATCATTAGTAACTGAATGGATATTGGGAAAGATTTGGACTCAAAATATAAGATTGATGGAAGTGATATTACTCTGGGGATTATGCTAGCATTTGTCCTTGTACTGCTGTTCAATCTATCTACCTCTGTATAACAGGCTATGGTTAATTATATTTCAGGCAAGTAATATCAATAATTTTGGAAATAGCCCACTCTTGTCCCCTCTGTAGCCGATGCAAAAACATGCTGAAGTCAAAGGGAATATTTCCAACACATTCAGGAGGCTATGGAGCAGTCCTCAGTGCAAGCAAGTGAAATACAAGTCATGACAGAATGAGCAAAAGTGGGAGCCTGTATCCAAAAGGACTCAAGTCTTAAAAGCTATCAAGTAACTAATCCTCTCATAAGCTTTTGCAGGAGTCAAACTGTTTGGTGTTCATATATTCTAGTGATGGTCATGTCATGAAAGCATGCATAGAGCCTCACAAACAGCTGTTCAGCAAGCACTAGACACACTACCCTTATGAGAGTATAATCTAAATTATTTTACTAAAGCATTGGACATTTTAATGTTCAGTGGTAACTAATATTGAGAAATGCTGGAGCACTGAAACAGAAAACTAGGAGTTCCTCCTTTATGGCGTGCATTGCATTCTGTTTGAATGATGCATGAGACGTCACACTTTGCAATGTATGTGCTGAGAAAGCAGAACCGTTTGCTGATTCATACCACAAATTGTCGTCCTCATGGAGCATGAACTAAACTCTGGGTCATGAGCTAGTAGGATCTATCATTTGATTACAAACAGCTATTTAAATATATATACACACATATAAAATAAATGAATAATTTATGTACACTTGGCAATAAAACATGAGGTGGCTCATCCATTATTTATCCCTGCAGTGGAAAACAAGAATGTGGATGCAAAAATTCACTAAAACTTTTCTTGCTTGTGCTGTACAACACTATGTTCTGAAACAAAATCCCTGGTGTCCCTTCTCCCCTAAATTTTGATCCAGAGAGATCAGCAAAACTGCTGCATAGATGGGAAAACACATGGTGCTCCTTGCCCGGGCTTTCAGGCACAGAAGAAATGTTATCTTGCTCCTCTATTTTTGCTATCATCTTTTTTCAGTTTTTCTGTTGAGCATAGTCTAATTCTGCTTGTCACAAGAGAAAACCTAAGACAATTATGAAAGTAAGAGGGAGATGTGAGAGCTGAATTTCCACTCATTTTTTTTTGCCACAAAAAAATCCATTGTAAATCTATTAACTTATATTTTAACAATACTGGAGAGACATCACATAAGTAGTACAGTGTGGGAGATTTCATGGGCAACTATTACCAGCACTGTCTCATTATTTCTTCTGCCTCACTCTGTGTGCCTTTATCCATCTGCCCTCCCCTTGGTGCAATCTTCAGTTTTTTTGTTTCAAGACAGTGGAGCCCTACGACCTCTGCTGTACAGCTAATGGCCAGTCTTTGGAACTTGTTGTTTTATCAGCACTTGCTTTTCTTGCAAATTGGGACTAAAAATTGGATTTTACTGTTACTGTTGTTATTTAATATATAGTAATTATTATTCTTAATTTTATTCTTAAATCCTGGAAGGGATGGATTTAGAAATATTTCGTTTTGGTGTGTTTGAAATGGGATGGAGTATTTTAATAATTCAGCCTCACGATATTTTGTTTCAGTTTGTTGAACTTAACTCAGATTCTTTCAGTTCTTGTCCTTGGGACATTAAACTATAATTCCCTGTCATGGCACACTGCCTCCTCTTAGGCGTTATAGTTTCAGCATCCTGACTGGCTTGGAGCTGGTCTCTCTCTCCTATAATGCCATCGCAAGTCCCCTGGGATCCAATGCTCCTGTGACACCTTTCTTAAGGGGGACTTATAGATGCACCACCCTGGCACTGCATGAGATGTGTAATTTGGCTGTAGAGCCTGACCAATACATGGTGGAGAAATAGACCTTTGTACAATAACTCTTACAAGGTATTGAAAATCATCAGTGAATGGGGTTTAATGCTGAGCTGATGTTGAGGAGGCAGATACTGCATGTGATTTGAGAAACCTTACCAGCTCTGCTCATGGTTAAAAGCCTCGATGGGAGCAGAAACTCCACTGCTGCCTTGAGAACTTGACAACAGCTCAACCAATGAGTCTTCCCACCTGTGGCCACTGTATTTAGTATTCGATTTTTGTTCAGACTTTACACAGAGAAAACTTCATAGGTTATGTTGCTGAGTGCAATGTGATGTAAGACATACCTATAATAAATGAAAAACAGCTCTCAGCACCTCTTTACACAAAGAATTGGCCTCAATTGTGTGCAAATACACGCACAAGACATTTACACACCCCTCTCAGGGCAAGAGATGTTTGCACTGTCAGCAGATAAATAATTGTATCTTTCTATGCAGAAAAAAGTTTTCAACAGCTACCAAAGCAAACCTGCTTTATCCAGGAGAACCTTGTTTCAGAGCTAGGCAGAGTATTCATACTTTACTTACAGCCATGCAAAACCATTCACACAACTGTAACACCATGGGCAATGTGCAAAAGCAGAGAGATGTGCATATTGAGGAGCACATGGATATCTTTCAAAGAGGAATAATCTCTCACAGGACAAAATAATTCGGTGTACTCACTCAGCACAACTCCTTACAACTCCTTCAAGAAGCTGCTCATGCAGATTAACAGTCTAAAAATGTCCTCTTATTCTGTTGCTATATCTACCCCCCTACTCTATTGCTATCTACTGTATCTTCCTTCATCTCCTCAATACACTCTTCACTGTGTTATCTGGCATTTCACGCTTTATCTCTGCTCTGGCTACGTCAAGGTGTTATGTTTCTAGGACTGTCAGTCTATCAGTTTTCACAGCTACTAAGATCACATAAAAAGAAAGAAATTTCTGATCTGCTCTTATCCAAAGTCTCAGATCTGGCTCTTCACACACTGTAGAAATTTTGAACTCTTTTGTTCCTATTGATCTTAGAGAAATTAGTGGTATCTGGACATAATAAACCAAGAACAATACACCACATTGTAAGTTTTCTGTCTGCTATTCCTGACAACCTTGTGGATGTATTTATTGTGTCGTCAAGTTTCTCAGATCCCGGTAGTCTGCGCAGTCCCCTCATTTTTCAAAGGTTTTCGTTTATGATGCTAATTGTACCAGAGATGCCTGTAAAAATATATTCTTGATAGTGGCTACTGGTGTAGAACTAGTTTTGCTCTTCTGTCTGCTTTATCTAATTAAAAAGTAAGCTCCTTTTTTGCTTTGCTCTGCTTAAACTTTATTGAGTTTCAGGTCACAGTGAAAAATTTACTCCATTTCTTGGCTTACTCAGCTAAAAGGTACGCAGTGACTTGACATTCTTTGTTTTGTTCTTACTTCTGTGGTTTTCAGCTTCTGACATCAAGCATTCTGATCCAGTTGTTCCCAAACTTCAAAACAGAAGTCAGAATCACAAATCATATGAGGGCACAGTTTTACACCTAATCCCGAAGTTTACAGTGAATGAAACCAAATCCCCAGGTCCAAATTGTCTCCACTTGGGAATGACCTAAATGACAGTATGGATGCAATTTGTTTATCAGATAAGCAACTCTGTAATTTTAAGGTGCAATCCAAAGATTATGGCTGCATGCTGAGTGCTCTTAAGTCATCAGTGAGATCTCTGAAACAATTCCTGATGACCCGAGATGTGTCAGCACAGTGCAGGCCACTTGCAGAACAGAAGGGAGGAGGGCAATGTGCTATCTGAATATTAAAAAGCCCTCACTTGTAGGGGTTCTCTGCTTTAGCTCATGCAGGAGGGGCTTTTGTAAAGAGAATTTAATTCCTTCTCAACTGTGTATGCCCCTTGCCTCCACTCCACTTACATGCAGATGCGTCCTGTCTGTTTCCCAAAGCATTTTCATTTTGAGCACTTAAACTGTGATGTAATCAGAATTAAATTTTTGCTTGGATTTATCTTCCAGAGTACAGACTTACTGTTTTTGAGTAGCTGATTGTCCTGGTTTCGGCTGGGACAGAGTTAATTTCCTTCCTAGTAGCTGGTACAGTGCCGTGTTTTGGATTTAGCATGAGAATACTGTTGATAACACACTGATGTTTCAGTTGTTGCTGAGCAGTGCTTACACTAGTCAAGGACTTTTCAGCTTCCCGTGCTTTACTGACTGAGAAGGCTGGAGGTGCACAAGAAGCTGGGAGGGGGCACAGCCAGGACAGCTGACCCCAACTGGCCAAAGGGACATTCCATACCATGTGACGTCATGCTCAGTACATAAACTGGGGAAAGCTGGACGGGGGGGGGGCCCAGTTGTATATTCTATTATTATTGTTATTACTATTTTATTCTATTTCAATTATTAAGCTGTTCTTATCTCATCTCAACCCACAAGTTTTCTTACTTTTGCTCTTCCAATTCTCTCCCCCATCCCACCGGGGCAGGGGGAGAGTGAGCGAGGAGCTGTGTGGTGCTCAGTTGCCGGCTGAGGTTAAACCACGACACTGATCATGCAAGTGGGACAGCTTGGGTAGAGATCTATATAATGTGACTGATTTCAGTGAGTCTCTGTCTGGATCTAAGGAACAGGACTGAACTTTTCCTTCCCGTTAAGTGAAGGTAGAGGGTTGAGAAATCAAAGGAATTCTGGTAAGATTTAAAAAAAAGCCTCTTTAAGTTGACTTTACCTGCATCAATAGTGGAACCTATACCTTACATTATTAAAAATCAATGATTTTTAAAAAGATTAATGCATTTTTAACTGGCTTTGCTTCCCATTTCCTTCTGCAACACTCTTCAAAAGCAGTGAAACTTATTCAGTCTATTTCAGTTTTATTTCTTGGCAATTTCACATTTTTTGGGTTCTCCCATTAACACTAAGATGGCCAGGATATTCAAGCACATCTAAGGATTTTTAAGTAAGTCCTTGGTTAGACATCCCTTACTGGGTACGAAAGAGGTGAAACTACAAGCTCTGAAAAATGGGCCTCTTGAACCTCTCAGTCTGGGGAGCTCCACTAACGAGGCAATATCAAAGGTGCTGTACAGCCAGGCTTGTCAAAGACTTTGCAATGATAAAATTACATTTCTACTAGATTTTTAAAAGCTCCTAAGCAGTGAGCCAGAACAGGACCTAAGTACCACCTTTAGGTATCTCTTCAAAAATCTGCCTCATTTCCTGACTTTTGTAGACGTTGGCCACCTTGGGTCATTAGTGCTTTATGGAGGTTGATTATACTTCTGTCAATGTTTCAAGGGGGTTTCTGTTACATTGGATCTTCTATTTTGGTTCAGCCACATCTATTTTTAGCAAGTCAACACATGAATCACATTTCCATGAAGCAGCTGTCAAGGGACTGCTTGTTAGACTTCATGAGCAGGAGTTCCCTTACACTTCTGCGGTCTTAAGAGAGCTATTTCTCTGGGAATTCCTCAGAAGAATTAAAAATAGAAACTCGGCTAAATGAGAACATAACTGCAAAGTTATGCTAAGGAGATGAGCTATTTATAACAGGATGACCAAGATGGCATGGAAAAACTGTGCTGTTTAGAGGCCATTGCTGTAAAATGTCCCAATGAAGACTTAAAGAAAGAAGGGCCACCTATATCTAAATGCCAGGGGGTGAATTAAATGCTTGAAAAATGAGAGAATAATAGCATACAGAAGTACACAAAAATCATATGCTACCAAGCTGTCAGCTGTTACCAATTATATTCTCTTTAAACTAAGACTTTTCCATTATAAGGATGTCAGAAAAAAATATGATGAAGTCACCCTTATTTGTATTCCATCCATATACAAATTGATTTGGGGAAGAGTTTTAATGTTACGGTGCATTATACACAGAAATGGATACCTTTTCATTTGGAAAGTTGTCTGTCATCTCTGTGGCTGAATATGGATGGGAAGTATGTGCCAGTGTAACTGCATTTTTATGATCACAGTTATAATCCTAATTTACAGCAATAGCCAAATCACTGCTGATAGCAGGAAAAAGGATTTAAATGAAAGACTAATTATTTTTCCTGGTGGATGTAGCACAGTACCTCCCAGATGCAACTCTGATCTGAACTGTCTGTAAATATTAAACCTTGAATTTAGCTTCATTCAGAGCTCTCAGAGGTCAACCCCTGCTCTCCATTGACCTAAAAGCCAAGGACAATGTTGGGGCTGAGCCTAACCATCACTAATCATGTCACATACCATAACAGATGCTGTTGGTGTTGCCTGTCTTACCCCCAGCCATATTTCATAACTGATCACATAGGACATGCCTCGGTGGGAAGGGAAGAAAGAAGGCTGAGACAGTAAAATGAAGTATGCAGCTGACCTGCTGAGCCAGGGAATTGAAACAACCTATACATCTCCATCCATCACAAGCCTGTGATGTATCCAGAGGGTGCGGGGTCTATGTGGGAAGGGGCAACTTGACAGGTTTGGGGTGTTTGAACCTCCGTGTAGGAGGGAAAGACAGATAGGAAGGCTGGAGAAGACACCAGGAAAGTGGAGATATAAAAATAACCAAGACTACAGTCAGACTGGGAGTGTGGTTCTGAAAAACGCCTATGGGAAACATTTTGGTCTGAACTGGGGGAAAAAAAGGGGCTTTCTGTGAGCCAGAGAAGCTGCTTCCTTCTGCTTGGAGGCAGTGCCTTTCGCGTGCCTCGTAGGTGAAAGAGGAGGACACTGAACAAATAGCTGAATTCTTTATCGATCTCCTCTGCCAACAGAAATGACTGCACCCTCCAAAATTTGGATAATTGCCAGGAAGGGAAAGAAAAAAAAAATTAAAGCTCTAAAAATAGATCTACTCCTCTAAATTTCTATTAATCTTTCTGTTGGCTGGTGTTAGACATTATATATGTAGGAAGGGAGTGAGTTTTTCCCTGCCTTCTGCAACTGTAGATTTACTAATATTCTGAGGGCTGTGAAATCCTTCAGAGATGCTCTTTTTTAAGATGTAGTCTGAGAAAATGATTAGGACTGTGAACTTCCAGCCATTTGTTGAAAGATATTTGCAAGCATCTTTGAAAGAAAATGCTGCATAACTCTGAAACTCTATTTTGGAAATGCTAGAGCCTGGAGAGGTTTTCTAGAATAGCAGTTCTGTATTGCCACAGGTGCACATTCTATTGAGTAGTCCTAAGAAAGCAGATGCTTAGCAGTATTTTTCAGGGATTTGTTCAAATCTGTTTCTGCTGACCTCTGCTGACACCATTACTTTCAAACATAAATATTTATTCCTTAAGTATCATGACTTCGAGCTGACACAAGAAAACATTGGCTTCCCAAAATCTCATGGCCCTTTGGCACAAAAGGAACTAAACAAATCAGATGATAGATAAAATTTGAGCTGGTCCACACACACACCCAAGGGATTATATTTTGTCAATTACTTAGAACAGACTGTGATCTGTACAGTACAGCAGAACAGAGGCAGAGAGATATGAGCCATATTTACCTTATCTGTGGATAGAAGAAATACGAGCCTGATGTATATGATCAGTCATAAGTCATATGCTTCAAATTTACAGTTGTAGTTACGCAATCATTTCCTTTGACATTATTTCCTGAGCAAGAAAACCCCTTAGATAGAAATTTTCAAGTCTACCTGAAAATCTAGTAAAACAGGCTCCAGCATCACATGAACTGAAAAGAACGCACTTCAACAAATCCTGATTTGCTCTGAGTTATTTCCTTAACGTTATCATCTGTACCCAGAAACTTTTAGTCTTCTAACGAGAAGCCAAGAAGAAACGGCAGCATGGTTATGATATGACTGCTTCTTTGCATTGCTAAATTTCATTTTTAGCTTTATAGGTTTTTTCCTCAACCAAGAACAAAGCAAATCCCATTTGCAACTGGTCTTTATTGCTGCCTTAGAAGGAATTAAATATCTAGCTACTTACAGTTCAGTAAACTCCTCAATTCCTGCATGAACAAAATGAACAAAGCTCATAAGCACATTTCTCTCCCACAGATGCCAGTGAGATGTGAGCCTGTGCTTGAAAGATATGAGCAAAAGTGGGAAAATTTATGCTTGTAAAGCTATGCCGGGTTAGAGATACCAATGTTAGTTGTAGAGGATCTGTGTAAAGGCACTAGATCGGTTCTGAAAATGGCATTGTTGTGTTGGTGTGGTGTTACTCACATGGTAGCCTTATTTCTGAGCAAGGGTAACTAGCTCCCGCAGAGTGCCATGCTGACACAACTTTGCATTTATGTTTGCAAAGCTGCCTTGTCTTCCCATCATTGCAGCACTGCTCAGTGTAGAAATACTCTGGAGGTTATGGGTTTGTACAGACTTTGAATTCAGTAAATATATTCCCTTGCACACTGTAGGATGAGTTTAAGTAAACTATGCTTATAATAGTCAGTGATGTTTCTTTTACTTTATGCCCTGATTTGGCTATTTCCAGCTTTGTCAAACTTGGATCAAAGGCCAAGTAGTTGCGGCTAAAGTGGTAAGCAACAAAGCTATTGGCCATGCAGCAAAGAGGATGTTTCAGGACCTTGGCATCAAGTTTTGAGAACTATTAAGAGTTACTCCAGGGAAGCGTCAGTGCTTGGAAGCCCCTGAGAGCAACTGCAGGCGCTGTCACAGAGCGTGGGGAAAAGCTGCTGTAAGCTGTGATACAGTGCTGATTGCAAGAAGCAACGACTACATTGTGAGACTGAACTCCTCAACTTCCTCCTTCAGCTCAAGGGGACTGAAAACTTTCCACACTGCATCAGTGATTAAGCTCTTAAAATGCCATGGATTTGGAAATGGAGGAGCAATGTTGTGAAGAATATGTTGCCTTGGCTCATTCCTTCCAGCCCCTCAGTACTCTGGTATCCAGTTCTACCAAATCACACAAAGCAAGAGCATCTATAGGATGAAAGTAAAGGGCTTATGCCCTGGATCTTGAAGTCAGTATTTTTGTGTTCCTCTGTCAGGAATCAGCTGGGTTTACAATATCTTCAGCTGAAGAGTAGAAGGGATTGCAATAGTTCCGAATGAAAATATAGTAGAAGCTCAACATCAGCATAAACTTACACAGTGGATAACATCCAGCATAGAGATGACCTCCTTGTCTATCCTAGCTCAAGAAGCATTATGGGATTCCAACTTAGTGTGATAAAATGTCATCACAAACATGAAATTCCAAAGCCATCACTCAATGATTATAATTAGCCAATGGCAAACTGCTCTGAATACTAAAACAACTATAAAAGGGGAAAATTCTCTTAATTAGCAAAGATGCAGAAAACGTGTGAGACTGACTCACGGCTGGGAAGGCTCCAATTAACCTGGCCCAGATTGAGGTGATTAAGAAGGCAGCTCCAATTGTGCAAAGGATGTAAAAACTGCTAGCGTGGTATTAGGTCTTGTATTTTTCCATCCCTGGGCCTGTTCTTCAGTGCTACCTTCAGGCACATCATCTGTTAACATAAAATCATTTCCTGAACTGGCTGCGGAAAAACAGACCTAAATCCAGCAAGCCCTGATGATACGCTGCAAACCTTTCTTTCAGTGAGTATGATCTGTACAGCAGTTATTCTGCCTGGATGTCACACAGTCCTGTTCAACCTTTTGTTCAACACTATTGCAGGGAAGTCTAGACTAAAAGGATTGGTAAAATTACCATCCCCGATTAATAAAAAGCAAGAAACCATTTCCTTCCATATAGTGGCATCTTGTGGACACACCACCTCACACTGGGTCTCTGATCATTGCGTTGTTGCAGTTGAAAAGTGGCTTAGCCTGGACTGGTCTTACACCTTACAAATTCAGTGGCTGCTTCTCATTGACTTCAGCAAGCGAAGATCACGCCATGTCCTTCAGATTCAGACCACAGGAGTACTGACCTGTCCTGTCCTGCCCTGCCAATCACTGTACAAAACTGGAGTGCTGCAATGTGTGTGGGAGCCACAGTTTAATTTAGTTTTAACAGCAATAGCATAGTTACTACTGATAATCGGGGCAACAGGGAATTCTGCACAAGCCAATCACTCAGGCACTTACTCATCTTCTCAGAAATGTTTTGTTTGCATCCCATACTGTAAAACTCAGATATGTCTGTATGAGCTGCAGTCATATCTCTGCGATCATCTCAGGAAAGAGCACTAAATAGTTGTATTCCTTTAAAGGAGAGATGGAAAATTACCCATCAGCACAACTGTAGCATTCCCAAGCAAAATGTAAATTACAGTTAGAAAGCCAAAAGTGATAATGAATGAGACTGGCAGAGTAAAATACACTAATTTTTTTTCTAATCTCTAATGCTTTACACGCACCCACAATCAGCCAGGATATAGGTCAGTTCATTGCAGATGATGGGTTCTTATAGCAGCACCACCAATAATGTTGCTGAAATATTTCATTTGCTGTAAGAAACTGTGCCAAACCTTTGAGTTGCAGGACCACAGACATGTTTTTGTTGCATGATGACATGAGCTCATAGAAACTTCAAATGTTAACAACCACTGCACCATTTCTCCGTATGCTGCCATGAAGATACCACCTGTCTTTCACACTATGCACGGATTTCTGAGGTGCGTGGGAGAGAACCAACAACTCAGAACAGATCTAAGGTCCATCAGTCAACAAACCACCAAAATCCATACGGATCCAATGTTGAGAGTACAAAGGAGTTATTTTCAGGAATAACAACAATGAAAGTGCACATTTTTTTGGCAGAACTAAAACTAAAAAGTCAATCTGCATTATAAAAAGGAATTAATTCAAAATCTCCTTAACTGGTGACAATTTAACTTTAGTAGGTCCAAAATTATGTATTTATGGGTTTTTTCATATTCAAATCAATGCTACATTTTATTTCTCACAATAAATTGATCTGCATTTACTTTTAGTTTTTAAAAAATTACAAATAAAAATAACTGGAACTATATTATTATTATTATTTTTAGACAAGAACTGGCTAAAATTCTGGAAGGAGAACTGCAGTTTTCAGGAAGAATTGAGCAAAGACTAGAAATAAGCTGCTACAAAAGACTAGAATACAGATTGGAACAACTGACTATCACTTGAGGGCAGTATAAGTACCAATATAAGCTAAAATAGCAAAACTCCAGTACCTCAAGTAAGGGACTTTATCTACCAGAACAGTAATTGCTGCTTCTTTATAGTGGCCAGCTTCAAACAAGAGATCCTGCAGACAGCAGGTCAGACCTGCCACCGAAAGACAGAAAGGCAGTTTTCTTGGCATCAGTTTTTCTTTATCATGAAAATTTCCCGGACCAGACCTGGGCTGGGAGAGAGAGAAACTTTCCATGGCCAGAGAGCTTCTGGAAGTGAAATTTGTTTGCAAAATTCGTATTGAGCTTTTCTCTAATTTTAATAGCAAATATAGTTGCAGAAGCCCTCATCATGTTATGGCTACTGCCAAACTTTGCAGTCCCAAGCCTTCTTGCAAACACTACCCTTATTTCTTGGAGCTCAGCAGAGTTTAAGGACTTGGTGGATGAAATGAGACTTTGTTTCATCTGCAAAATGCACAGAAATCTTTGTCAAACTTTTCTGCGTCCTTGGCAATGAAGAGAAGAGGAGAATTTCATGCCACAGTTCTGGGCTACCTTTTCCTAATCGTAGCAATCTATGAAGTTTCTGGACTAGGCATTCCTTAGAAATCAATGAAAAAAAGAATGTTAATTCTGTAGGGTACCTCTGTTACTTTGGGTCAAATCTGCATCCTCCCACGTGAAAGTGAAACTATCACAGGATCAACACGAGCAGAAATAGCAGCACCTATTTCAGGCCAAGAGAAATAGTGTTGACTTCTTCTGGTTTCACGCAAAGCCAGAGCCTCTGAGGCAACAGTAGCTCTCTGCTTCATGCATTTTGGCTGGTGTGAACATCTAGTCCCAAGTAACACTGTATGATTTAATCAAGGAAAATTCTTTTATGTTTCCTCTTCAAATAAATCTGACAGAAGAAGAATGGAGAAAATTGTGTACTTTACACCAAATCAGTTAAATCAAATAAAAACAGAAAATAGAAGAAAAAGAAAGAAACTCTTATGGCAATGTTAGTAAATTGGTTGGTTAACATTTATGATACGACAGCTTTAAGTCAGACACAGAAACTTGAGGACAAAGTCCTCAGTAGGTAAGGAAGTGTGCTTCATTTGCAGCTATATGATTCAGGCTGACTTGTATCAGCTGAGATTCTTGTCTGTAAGTGCAGGAATCATTCTGATAAGCTAATTAGCTTGATTTCCAGAAAAGCCCGTGCAATGGATTGACAAGAGGGCATTTGACATGAGACCAGCACAGATATGCTGCTACAGCTGAGTGTCTGTTGTGTAAGTTGCAGTATTTGGTAGTCCTGAATTTCTAGGCAAAAACTTGATAAATTGCTGTAGTATAACTAGTGATTTGCAATATGAGCCGAACAAATCTGATGACAAATAATATTTCAACTGAAGTAATTTCATGACTTCTTGCAATTCAGCTGAACAGCTTCAGTATTATTCTACTAGAATGTGGTTTTTTTGCACTCAATATTACCCATGTTTGGCAATGGAGATGTTTTGCAGCTCAAAGACACAATAGAGTTACCACTTCACCACGTGAGATGACAACTAGCCACTTTCCTTTCACCAAGGAGAGTTTCCTCAGCAACAACTAGCAGAGGCAGTTTTCTAACAGTGTCCATTTTTCAGTGCCTTTTGGGGCCACTAACTGGAAAACTCACCTGGGGAAAAGGTGATTGATTTAGAAATGGAAAATAAGTGTATCTGTGGAAAACAGTCTGACAAAGATGGACAGGCCTACATCTTGGGTCGGGTGCCCTCTCCAATATGACCAACAAGGTCATGTCCTCTGATCCTGCACCATCCCCTCCTTTTCATCTGAAAGCAAACCAGGTCCATGGGTAAGGACAGAATCTTAGTCCAGTAGGTTCCCTCTAGACAGGGTACCAAGGACCAGGACTTCACGATAGAGCCAGAGACTTCAAGGCAAAACCCAAAAGTTACCATTTGCACTTGATGGGGGAAATGTGAATGAATGTGAAATGCACAATTTAATGTGTCCTTCTAAGCTCACTATTTACTCAAGGGCCTGAGAGATGCTCATGCTGGTACCTCCATTATCAAGAGCAAGAGAAGTGATAACACAGAGGAAGGGGCAGATCTCATAGCTGTGGGACAGTGCTGAGCACAATGTGGGCAGGTTCCCTCAGGCTTCCCAGAGGTGGTCAGAGAAAACCATGCCCCATGTCTTTGCACTGGAAGGGCTTGAACTCCCAACTCTACCACTGAGGGAAGAGGAGCTGAGAGCTACCAGGGTTGCGGAGGAGAGGGGAGAAGCCTGAATGTGAAAGCGAGAGAGAACTTGTTGAGAAAGGAGCTGTTGGCATGAGCAGTTGGTGAAGAGGGGAACTGGGTTATGTCCTGTAGAGGCCATTATCTAGTCAGCTCTGCCTGGGAAATTTAAACATTTGGTTGCATTTAGCATAGCTTCAGGGCAGCTGTAAATTGTCTATCTGCTGATAGTCCATGAGGGTCCATATGCCAGCTCAGGGTTGCCAATTCCCTGACTCTGACCCACTCTTCCCAAGCCCTGAAATGCCCTGCACCTCTTGTGAGGAAGGAGGTGCCAGTTCCTGGTGCTGCCCAAGTTCTTAGCTCCACATTTGCTCTTAAAAACCCCCCTGTTCATTTCCTCTAAAACTAAATGTAAGGGAAGAAGCACCTGACAAAATGGTCCTGTAATATACATTAATACTGAATATCTTTCTATTAAAGAAAGGGAAAAATCTAATATTTAAGAGTAATATGTTTTATTGAAGATTTCAGTCTTTCAAAGACATAAGTATTTGGTATAGAATTTCAAGCTCAGTAAAAGACTGTTATACAAATATGGTCATGGTATAATCTTGAAAAATATTAACAGTTTTCAGCAACAAGGGAGCTTTACGAGGGAGGAAAACCAATATTGACTTATGGTATTTGTTTGTAGCATAGTAAAGTTGCCTACACCTGAGAAATTCCAGTAATTAAACACCTAATGCTAAATTCATACAAAAAAAGGTTAAGCAAATTCTGCAAATTAAAGTGAGATAGAAAAGCTGACCGTTATGGGCTAAAAATAAAGAACAATCATTACATTAGATTAGGGTGGAAATGGACATAAATAACAGTTGGAAAAAATGACCTTCATCTTCCCTGCAGTACTTGTTTAATGTCTAAGCTCTGGTAGCTGCCGTCAGATGCGTGCAAGGGCCCTCATCCTAAAGTAGCAATCTGAGCTAGATGAATTGCAGTACCTATTTCTCTCCTTTGACTATAGCCTAAGAGGGAAGGTCTTTGATATCTGATTTTTACATGTCTCTTCCCTTCTGGTCATGTGCTTCCGTAAAGTATTGGCTACAGACATCACAGGGGAAGACATTTCATAAAAAGAGACTCTTAAATGCTTACGACGCCTTTGTTTCTATCGAGCTCATATTTTAGGGCAAAGTTTTTTAAAAAGCACTATTCTTCTAAGAAACAGACATCAGTTACACTGAACCTTTTTAATGATGTTGAGGAAATGTCTGATTTAAGACCCTCTGTCTCCTTTTTAGATTAGAATATCTGCTTACCCCAGTCCTCAGATTGGCAAAGACTTATGGGCATATCTTTATATACATCCTGATGGCTCCACTGAAGCCAATGGGATTATTCACAATGTTTATGGCTTGGCAGTCGCATCACCTTTCTGCAGGAGTGGGGACTTGATTTCTTTTCCTGGTGTACATAAGTGTTCCTCACCAGATGCTGCCCAAGGACATCTATACCGTGATTCTCCACTTCTGCCCCATTCATGTCACCATTCACATTTAATTTAATTAAAAAGCAACAGATGATACCATAGTAAATTTTACACTAGGCACAAAGCCAGCTTTTGGTGGGTTTTTTTATTGGCAAAGCTGAATTTAACTTCATCAAGCAATTCCTCTCTTATCTGTAATAGAGGCATATCCAGCACTTCTCCAGAGTATCACTTGAAAGAAATAATGAATTATATTAAATGAAAAGTTTTATTTTTCTCTTTAAAAAATGAGCTTTAACATCATAAAATGCTGTGTTCTCATTCTGAGTCAAATATCTTCTTGTTATTTTTCCAGAAAAAGTGCTCAGCAGGGCTTTGTTCTTGCCTGAGTGTTGTATGACTGTAACAAATCACTAAAATGTCCCTGAGATGTCTCACATCATGGAAATTGAAACCCTGAAAAATATATGTGCTTGGCACGGTCTTTTTACATATCGTGAAATTGCTACTATAATTATAGGATTTAGTATGTTATGGGAAAAAGGCCTTTCTTTTAAGGCCTCTTTTTCTGCAAAGCTCATATTTAACTTGAAGCACAGAGATAAGTGCATCTTTATTTAGCTCAGTACTTAAACACATGCTTAAATTTAAATATGTCCTAGTCCATGAGACTTAAGAATTTGATTAAACTAAATCATTTACTTGAGTGCTCTGCCAGAGTAAGATCTTCAGAAGTAAAATACCAGTATAAATATAGGCTGCGTTGCTGTCTAAAGTTATAACTTTGCTAGTAAACTCTCCTGTAGTCTAAAAAATGGGTAACTGTAAACAAGCTGTCTGGTGGGAATGGTCCCTGGGCCATGTCAGCACCCAGACTGTGCCTAGGAACTGGCGGGGAGAGAGCTGGCTTTCTGGGCCAAAGCTGTGCCAAGGACTTCCCTAGATATTTAATAGTTTTGAAGATTAATTCCAGCACCTGTGTCATGCCATAACCTTGAATCACCTCTGAAGGTAACTGCCTCAGTCTTAAGAGGTTGCACGCCAAGTTCTGTGCTTCAGCTGGCTTTATCATGCCCAGGACTTAGATCAGGTTTCACGGTGCTGTTCAGTAGCAGGTTGTTTTTATACATATGGCTCTCTGAGGTAGTAAGAAGAGAACAAGTTCTTTTTCAGGGCTAGATACTGTCACTGTTTAGGCTTTCGCAGCTAGATGATCCCTCTCTCTGAAGTTCTCACACAGGTACAATAATTGCAGCTAGGCTGGCACCTTGGTCACCCTTTGCTTTTCCACCTCATGGTGGAAAGTTCATCTGGCCACAGAACTGAATTTTACAACTACTTCTTTTTCTGTAGAGGCAAAACCACACATCCCACAAATCCTACGTATTTAGTATTTGGGTGTACCTTTTGGGAATGAGGGCCTATGTCTGAATAGGTACATACTAACACTTCTGCTGTGCCAGATGCTGCAAAATCTCCCTTGACATGGAGGTCAACTGGGGTTTCCTCCAAGAGAAGGTCTGCTTCTGGAAGATAGGATGTTTTCGTAGGTCAGGAATTATCTTCCGTGTGAGAAGTGTGAAAAAAGTTCAGTCCTTATTGATGAAAGGAAATAAGATCAAAGAAGTATCATGCCAGAATCGCAAGAGAAATAGAAAAAAAAATGTTTTGGACCAAGATTTCTCTATTCATTAAGACTTTTACTCTCTATTCAGTTGACATTCCTATTCAAATTCCCATGTAAAAAATTTATATCCATGACTGAATCTAAAATAATTCATGTCCTATTCTCAAGTGGCTTATTGAAACAAAAGCAATGCTCTTTGTCCTTTACAGAAGAACTCGGTACAACCTCCAACATACAGCTGGGAAACTGAGAAGCAGTCTTACAGTAGAGGGCTGCCACACTGCCTTACCCAGGGATATATCGCGTCTCCAGCAGAAGCTGTGCTAATCTCTTAATGATTTTAGTACATAAGCAGGGTAGACTCTGATGTGTGCTCAGAACTATACAGCTGATATTGCCGAAACAGTGGTGTTGCAATTAATGGGGAGACCATTATCAGTCTGTTTTAGAAATACTGCCTGGAGTACCCAGCAGGCTGATGCAGAGGGGTTGAAGTTAAGCAGGACACTGTTGAGGTACCATTAATTTTTCTCTAGTTAAGGCTGTATCAGCATTTCCAGTAGAATACTTGTTTCCAGAGGCTTGTATAATTCAGCCTGGAAAATGTGCTCTGAACAGAAACTTGGCACAAAATGTTCCATTTTCTTTTTGAGGGCATGAAGAAATACCCATTTATTTTTGTTTCTGAGACAGAAAAGCAGTGAAAAACTAGGCATTTCTATGATAAAAGCGTGCTGAAAAAAATAAATGCCTACAGTAAAAAGAACTAGAAAGAGTAGAAGTTTAGGAGATAAAAAGTGCAGAAAAATGGAAATTTAGGCTTAATTATTTTCTGAGTTTTCTTACAGACACTTTTCTGTCTGAAGAAAGTTTTTAGCTATTTTGGTGCTATTATAAATTAGCTAGTTCTGTACCAGAGTCTGCACTTTGATGCATCCAAGCATCTTCCATTTATTTCAACAGGGTTATGCTCTCAGAGTTTTCAAACATAAATAGGAAAATTTTGAAGAAGTTGAGAGCACACACAGAAAATTAAAGCACAGAATAAGCTGAGCTGCAAAGGAAAGATAGCCCCAGGGAGTGGGAAAAAGAACCTTATTTTCTTTAATGAGGAAGCAGGAAGAAAATGAGAATAGTGTTGTGGGCACATTGGTACGTCAGAGAGGAAACCAAGCAAGCAAGGAAAGATGATGTTCAGAACTCCTTCACTTTTACAT
>NW_008824359.1:3755161-3767977 GCF_000699105.1 Pygoscelis adeliae | reverse complement strand
TGCCTGTCTGGGCAAGAAGGCCAGATCCCTGTGTTTGGCCTGAAAACCCACAACCCACCTCAACCTTGTGGTTAAGCAATGACATTTCGCATCATTATGGGTAGGATGAGCATCCAAGTTTCACACTGGATCCTTTGCTTTTAAGCGATGAAGGAGATAGAAACAGTTGGGGAAAAGAAGGCCTTGAGGATTAAAAGGAAGAACTTCCAGAAAACTTTCTTCTACCTGATTGATGTGTCAGAAGAAGCAGTTGCACCTCTCCAGTGTTGGGCACATGAGGTGATGCGTGGGGCTCTGTATGAGCCCCAAGTGAGAATTGGGGATGTCTCAAAGAACACCTCTAAAAAAGCCTCTAAATTCTTCTTGGTCAGAGGTGTATGCCTGTGAGCTGCTGTGATCACAAATTCCAGATTACTCTTGGGGAAATTATGAATGCCAGCACTCAGTGTCAGGTAGGTACCCCTGTGTATCTCCAGGAGATTGTGGTGTTGCTGCTCATAAGAAGGCAGAGAGCAAACAACGGGGGCATGCAACACCTGTGCTTGCAACACCTGTGCACCTTTCAGCTCTCATTCACAGCTTTGTCAGGTAAGGAAGCAGCTCTGAATCTCCTCCCCAAGGGTGTGTGAAACCCAAGACGGGATCTCTTCCTTGCTGTACATGGAAAACAGGTCATGGAGAGGCCCATGCTGAGGTGGGAGAATCTGCACTCACTTGGTCTGTGATGTTGCTTTCTGCAAGACTATGGTGAAAAGAAACATTTTAGGTGGTGGATGAGCTGCTTTCCCTATTCAGTTTCCTTCCCTGTTCAAATGCTTTCTTGCTTGTGTAAGATGGTATGGAAGAAGAATCAAAGTTTTGACTGTCTATAATTTGATTACATTACTCTCCAAACAACATGTTTCACTTGGTTTCTACTTCACCTTAATCTTCTGAGATAACCTTAACATAATTTTTTATTTAAAGCTTTGTTGGAGGATACACTGCCTCTTTGTGAAGTATCCCTTCTCTCCAACACTCCAACGTCTCTTGCTCACTAACTGCCTAACTTTGCTTCCTTTCAGTGTTTCCTAGGACATCAAATGAGAGCTTGAAGTACTCAAAAACCTAGTGTTGCAATGAAAAAGAACTTATTAAAGTTTATAATTACAGAAAAATTAATCAAAGAGACTTAGCATGATACTTGCATAAAGACAATAAACCAAGCTCTTGTCATAGTGAAATATGGAATAACTCCATTGAAATAAATCTTAATTATGCTAGAGTCACTACTCAGTGTGACTTAATTAAGAGTAGAGCAGTGAGAGCCTTTTGGAAAAAAGAACACTCATCACACAACTACTTTACTTCGTATTTCTTCCTTCCCCCCGGTTCTTTTCTTTCCCACTGGAGAAAATTTCAAAACTAGAGTTGTTCAAGTGAACTCGAATAGATATTCGCATGTGGCAGGTTACACCCTAAATAGGAATTGTTGGAAGTAAAAGGTTGAGAATGATAACCCTGAAGACAATCTCTGTAAATTATATATGCAAGGTGCCATGCATCCATACCTATCTTGGCCATAAAAAGTACGTTGCTTTGTTAGGCAATAAATTTAGGAAACATCAAGTACTGGACTACAGAGGTGAAGACTTAACTCTAATAAAAAAGACAGAGGAATAGATTAATTAAGGTTAAAATAGCCTGCATGGGAAAGTGTAAAGAAAAAATTACAGAAAGAAAATATACCTTCACTGCAGCCTTCTGAATGCAACATGCAACAATGGCTATAGAGTATAGACAGATATATTGTTCAACAAGCGTATCAACAATGTAAAAGGTTCATTTGTCATGATTTCACTTCTTACCAGATAGAAAGCATGCAAAGACAGATATATCATGGCAATAAATCTGTTGGCTTCAACAGAGTTATCTCAACAATGAATTCAAAACAATATACTTTGAGGGAATGAAACCAAACCAAATAGGAAATGCACACAGGGTTCTTGGCAGCTTATGTAGGCCATATATAAAACCAGACATTAAAGGAATATAGGCAATATACCAGCAGACTTATGGTAACTGGAAAAAAAAGTGTATAATGAAGATCCAATATGCAGCATGTATCAAAGTGTCAAATTGCTTTGCATGAGCTATGTCCTTTCTTCACAGGTACTTATGTAGCTCCAGCTGAGCTGAACAGGTGCTGTGGCAAAGGGTAGAATTTATTGAAAAGGACTGAAAGCAAAATAAGCTAAAAAAGGAGAACAAATTAAAAAATATGGACTCCCCGTCCCCAAATGATTCCAGTATGAACTGAATTATAGAAGAAAATAATCTTTTTTTTTAGCTTGAGATGAGAGTTTCCCTTGTTCCACAGAGACCTATGTATCTGCAGGAAAAACAGCTGCAACAGCCTTTCCTGGTGGATCTGGAAAATGGTTGATTAATAAAATAATAAAATTACATCCATGGAAAATCTGGTTTGTTTTCTGCTCCACTCCCACATTGATGTAGAAATAAAAAACCTCTAGTCCCAGAGTGTAGTCCACATATCTCGTGTCTGGTATATACAAGTGCTACTGCGCATGCATGATATTGAGAGAGAAGCTGGTTTGACATGTCATCAAACTCTAGCTCATTTGTGTGAGCCCACCTTCAATATTGACAACTTCTGATTTCTTAGCTAACTATTCTCTGCTAGGGGACTTCCAGTGGCAATTTTTAAATGATCTGTTCTGCATAAAAGCCTCATAAGCCAAACATAAAATTTAAACTGAGTTACTCTGGGATTTATCCCTAAAATAGATGCTTGGGAAGCAAGTTTCTAAAGATTTCTTCTTTTCTCTTTCACTTGATACTTGGTCATTTTAAGTGGGGTTAATCTCATGAAATCTGGATGAGTCTGCATTGCCAATGTCTGTGTCTGAACTAATCACGTTGAGCTTCCTTTATCACCAATGGACAGAAATATGCATTTTTAAAGGTTTGATTAATTTACTCCTAATACACAGCTGTAAAATGGGTCAGAAGTGTCTGTCCCTCTCCTATGGCCATAAAGGGACAGATATAAATATCTACATTGTCAATGTCCAAAGTTAGATGAGATGAATCCTGGCTTTGATGGCTTTGGAAAACGTTACTTTCTTCAATACGATGCATGACAGAGATCCCTGGGATACATCGGCAGTACAAGAGAAGACCAGCAACTTCCCATGTGACGCCTCCAGAAGTGATACCCAAGGGTCACAGTTTTGCTGCAACAATCCAGGTTTTGTATGGACAGTGGAGGAAATGTAAGAAGGTATGGAAAGCTTGACATTCATAACCGACTGTTCTAAAAAGGATGGATATTGCACAATGTCTTCAAGATGCAAATCAAGGTCAGTAAATACTTCCCAACTAGTGATGCATCTGAGCCATAACCCAACATTAAAACATCCCCTACTCCTAAATCTTACTAAACTATTTAGACCTCAGTTTTGCAGCTGGTCCTTGAATATCTTGGATCAAACGGTAACCTTGATCTAGCGACACGTGAAGTTTAGAGCTGGATTCCAACTTTGGAAGCTTTACCTGTCTAGAAAGTTTATCTTTCTCTAAAACCTGTTGCACACAAAAGGTCTCTTGAACAATCAAGAGCTTTGACCACTCCTAAAACACAGAGGTCATTTTTGGCAAGTGGTAATGGCAAAGTACAGAAAGTATAGAGAAGGGGAGGAACTGCATCCCTTGGAAACAGAAGCAGCTAATGAACATTAGAACTGGTGTTCAAATAGCTTTTTGTGCTGCAGGTGAATTTTCTCTGGCTCTCCCTAACAATGAAACAGTAGGAAGAGGTAAGAGATGTCACAGAACAAAGAATCAACTTCTTGCAGAGAGCTTTTTAGTGAAACATATGTACACACACTCATTAGCAAACTCTGCAGGTTTGAGACTGAGTTAACCTGCCACGAATAGACGTGTATACACATTTCGGAAGGCAAACAGCTTCCAGACATCTTTTAAAGGTACCCACAAGTAATACAAAGTAGGCATAAACAATCCATACAGTGATATCTTTACATAGTGTCCTTATGGATACTACATATTCAGGAAGACATTGCTCACGTGGGTGGTGCTATACCATACTCCAGAGAGTAGAAAGCAAGCCCTTTTAAAATACTGAAAGGGGAGATGGACACTGCAAGCTCCAGTGCAGAACTGGGCCAAGAGCAAACTGAAACAGCTAGATCTGTTTTCATCCCTTCTCTTGGGCTACTAAGCTGTATAGTTTACAAAGCAGAGAAAGTCATTCATAGTTCTTTACAGTATGATTTCTAGTGTCACATAGTAACTGCAGATTTACTGCACTCTCCTGTGAAATTTCAAGTGCCATAACAAAGCTTTATGCTGCAGACTATCAACACCCAAATATTTAGGAGTAATAATAATAAAGACATTTCACCCTCCCCTGCCCTTCCCACAGGGAACTGATCTACCTTTTTACAACTAGGGGTTGATTCAGCCCCGTGCAAACCTTAACAATGTCTTTTTTGTGTGTGTGGCAAGTATTTGACTGACGTTTTGCTTGAAGAAGGGGAAAATCCCGCTTCCTGCAGCATATTGCTGGGACCAGCAAACATATCCCTTTGTCCATTGGACCAAATATATAATGATAATACTGTGCGGGTGCTCCAGAGCTGACTCAGCTGTTACATGATCACATTATGCCAGTGACATGCTATCCATCATTACGTTTAAAGCGCCTGCTTGATTAATGTTCAGTATTTAATGTCAACACTGAGAAATTAGAATTCCAAAGTGTTACACTGCAGGAACTGCAAATACTGCTGCAGTGGTAAAGGCCTGGGTTAGTTTCGTGAGATCTGTTAGTTCAAGGGGAATTTCACAATTCAGAAATATCCAAATGTATGTATGGTATTAACTACCAGCTGTGACCTCTTGGGATAAAGGTCATGCATCACATTTAAAGAAACCAAATGTTAAATTTCCAAATGGCTATGATTATTTGATCCCCCATATAAACAGTACCTTTATCCTTTAACAGTATAGCTTTGCCATCCATATTCACAATAACACTCTAGTTGTGGTGTTACAGATATACATGGTATACTAGAATTAGGAAGTACTTTGGCTTAGATCGTTTTAAACATCTACTTCCCAAGTGCATAGGTTTTATCTTAACCAACTTGCTCAAGAAAATAAGAAAAAAGTACCATGGCATTTTTCATCTCTCTTGGTCTTGTTCCCTTTTCTCATTTGAAATGTTGTTTTTTTCTTTTCTGTGGACAATTTTATCAAAGAAATCTGCCTTTTTCCCTACTGTTTACTTAATGGTAACTTTTTTTCGCCTTTGCTTCAGTCCTACATACGACAGATCAAGCAATTCCCATTAGAGCTACAGGTTGAGATTCAGGAACACTTAATGGCCAACAGACTCTTCCCTGGTGGAGAATGAGGATTCAAAGGAAACAATTGAGATTATTTTTACTTTCATTATTTTTGTTAAAAAAAATTTGCACCTTGGTGTGTCATGAATACCCCTTCTTGATCTTCCTTTGCCTTGTCAGACCTGGCCAGCACAAGCAGCTGAGATCTTTGCTCTATTTTCCCTGCATCTCTGTGCAATGCTTTTTTAAAAAGAGAATATACTATTATTATTTTAAGCCTTTCAGACTGCTGTAACATGATCAGGATTCTCCTGAATCTCTATGCATTCGATCTCTTCTCGTTCCTTCCTTTTGGCCCGTTTCTTTTTCTTGTGGTGCTTTTTGGAAGGTGGGAAAAAGGTTAGAAAGACGGGCAAAATAACAAAACAGTGCAGAAGTGTGCAACTGCCGGCAAGCAGCAAGCATTTGAACAGTGTGAAGGTCAAATTTGAAGGCACAAAGAGAAGGGGGACCAACCCAATAAGGAAAGAAGAAACGTTCTGCAAAATGGCTGTCCCATGCTCTTGGAGGGAGTTCTTTATACACTGAGTTCGGGTGTGCTCAGTAGCTAGTACAAATGTATAAAGCAGGGGTGCACAGTGATCTATGGCAAAATTCAAAGTGTAGATAAGGCACAGTATAGAAATGCAATCCATGTCTACATTCCACAAGGTCATCAAGCCAAGGACACCCAGCTCTATCGAGATGACACTGAGAATTAACCAGAAATTTCCCAGAGGATGGATAACCAGGAAAAAGGTCAGTATTAACACCAGCAGGATGCCAAAACCAGAAATCAGGACAGGCATAGTTACTGATAAACCATAGTGGTCCATGAAAACAAAGGTAGGATTGAACACAATGAACTTGATGCTCTGTATAAGAGAGAGAGGCCTCAGCCTCTCCAACAATTCTACTGCTTCCCTCTGCGTGTTTTCACTAGTCCTGGCCACCAGGTACAAACGAGAAGCAATTATGTTGTTCTCATCTCCAGCTTTGGAGAAAATGATGTCATTTTTGAAGTGCTGGAATTCTGGCTTTTTTAAAAAGGAGCTCTGGAGGATGCTGATAAAGTCACTTTTGTTGGTTGCACTGATGTTACCCGCTCGAAGGTACTGGTAATACTGTTCAATCCAGGACACTGTATTGAACCCCTGGCTTAGTGTTTTTAGGTCTTCTTGCACAGTGCCATTCCAGTACTCCAGAGGTTCGTAAATGTAGAAACCTATCACTGGGCTGTAGTTGCTGAAATACTTTTGCTGTATGAGGGCGTAGGAGACACTCGGAGACTCACTGGCAAGAAGGTTGATAATGTTGGCTCCATCATTAATCTGTAAGCACCCCATAAAGGAGAAAGAGGCATAGATGAGATACAGTATCACCACAAATGGCTTGACATAGATATTGGTAATCCACTCATTGTAATGCTCTCGGAGGAAATGCTGGATAAAGTGATGCTGGTACGGGTTGGTCTCATGATGAGAAGTATGCTGATGGCCATCGTTCATCATGGTCTGGAACCACACAGGTTTCCGGTCCAGGTATTCTGCTGAAGGAATTTTACAGCAGAAGATGCTGTGATAACGGTTCTGCTCCAACTGGCCAGCAAAGACCAGGCAGGAACCAAAGAAAGAGAAGATATAGAAGTAGTTCAACAGGATGGAGACACACATGTTCTGGCAAAAGACTTTTACAGCTTCAATGTTGGTGAAAGGGCTTGCACCCATGCCGAAGGCTATGAAATACAAGGAGCTTGTCATTGTATAGGAGACCATGACATCTGAGTAGGCATCTGCTACTCTGTCCTTGAATGGCAGATTCTCTCTGGTTCGACGCCATCCTGAAAGAAGTTCAAACACTCCTTTGGTTCCATGACCTGAAATGAGAAAACAAAGCATATACATGTCCATATATAAAGGGGGTCCCATCATCCTGCAGGGTTTTCATCCTCCAGCAGGCAAAAAATTTTGTCAGCTAAGCTTCGTTATGATTTTTTCAGTAGTTAAACAAATGGAAAATTGTGAAGTGTCTGTCTAAAACTAGATACCAGAATTCATATGCAGGTGCTTAAATTAACAGCCTGATATTCTGAGACTCTCCATGCTCAGAAATGAAATTGTGAAATACCCTTTAAAAGACACTCATTGATTTTAATGGACATTGAATTATTTCCCAAATGGACTGTCTATATAGGGCAAAGGAAAACATTAAGTTTAGTTCAAGTCTGGGGTTCATTCTTGAAATTCCTTGTGGCATCCTACTACATCTTTCAATGTTTAAGGGATTCAGTTTGAAACACTTACAAATGCAAGTAACAACATTTTCTTCCAGAGAGTATAAATTAAAGGCATTACTTGAGAAATGAGGAGGTGTGACCAAGAAAGGGACACCTTGATTCTTCATGCTGGACAAAGGAAAAAATATACTGCCATTAAATACAAATAACCGGAATAATTTGTTTGATGGTTTTCTACCTACTAAGTGAAATTGGAACTTCTTGGTGATAGTCTACAAGTTTCCACACTATATGAAAGTCGACATGCTGGTGGTAATGATGGAGAGTACAGTATTGGTGAAATCACTGGTCCACATCAATTGTCTAGAAAACTTACGGGTTTTTTCATTACTATGTCTCCCTCTGTCTCTCTTTTTCTCTCTCAGCTAACCAGAGCTCCTCCTCAGGAGAAGGAATTCCCTTAGCTCACATGATAGGACACTCAGAAAAGAGCCAGACGTGATCAGTGCTCCATGACAGGTTCTTACTTTGTATTCCATCCTGAGAAGTATTTTAGGGGTATGATTTTTTAATAAATTAAAGCTTAATTCAGACTTTCATTTTACTCACCCCAGTCACAGTCCAGGAATACACATATATATTCTTTTATTTCCCATTAGAGAATTTCAATTTTGGGGAAAATATAAAACCTAACATTAAAAAACACAGCCGAAAGGGTTTGGCTTTCAAATAAAAATTTTGGTCAAAAATTAAAAACACACATTTGGGTTTGGATGAGAAAGTGGAAAGTTCTCTGCACTTTGGATCAAGCCCTGACAAAATTCTGGACGATGTATGGAAACACACTACTGAGCAGAGAAAGAAGCAGAAGCAGATTGCAGATGCTCCTGCCTCTCTTTGTGTGCCTTCACTCTCTGCAGTAGAAGAATTGCATGCAGCAAAGCATGCACAAAGGTAATTTTCTCATAAAAAACCCAGAAATATGACAACAGGAGATTTGCAAATAATAAAGTGTGTAATAGTGAGCAAAAAGTCTGTTGAGTTTGTCTTTTGATCTAAATTGTTTGGATTCATACAGCTGCTTATGTTGCCCAAAGCAGACTCCTGACAGCCATTCTAGACAGGGAAAATTACAGCATAAACTGTCAAGTTCTGTGAATGTTACCTGTTTTACTGCAAATCAGTGTCCCCAGTGAAAGATAAACATACAGTATTACAGAAGTCTTGCAGTTAGCAAAAAACCTGTGTGGAAATGTTGCTCTCTTATGAATCAGTATCTTGGTTCAGGAGGGACCTTGAATTCCCTGGTAAGTTTAGGGGGAGTCTGTTCGAATTCTCAAGGCACGGCTGTCTTGTACACTGTCACTTTTGGACCATCAAGCAGAAAGAATTAGCTCCTTGGGCTGAGTAAAGCTGCAGCATCCAGGGACTTGGATGCAATTTTATATTGTGCTTAAAGCAAGCCTGTAAGTACCCTGCAGGGTGTGGACCAGGCTGGCTGGTCACCACTTCCAGTGCCCATGTCCTGGCATGGCTTAATTTAATGGTATAGGAGCTGTGTTTCGTTCTCTTTTGGGTACAGCAGAGCACAACGATCTCCCTCAGATGTCTGTGCTCACCCTCTCTCCATCTACCAATGGATTTTGGATGGTTCTTTTCCAGACATTTCTGACAAAGGTCCCTTTAATGGATGACTTTACCACTTAAAACTTGTTCATATCCCATATGTCCATAACACCTGTCTTTCCGAGCCAGCTCCTGACCTCATTTTTGCCCCTTCTCTTCCAGCTTTAGGCACCCCTCTTCTTTCTCTCTCTCTTTGTTTTCTTCTCTTATGAGGAAGGCTGAGGGGATGAGTAGTAGCACAGGATTTCTGCTCCTATTGCTGGTGTCAATCCTCCCATCTCCTCATCTCATCAAGACTCTTCCACTGAGGGCAGAGTGATCCTACTGAGCAGAGAAGCTGTTTTCTACCTCAGTTTTCTCTCTTCCCCCCACTCTCCCAAGTACCCTGCTGTGATCTAAGACTAAAGGAATGCTTGATCTACAGACCTCACATTGGAAACACTGATTTAGGGTCTAGCTGAGACTTGAGAACATCTTTCCTCTCTAACTTCTCTCTTCTCCCTTTAACAATGCGATGGTAGCCACGTTGGGTCAAACCAAGGGTTGCTCTACCTCTGTCTAGCTGACCTGACAAAGTGCAGGGATAGATTTTCAAGCAAAGGATGTTAGAAACATATAGAGTAATTCTTTTCCATTTCAGCCTCTGAGATTTTTGCATTCAGCCAAAAGGCCTGCCAAAAACAGAGGCTGTATTTGCAACATCATGTTCAGAGGCATTGAGGGACCTGAGGGACCTGTATTCATCTCTCTAATCCGTTTCTAAATGCACTCATACTTTTGGCCACCACAGCCTCCTGCTACCAGGAGCTTTATTACTTCATTACTTGCTGAATGAAGGAAGGACTGGCTTTCGTTTGTTTCAAACTCTCAGCCAGTATAACTTTATGGCTGAACTAAGCAAAATGTAAACCTGTTGGTCCATGAGCAGCGTCTTTCATAAAACCTGTTCTATGCTTGTGTCCTTTGTTCCTGGGATGTCCCATCTGAATAGTCCCAGCATCCCTCACCCTTCTGACACCTCTCCTTGACCACATGTCCACAGTTAGGCATGTGCTCCCTAGCTGGTTGTCCAAGACACATATCTGGATGTTACCAATAAAATATAAAATAAAATAGCTGAGTTCTGCCTTCGACCTCCTCTAGGAGGTACTAATCTGGGATTTTTCCTCTTTCTAGGTGTCAATTTTCACAAAGCTTCTAGGACTGCAGTAGTCTCTGAGATCTCTATCCCTCTTCTAGATGTGATTGAAATCGGCCGGTTATTTGCAGGTTGTAGTTATACGTGCAAATGTGCGGAGAGAATAACTGTGGGAGGCTCTTGTTAGGAATCACAGCTAAAAATGATTGGCAAAATCAAATAAAAAATAAAAGATTTTGCAAATGTTAGGTAATGTGGATCATTGTAATGTTTTTAAATTGGAAATTTAGCAAAAGCAGTCCTTTTGCTGAAACGGTTTAAGTTATGATGGATTGGCACTTTCCAAAGAAGCCTTAGGTGAAGCAGTGCTCGACCAGCTCTGTCAACAATTTACAGTAATATTGACTTTTCTCTGCTTATTCCAAAATCTCACTTACCTGCCCACCTGAAAGGATATGTTTACAGCTGCACTGTTATCATGTTTTTATTGTTATTAATTTATAAATTTTAGTGTATGGCATTCTCAGTGATGAGCACGTGGATGCATTTAATCTTAAGGTAGGTATATAATGACTGATAGAAAGGGGTTTGACTGTGAAACATATACATATGCAAAGACTACCCAAGAGTATACACTAATGTGTATGTACTAGCTTGTGTCAGTACTGAAAATTAAAATATTGCAATTAAACTCTAGACATTTTTTCTAATAAAACAAGTAGTATCTTAAAGAAATAAAATATTGATATTTGTAATGTCTTTGAGGATGAAAACTGGCACTAATTTTCTTATGCTTATTATTACACAAATGGAAAATTTCCACTTCTTCCACTTTTGCAGATAACTTCAGCTCTGTCACACAAATACAGGAATTGGGGAATACAATGCAGTAATTCCCTTGCTGCCACAAGAAGAAATCTTTCCCTGACTGATTTTCCTACATCATTACTCTTATACTAAGTTCTCCAGTCAGCCTCTGTTGTTCTCCCCAGATAAGCAGGTCTGTTCCCCTTTCCCACCAAGGATACAAATCCATTGTTTTCTGAATTGGGCAGAAACCAATATTTTCCTGACATTTCTAATTATTCAGACACCACAGTCACTCTGTAAAATTCTGTTACTTCAGCTTCATCGCTAATGTCACTGACAACATTGACAGTGGAGTTAAGTTCACTGAGCAGTTCTAGGAAGGCTCACAGGGTCTTTGGCTCTGGGTCAAAACTGCCAAGTTCCTCTAGTACTAACATGACATGAATGAAGTACAGTAATTTTTTACTTGCCAGACAACTAATGGCCTATGACTACTTAAGAAGAAAGGAGACAAGAGAAATTTTTAATCCACTACTTATGAGGTTAGGAGAGCAAATAAGGGTAGCTGCAGAGAAGGTAGAAATATAGAATGCTTTTTCTGCTTCAATTTTCAAAACAAAAGTTTAATTATGAGCAGATATTTAAAATAAGTTTGAAGAGGATAGGGATAAAAACGTGAAGAGTGAAATAACAGATTAAAGACCACTTCATTCAGTTAAATTTATTCAAGCTGGAAGAACCTGGAGAAATGAATCAATTAAAAGCTGAGCCAAAGCAATCTCTGAACTATTAACAATCACCTTAGAGAATGAATGTAGATGAGATGGTCCAAGAAGAACAGAGAGGACAAACATAGTATCTATCGTCAAAAAGGAGAAATAAGACCTCCAGAACTTAATGTCCATCAGCTTAGTTCCTATCTCAAAAGATAATAGAATAACCAATTGCAAACCAATTTGCCATCACTGAGAGGATAGGAAAGTGATCAGAAAAAACTGATATAGATTTATCAAAAACAAATAATCTAAAGTCAACCTAATTTCTTGCTTTGAAAAGTAACTAGCCTAATAAAGGGATAAAACCGGGCTTACTAGTGATAAGCCTGGGGGCAGCATGCCAATGTTTGAGGGATGGTGTGCTAGCAAGGTCCCTTGGTCTGCTGTCTCAGTGGAGGTAGGGGATGGAGATCCATGCAGCAGCAAAGACACAAGGGTTATGGATGTGTTAGAAACCACAGAAGTGCCTGAGAACGGTCACGTAGTGTGGGGATTAATGGCACAGACTCTGGCAGGCAACAGCCAAAGACCTTTATTGCTCTATATTAGCGTAATTTATAGCAAGCAAAAGTGTCCACGCGCTCTCTGCAGCCTGCAGATAGGTTACAGCCTTGTGTTCACGCGCATCTATGCTCCAGCGGATAGGTCTGTTCTTCCTGACCATACAACATGACTTCATGGTCCTTATCTTGTTTACTCCTTTCCAGCAGCTCATTCCTTTCTTCCTTATCTTCTGCCTGCGTGCTTTCTCACGGGTACAGTACCTGCTCATTAAAACCGAATTCAGTAATGTCCATAGTTAAAAATCCTATCCCCACA
>NW_008824359.1:3739637-3752683 GCF_000699105.1 Pygoscelis adeliae | reverse complement strand
AGGAGCGGCTGAGGGAGCTGGGGTTGTTTAGCCTGGAGAAAAGGAGGCTGAGGGGAGACCTCATCGCTCTCTACAACTACCTGAAAGGAGGTTGTAGCGAGGTGGGTGTCGGTCTCTTCTCCCAAGTAGCAAGTAATTGGACAAGAGGAAATGGTCTCCAATTGCACCAGGGGAGGTTTAGATTGGATATTAGGAAAAATTTCTTCCGAAAGGGTTGTCAAGCATTGGACCAGGCTGCCCAGGGATGTGGTGGAGTCACCATCCCTGGAGGTATTTAAAAGATGTGTAGATGTGGCACTTAGGGACATGGTTTAGTGGTGGACTTGGCAGTGCTAGGTTAACGGTTGGACTTGATGATCTTAAAGGCCTTTTCCAACCTAAATGATTCTATGATTCTATGATTCTGATGGAAAGAAGGAGAAGGAGACAGCCTATCTATCTCAGTAAGGCATTTAATATCTTTTTACTGGGCTTAGTAAGTTTTTTAGTACTATTGTATTCATTATTCTGACAAGCAAATTAAGGCAATACTGTCTAGAGGAAAACATAAGAAATATGTATTCAACTGATTGAAAGGGTGCACATATAGAGTTGTTTCCAATGATCTACCAATTTTCACGGGGACATTGTAAGCGAGATTGCATCAAAGGTCCATCTTGGGCCTGGTTCTTTTTGATATTTTCCGTTAATGATCTGGACACTTATGGAATTTGTGTGTGAGGCTAAACTGGGGATGAGTTCAAACCCTCTGTAGAGCAAGACTTTAAACTTGGAGAAGTGGTCAGAAATCAATAAGATGAAACTTAATGAAGATAAATGCAATGCACTTTGAGGAAATCAAAGGAAAGAAATGCATAATAAGGAATAACAGGTGAAGGAGAAGTGAGACAGAAGATTGTTTATAGGATATGGGGAACTTCAAATATTCTGTTACAACATGTAAAAAGCTGAATTAACGGTAATAACAGAATTTGGAGGCAATAATTTTGCTTACACTAGTATGATGGAGGCATGAACTGGAGCACTGTTTTGAAATGGGACATGATATTTTCATAGAATCATAGAATCATGGTTTGGGTTGGAAGGGACCTTTAAAGATCATTGGCTTCCAGTCCCCCTACTGTGGGCAGGGACATATTTTTAAAAACAATTGGAAAAATTGGTCTGAACGCCTTGGGGAATGAAAACAGCAAACAATAGCCTGTTTGTGAAATATGAAAAGCACAAAGAAAAGCTGAATGAGTTGGCCTTTTTTCCCCTGTAGATCACAATGCCAATGAAGACTCAATAACATTCAACATGAAAAAAGTTATTTTGAAAAGGACAGCAATCAATTTTTTCTCATTTCTACAGGGAGGAGGACAAGGAATCATTGGCTTCATTTGCAGAAAAACATTTAGGTTAGATATCAGAGAAAGCAAAACTTTCTTCCTCTAAGGTTCATTAAACACTGGAACACACTATCTAAGGAAGCCATAAAGTCTTCTTCATTGCAGATTAAAAAAAAAAAAAAAGGTTAGATTAGTAAATGTTAATGGAGTTGCTAGGTACCTCCTGCCTTAGTGCCGTGACGTGGATTCTATGGAGATTCCCGAGATCTCTTACATCTCTACTTTTGTACCATCATACCTAAATTTGACTTAAGATGCTTAGGATTACTTAAGCATGAAAACCAGTCTACCTTCTGTCTTGCCGTAACCAAAGCATGTCTGTTCAGCATTTATTTGTTCCTTCAGCTACAACCTGTCAACTTCTTGGGATAGGATTTTGATCTGCATTTATCACTCAATAAAACATCCACTGAGACCTCAGCCTGAAGTCACTAGGCACCAGTCACTGCTGGAAGGAGGGACTGGGTACTGCCAGCTTTTGTAAACTTTCTAGGAAGGAAGACCAGCATGACTGTACTTTTTTGAGTCAAGACATAAGGAAGAGGGTTTGCTGCTATAGGTGTTAGCAGTCAATGTGGTGATATCCCTGTTGTCTCTGTTATATTTCAAATCAAAACTGCAATGGATAAAGTAATGGGTTTTTTAATCACGGGGAAAAATTCACAGGGCTCTTAATTAGAAGTGCTATAGCACAGCTTTACTCAACTTTTCTGCACTAAGAAACCCAAGCATTATATTCAGTTTTCATTAACAGCCACACCTGTAATCTTGCCATGTGTATACAGGATGCAAGGACAGCTTTCTTTGAAATCATAGTGGTGGGCAGTAAGTATATTTTTACGTTAAAATTCTTTGCTGTGAGTCTACAGGAAATGACCTTTCCATTATTTTATCTAGAAAAACAATCTATAACTCCTTGAGGGGGGAATCACATTTTTTTCCCCTGGGAATAGACAAACAGGGCACATGGAGATTTTTTTTCTTCCTTAGCACTAGAGAGGGCAGTTCATCTCCTGGAAAAAACTGGATTTGTTTTATCAAACCAATGCCCCATGATAGCAGGGGCCATGGCCATTAGTAGCATATTAACTTGACCTATTCTCTATCTAATTAAATGTTTTAAGACAGTATAGTTTATTTGGATGCAACTTAACAGCCTGTGGTATTCAGAAGGTGAGGTTGTGATCTAACGTTCTCTTCTGGCCTTAAAATTTATGAAACTGTGAACTTATCCACACCTATTGATTTGAAAATGCACCCCGTTTTTGATAGTTTAGGCTCACACAATCACTTTTTTACAGAGGAGGAACTTTCCATCTCAACACAGTGCAATGTAGGATGCATTTGTTCTTCTGCTTAATCACTAATATTAGAATCCCCACTTATATTTAGAAAACTGAGGCAAGGAGATTAAGCAAATTGATCATTGTCGCCAAGGACCATCTACATTTCAGAAGGGAAGAAGCAATATAAAGAATGATTAAACTACTTCTTTATGAAAAGTCAATAAACCCTTGTGGTCCCTGGTGCAGAAGGCAAAAAGGATTTGAAGCTTGGTGATACCTCAGGCAGCATTAGGATATATGAGGAAAAGTGTACCTTAATCTAGATCCTCTTCCATAAAGGTAAATCTCAGGACAATGAATCCAGACAAGAAGTGGACCTTGCCCACAAGGCTGAGTAAATAACTTCCCAGCTTGATTAAGGATAAGGAGAAGATAGAGTATATATATTTTTTTAACTAATCCAAAATAAAGGTGGGAAAAGAATGGTTTTCATTTCATTGCCAGTAAGATGCCTGGGATAGTTCAGACTTTGGGGACAGAGGGTCTAACTGTGGAAGCAATGCACCACTGACTAGCATTGTCCAAAGGGAGGAGTTTCCTTGAGTCATAGGGATTATCAGTATTACAGTATTTACACCTTCTGAATGTCACTGAGCTTACAGCAATTAATAGATAAAGTCCAGCCAAGATCTGCTGCTGAATCTCCTGCAGAAATCTTGTTTTCATAAACATATGATCCTGTATCTCATTTGAGACATCACATTTTGTGATATTAAAGAGCATCTAAACAGACGAATTAAGTAATTTCTAGCTACATTCCCCTTGTGATGCCATGGCATACACTTTTTTTCCTCTAACCAGATTTCTGCAGACATGCTGACAGAGGGGTTTACACCCTGCTGTGCCTTTTCATCCTAAAAAGTATGCAGGGTAGGATTGTTCTTTTAAGCAACAGGTCCCTATCATAATAAATTGGCTAATTTAGAAGAGCTGGGTTCTATAGCTGGAGTGTTTAACCAAGTGCAATGAAACCTCAGCCAGATGAATTGTACGTCTTTATTGACAAGGACCTCAGAGAAATCTCCAGTGCTACAGAAGGGATTTTGGTATTGCTAGATATTAACACTTTCAACAAACACAGCAAATGCACTTAAAGCTCTCGCAAATATCATAAATGAAGTTAGTTATGCCTAATAGTTATTTTGATTTCCTTACAAATATTTCTACGAGCCTATAGCCACTTTGCAGGCCTGAACACATTAGTGATTTCCAGCTCCCAAGTTTTGGTGTATCCCTATTACAATGTGAACCCCATTAAAAAAATAACAGTGCATCACGGGGTACTTCTATTAAACATACAGACCATGACTGATGCCTTCAAGTGTGCTCCAAGTGACTGCATTTATTTCTGCTCACATGAGAAGTTCTAAAAGCCTTTTAAATAACTCTGGGAATTGCTGATGAGACCAAAACATAAAAGAGTTAGCCTCCTCATGGGCATTTCAGTGGAGCCTGGCAGATAGCAACCCTGTGAGGGTTTGAGGCTGAAAAGCAATGAGGAGAGAGGCAAACATTTGATTCTGTCTGGTGTTTACTGTATAATGGCATTTCAGAAGAGCTCAGTATCAGCCTGACACTGCTCCCATAGAATATTGTGAACTTGTCAACCACAGCCATAGTTGTGGTAGCTGATCTCCCTGCAGGAAGTATTGGCTGCTTTAAACTAAGGTTACTTTTTTGCATGACTCTCCCAATGAAAATGCCTCTCTCTTTTTACCTGTTAAAAAGGGAGCTGAGACAGCCAGTTTAGCCTAGGAGCCTGACTTTTAGACTGCTAAAATTATGTGAGATTAATCATATCTTCTGTCTCCATCCTGTTTTCTTAAATCCTTCTATTGCAGAAGGATGTCGATACAGAAACATATGCCTGTAGAAGAAGAAAAGAAGATAATGATGTACCAGTCATAGCAGAGTCTCTCTGTTAATTTCCAAGATCCTAAGGATCCTGAGGATCTAGGATCCTAAGGAACACCAATCTGTAAAATACATTAACGTCAATCTGTTGGAAACACAGATGAAAAGTGACAGTTCACTTGCTCTTTTGGTGTCCTTTCTTTTATGTGCTCCCTTCAGCTAATCAGCTCCACAGTCCTTGACAGCCCCCTCACTCTACCCTTTCTCATCCACCTCAAAATAAATGTTGTTCCAGACAACATAAAGAACCCAGACATGAGCAAACAGCTACAGGAACTGGGCTAAATTGCATGGCGATCATTTACTTACATGTCACACCCCTTCGGCACATCCTCAATCTTTTATCAGTTTCTGCTTCTCATTTTGCAGACTCTCCAAGGCAAACACTGTTATCCCTGTTTGCACAGAGACCAGCGTAATGGGACCTTGATCTTGATTTAAATTAAGAATAATTAATGCTAACATGAATTTGGCATCTCTGATTTTGAATCTTATCCAGTTTTGGATGCTTCATATTGAAAAGGCCTTTCCAGAGCTTCACCATAAGCCTCCCTGGGTAGAAGCCCAGGGTTGAGCACTGGAGATGAGCCAAAGACCTGCTAGTCCAGGTACAAACATGTTTCTAACTGAACCGTAGTGACACCACGTTGTATTCAAGGTTTGTTTGCTGCAATTCATTTTAAGGTCAAATTTTACAATTTTTCATGCCTAGAAGCTCCTCTTCCTGTTAGAAGGAACTGAAATATTAAATAGCAACCCTCCCCCCCCCCCCCCTCTCCCATTGAAACAGAGCTGAACATGGAGAATGTTTCAATGGATGTGATTAGTCATCAGGCTGCATACCTCATTATGTGAGATTTATGTTTGAGTTAATGTATACTGCTTGCAAATTGTATATAAAGTGGGAATCCTGCTTAGTTTTCTGCTGTGCTTAGCAATGAATTAAAATGCTTTTCGCTGTTTCTCATCTAAGCCTTTTAATGAACATTGTAAACAAGGACTGCACATATGGAAATTGCTATTCATTGACAGGAGTTTAAGTGACATATAGAAAACAAGGGAATGAATTTAGATCAAGCTATTAATGAATTTATTATATATTCATTTATACTAAAAGCATAGGATGGATTTGTGACACTGATCAGAACATGCTCTGTTTATCACCTGGATTTGATAATCCAGTAACATCTGAAAGAAAATCAGATGAAAAAGGTACTAGTGAGTCTCAAGAAAGGGAAATGCTTTGATCAGGTGTGGATTCTGCCATCCAGAAGAAATAATCTATACTTGAATCATTATAGAAACAATGAGTTTGGTCATTTGTTACTTTCTGGCATAGAGAGAGCAATTGTGGATTCTTCAAAGAAAAGCAACAGAACAGTTAAATAGTTGGAGAAGCAAATAAAAGGTGTGAAAGAATACGTGTCTGAAAAATGACCAGTGCATTTGTAAGTCTGAGCAAAGGAAGAGAGCGCATGAGTGTTTGAAGACAGTGGGACAAGTTTCTGGAGTTACCCATGAGGGAAGTGTACAACATTTTCAGTAGTGGGACCCAGTTATGAAAGGGGAAAAGTTTTACCTTTCCATGCCAAGACGCACTTGTCTGCACAGTCTGCAGTTTCTGAAGTGCAGGATGCCAGAGTGTAACAGGCAATAAGCAGGAAAAAGTTCACCCTTCACTTTCTCCAGTGAAATTGGTCGTCTGTCCAACCGACGTCCCCTTGCTTGGAGAGCTGGAAGCTCTCCTGGACAAAGCTTTGTGGGGCTTTATCGCCCTTTGAAAGGGATATAGGCTGTCTGATCGAAGATATTTCTTATACATCCCCAAAGCCTAATGGGGCACCAACTTTTCACACTGCCTGAAGATCTGGTCCTGTGGTTAGCTTGGTTCATGGGGTTTGTAATACGCTGAAGAGCGCGAGTACTGCATCTTGGCTGAAGTAGCTCATTTTTGATTGCTACCTCAGGGTCAGGTTCTAGCTGAGAAAAGCAGGGCTAACTTTTATCTCGATAGTTAATGCAGGACAAATCAATTCCTTCTCTAATAATTTGTATCTGGAAATTACTCCAGCTGGTGACACTACAGTGCAGAGCATAGCACACCCGCTCTTCACTCGGCCACCGAGGTTTCCATCTAAACTACTTATCTTGATGTAAAAACATACCTTTTCTGCAATGAAGAGAGAGCTCCAGACTGAAGGGAATGAACCTGTCTGATGACAGGGTGATATTTTTAACAGCACTATTAGTGTAGGATTTGCTGACGTTTGTTTACTTCAGAAAAGGGATGGGAAGGCAGAGGGGGAGGCAACATTAGTCCTTCGTTTCTGTTTGCTGGGAGTGAAGAAAATACGAGGGACTGACTCAGCAAATTGAAAAATAGGTATTAAATCTCCCTTTCCCTTCCCAAAAAGCTCAGGTTCTGCATTGCACAAGAATGAGGAGGAAGGCTGTTCTGCTGCCCTTGCCAAGCCTGAGACGGCGCTCGGGAAGGAGGCGTTCGGTGCACTGCAGTGCTGGGCTGCCCGCGCCCCGCTGCAGCACCGCAGCTCTGGCTCAGGTCGTCCTGCCGGTGGGGCTGCTCAGGCGGGGAATCATCCTTCCTTCCTTTCGGCTGCGAGATGCAGGCAGCTGCCAAGCGGCTGACGCAGCGATGTGGCTGCTGCCCTACGTGGTGATACACAAGCTGTGCTGCTCACAGAGTAACGCTGTGGGGGAGCAATAGCCCTCTCCCATATTCCCAGCTTGTCCCTGTAAGTTTACCCTGAGGAGGGATTGCAGTTTGCAGAGCCAGGATGTGTAGGTTACATATATACCATTTATCAAACAGCAGTGCCAGGGAATGCTGTGGATGCAAGAATTCGTTCAGCCGAGCTGCCAAATGGCTCTAATGGTCCTCAGCATGCCTCTGCACGGGCAAAAGCCTATGCTTGGACCTAAGAGTTTCCTCCTGTTAGACAAAGAGTGAAAAGCAAAATGAACCAAAGAGAGAAGAAATTACTTATCCAAATGACTGAAATAAAACCCTACTCCTTACGTTTCATTATGCAGCTCTATTGACAAAATTACAACGGCAACATATTGATGCTATGCCTGCTGCTCCATGACTCGCGGCTAGACTCACATCAAAATTGTTCAAAAACCTGTAGCACTAATATGGGCCATTCAGGAGGTTAAGAGGACTTGCATACATTCATGGAGGCAAACTGCATGGAAAGGGTCGTTAAAGTCAGAGACAACACATTTGGACGTGGAAGCCAGTGAGCCAAGAAGCAGCTGGAGCCTGGGGGACTGTTTTGGGAAAGTGTGACTTTATGCTTGACCTGTTGAAATCCTCATTTTTAAAGCCCTTGCCAGTGGCTACTACCAGAGATAGGATGCTGAGCTAGATAAACCCTTTGGCCTGAATCAGTCTGAATGCTTTCATGTCCCTATGTATTCATGGGGCTGACTCCATTAATATCCATATGCACGTGAAGAATGAATTAAAGTTGTGCAACTCTTCCAGCCCTTATTTCTGGCATTTAAGTTTTTGACATTACTAATTTTAGTCTTATGGTAATACCATTTAGAAACCTGTCTTTGAATTGATACGAATATTTGCCTCATTCACTGCATGGTCTCAGGTCCTATTTACCACCACCATTTGTACACAGCACTGATTACAAATTGATTATTTTGCCATGGGTTGATAAGGCAGTGCATGCATCAATTCCCACATGCACTACATACATTAATGAATATCATGACCTTTGTGAGATTGTTACGGTTATTACACCAATTTTACAGCAGGGAAATTGAGGCAAAAAGAAATCTAGTTTTAAAATATCACCAGGATCCATCAGTGAGCAGTTAGTATTGAGCAGGCCTTGCTGTTCTCATGTAACACAGGACTTTTATTGCAATTTATACGCTTAAAGCCTGGAATGAATCAATGTATGCATATGTCATGCTTTGGGGATTCATATCTTGGGTGTTAGACCAAGACACAGAAGTAGTAAACCGTGCAAACTAATAGGCACCTGTTAAAATACATTGTTTTCCCAATTTTGAAGATAGCACATGACCGCTGCTTTTTCAGCAAGCCCTAGACTCCTTCCCTTGTTGCTCTTCAGCCTTTTCAAGAGGCAGGGCTGCCACTAACAAAGGCCTCCTTCCCTGCACAGCACTGATTCAGCCCCCAAATCACTGGCTACAGGGTCCCATGAAGAGCTGGAATTAGACCAACAAGCTCTTTCCCAGTTTTGTGGTGCATGGCCTCATCTTCAAGTTGCTTCTCATAAAACCTGGTGAAATGGTTCTAAATAAAGCATAAAATGAGCTTTCTTTTCATGGCAAAACTCCCACAGACATCTGATATGCCCAGTGTTGGCATGAAAAATATAAGCCGGCTGGCTTGTGTGGGATTTAAAAAAAGCCTTTCCCAGTTAGTAGCATTTATCAGCTCATTAATGTATCTGAAACCTGACCTTTAACAATCTGTCCCAGGGGGGCATAATTAAGCTTTTCACTTAATTATTATTCTGGCTAAACTCATTGTAGCCTTAAAACAATATATGAGAAACATTTCTGTTTTTTGGGGGGGTCCTTTTTGCTAGGAATACCGGGAGCAGTGAGCCAGCTGGTTGCCCACCATTTTCCCATTATTATTTTGAATATCCATAATTTCAGATGTGAATAATTTTGAACACGAAGTTAGTTTGAATGTGTACTTTCCTAATACCTCAAGGAGGAAGAGAGTGGGACAAGGACAGGAGAGGGAATGCTTTCTCTGATGAATCTTTTGGTGTGCATAGGTCCCTACAGAGGTCATTGGAGATTCCTCATCTGCATCCATTCTAATGAAGTAAGTATTTCTAGGGTTAATTTTCTGTCACGGAGGCCAACTGGTGGAATCCAAGCATCACTACGGTATTTTATTTCTTTAGCCTTGGGATGGTGTGCTCCCCCCCAGCCTGACCTTTATCTCCCGTAACCCTGCTCAAGCGATAACCACCAGTGGCGGTCGTGATGGCTGCATCCGGCTCAAAGTGGATTCAGGAGACAGGTAAGAACACAACAGCCAAGGGATAATTTGACCAATGTTCCCACCTAACCACAGTGCTGGTCAATGTCCAACTCAAGCCAAATTTGGAAGAAACTAAAATCTGTGGTCGGTATGCAAATATGACTATGAGTGAATCATCTTACCCCCATAAACAGTGAGCAGTCCAAGAGCCCTTTGAGCTCTTCTGCATGGCAGCAGGCTGCACGACACGATCTCGCCCTGAGTAGGGACACCTCCCAAGGTTACGCCTGTTGCAGAGATCCTTTACTCCTCAATATTGAGAGATTCCTTGCCGCAACAGATCCTCGGTAAGTGACTAATAGCATGCTAACCTAAGATTATATCTTAGATTGATTGTGCACATATAATCCTTTAGACATAAACCATTGACCAAGTCTGGGACTAAGTTTGGATCCAGCCACACCTAGACCTCTCTAAGGGAAGGAGTTTAGAACGCAAGGGGGTCTTCCCTGAACCTTGTGATTCAACGGGAGGGTCTCCCTGACAGTTTTGTCTCACCCTGTCCTCTATGCAGTAAATAATGAACTGTACCTTGCCATTGAATCTTGTTAAACCACTGTCACGTTTACCATTGAACTTTGTTAACTCACTGTTTTATATCAATAAAATATATTGTTGCTTCTCTTTTGCAAGTGAAGTGCACTCTCACTCTATGTGCAACAAGCCTCCAAAATAGAATGCCCACACCCAAACCCTAATTTGCCCCTGGGAATTATTTGGGAAAGTGCCATGGACAGGGCAAAATCATGCCAGGGAGCATGCAAACAATTTAATGCCATAGAGACAGTCACAGCCCCGGCCCTGTTTTCTTTACTTAGTAAAGGCTTTAGCCAAAGGGTGATGCTGTTCTGCCGCTGTGCATGCACAAGAACCACACAGATGGTTCTGGTGAGGTACCTAACTTTCATGTTTATATCTATAAATGTGGTTGGGGGGGTCTTAATCCTTTTGTGGACATGGGAGAAAGCACAATATGCTAATTCACTTTACCATTCTTTTATAGAGATGGCTACGCTGATTGAAAGTACTTACAGCTGTACTGGTGGGAGGGAGAGGGGCTGCCTTACCTTACCGGATAACTGACACAATAGTATATCACTAGTGCCAGCTTTAGGACCAAACCCTCGGCTGTTCTGAGCCTGTCACTCCCACCTGACTTTACCATGTGCATTCATTAACTTCTCCGACCATTAAGAAATGGCAGAGTTTTTCATGGTAATAGGAACTGGAGAGATGATCTCTGCCTCTCTTTCCATCTGAAGTGCTGATTCAGCTATCCTTCTTCTCTAAAAAGTCTGACAAACAGGAGATTACACCTTATAAGGAGCCCAGTGCTGTCAAAGAAAAAGGAAACTGCTAGATCAAACTCCTTCAGACTCTCTGGTTTGAGTGCTTTTGATACACTTTAAAAAGTTGCATTGTCAGTCATTGCAATGGGTGTAAGGCAGAGATAGCCTGAGCCCAGACTACAGACCACATTTAATTACTTGGTAGCTGTAACTGAGAGATGTAAAAAATCTGGAGAGAAGCAGCCTGTTAGTCTGTTACCAAAAGAGGGTTTTGCTTGCTCAGCTCAGAAGAAAGAAAATTATAATCTACACTAGAAACAAGGTGCTGACTGTTCTCAGTGAATCACTGATCTCACGGCGTGCTTCTTTTTATCACCTTTATGTCAGCAAAGCTTTGTGAGTAGCACTTTGCAATGTACTCTCAGTATGTTGAATTTACTCAGAAAGGCAAATAACAATAAATATAAAATGAACAAACTATATATATAAATCACTGCAATTTAAATATGGGACAGAATGCAAAGTTGTGTTTTGTTTTAAAAAGAGATTTTAAGATTGTTTGCCTCCTACAGGAACCTATATATCAGCTTATTTTAGATGATTGCTTCTGAGAATGTTCCCATTCATCCAAACTATGACATCATAAATTGCTGTTTCCCTTCAGTTTTAAAGAACTAAAAGTGATTTCAGATATTGTCATGTTATCCTTACAAGACTGAGAATGAAATTTGTACAGTTTCAGTCTATATCTCTCAAGCTGATAAATGATTGTTATAATGGTGTTTTCATTCATAAGGCTCCAACTGCACTGTACAAGCTTAAAAGATTGCTAAATGCAAACCAGAGCACTGGGGCAAAAGTTAAAAATATAACAACAAGGAATATGAAAATTCATTTGCTTGCATTATCTGGGGTCTGTAAGATGTACCCTGTGTCTTCCAAAGTGTATTTTTCAAGAGATGCAGTCAGTTACCAAAACAAATGTCTACCCATAAAAAAGTTACTACATAATCTGCATTTTGGAACCTCTTTTCAGGTACAATCTTATTCTTACTTACATAAACTTAGGATTAAATATCTTTATTTTTATTATGGGAAAGTGAAAGCTTCACGTAGCCATGCGCTCACTGTACGCGGAGTTCTGCTGCTTTAGCACCAGATTACTGCATCCCCGTGCTGTTTTCTCAGGATTTGCAGCAGCACCTGGGATTCCTCTAACAGCTCCAGTTATTGGTGTCCTGGGACTGTGCAAGACTCCTGACCCTCAGCTGAGCAAAAAGAAGTTTTCTACACTCTTAGTTTGAAAGAAAGCCCCCAAATTCTAACACCAGACTACCAGGAGAGCAGAAAACAGTCACAAATATTACTTTATTTTTCCTTCTCTTCTCAGAAATTTAAAGCCAATTTAATGGTGAATTCTGCTACAAAACTTTCACCTTATCGAACCTCTTTCTGGGCAGTTCAACTGATTTGTAAGCACTTATGCTTCTGGACAAATTCCAGTAAACCAGAATTATCTTCTTTCTAATTAGCAACCCTTTACTGTTATAGAAGTTATGTATGAAATGTAAGAGAACTCCTTCTTTTAATGCATCTTTTTTTCTTCCTTGAATGTTGGTTAAGCAGTAAACCAAACCTCAGCTGCTATGATTTCAGCTGGTAATGCCTCACAGAAACCATATAAAAAGTTCATTAGTTTTATAGGGTACTATTCTCAGTGATGGGGATTTATCTCACTGAGTAGAAGCTATACATTTCCACTGTGCCTCCTTCCAGGGCAAGGCAGGAAAGGAGTTTTTCTCTTACTTACTCTGTCCCATAATGCCGTCCAGCTGGCCAGCATGCCCATAGAAGCCTGACAGTCACACATGCACTTCTCTAAATCACTCACATCTGCCCTAGGTGACTCACCACATCACAGGAGGAGAGGGGAAGGCCGGTGGACTAAAGGTGGGATTTGGAGCAAGATGTCTGGGAGATATTCTGTGGATGAACAATTGAAAAAGTCATATTCAACCTGTTGGAGTCAACACATTGC
>NW_008824359.1:3732949-3739624 GCF_000699105.1 Pygoscelis adeliae | reverse complement strand
TGTTGCCAGTGTCACAGGGAAACAGCTATTGCTGGTTTTATGACGCTGCCCTGGAAGAGCTGTGATCACGTCCAGCCTGTGCCACTATCACAGGCTGCAGTGGTGTAGGTCATCCCCCAACTGTGAGGTGTCAGGGCTGGCTTGCTCTCCTCTCCCAGGCTCCTCATTTCTGCTTCCTTCTTTTCTCTGGGGGTGAGAGAAGACTCACCTGCCCTTGCAGGAGACATGGAGGGTGAATTAAATCGTGACATTTTTGGAAAAATGTATTTATAAGAAACAAGAGTGTGGCTGAACCTGATGGTACGGAGACAAATGTAAAAGATAAGGGCAAGAGCTGGAGGTGTTCTAGTATCAGGGCTTAATGGACCTGGGAAGACTTTGGAGCCCGGTGGGAAAAGGTAGAGAAAAGAAAGTTCTTGGGGAGGGTGGGACATGAGGAGTGTTAGGAGTATTGTGAGACGGTGTGGAGCTGACCCGGCAATGCAGGGGGCCACAGTCACAGCTATCTCTGTCTGAAGTGATGTGAAGCTGTTCTGCTGTGCTTCATGCTGGGATGTCCCAATGCAGTAGCCATCAATCCTTCCTTACTGCAAACTGCTCCATAGCAGAGCACATCTTTCCAAAATAGAGTGTATCCGACCTAGCTTTCTTCTCTTTAGACTTCCGATTATTTGCAGTCCAGCTTGCTTCAGTCCTCCAAGCTGTCTCCATAGACAGTGCAATCCACAGTGAATGGAGAACTCAATATGATTACATTTATGCTGTTAAAGAAAGGAAATCAGGGACCATTTCCTGGTCTGGAGGCCAGCTGCGGGATCTGGTCATAGCCTTAACACTAAATCTCTCTTCTGAGACTGAATGGCTATCTCTAAATAGTTCTTGACTCCCAAGCTATGTCTGATAGTTGGTTAGGAAAATGTGACTTGTCCCTGACCAAAAGCATGCCAAGGACTCTGTAACTGTATAGAGAAGAGGGATCCACTGTCCTGCCCTGCCTGCCCTCTGGCACTGTGATTTTACTAGTATAGACACAGCCTGAAGGTCATTCCAAGGATATTCATTCCACGTAGACACCCTGAGCAGATCTCTTTCTCTCAGTTGATCCTTTCCTGTGTAACTTTAGGTATTTATCTGAGGTGTCTAATCATCTTAAGCTCCCTCTGTAACTAGAGAGACAGACAGAGGACAACCTAGCTTGTCTATCTGGAGATCTACAGGTGTCTGTCTCCTTCCATTGACTTAGAGGGAGCTCTAGAAGACAGCTTCAGATGTAGACAACTCAGTTATGGCAGGTGGGATGAGTCCAGGTGTGTGTAAATAAAGACCAAGATTATATCTTAGGAATTGGCTCATTTGGTGAGGTAGGGATTTGTACTGAAGCCAAGGAGGCGGCTGGCAAAGCTGGATTTCCACACCATGGAGTGGTCAGGCAGATTGTCTCATTTTGGCTGGTATGTGTTGGGGTTGTTTCCAGGGAGTATTCTGAGACCTTGTAAAAATATGTGCTGATATGAACGGAAAGTTGTTGTGGACTTGAGTTATTACTGTAAGGAGGTCTGCCTTCTCCATGCCGACAATAGCTAGAAGAGATGCCCTTGCATAGTAAAAGAGCAATATCTGATTAGCAGGGAATAAAACCATGGCGTCAGCAGATCATACAAACGTTATGGCTGCAAACTGCCAAGAAGCCAAGTCATCGATTAATGTTCTTGCAAACCATTCTGCAGAAAACTCTTCTTTGCCTTTGGCACTAGCAGAACAATGATGGCAGACTTTATTACTTCTGGAACAGCAGAATGGGAGGTGATGTGTCCAGGCAGACATGCTAGCAGCCCAGATGACGGCAAGGTGTGCTCATATATCTCCTCTCTGTCTGCTTCCTGGGCTTTCAGGCGTGAACTGAGTAGAACAGAAAACAAAATGCTCATTCTCACTATTGGCCCTTTTATCTCTTTTTCTTTTTCTCTTTCTTTTGGCATAGGCAATTGAGAGACCTGTCTCAATTGCTTTTCACATATTTGCTTGTTCAGGCGTAACTTTCTTCTTCTCTGGTGTCTACTCACTGGTAGCAGGGTGCTCAGTGACACATGCCCATGTCCCCTGACACTTGGTGACTCCCACTGCAGTGATTCTTGCAGTGTGGCAGGAAACCCAGTCCCAGCCTTGCTGTTAATGATTGCACTTCTTCTGTGACCCACATTTTTGTCTGCAAATGCAGAAAGCATAATGCTGGTCAGTTAGCCATGAGCGTGCCTTAAAGAGAAGACAAATTTCTGATGGAAATCACAAGTTCTTGTTTGAAGGAAGTAACAATTTTAAGTTCTTGGGCTACACGGGTGAAGCACACAAACTGTAAAATAGAGGTGTAGAAGTTACTGAAGGCAAGGGTCCTGTTTTGGTTATTGTTTCGTGTTTGTTATCTGGACAACTTGTTCACACAGTAATTTATCCCGTAAATACTATCCCTTGAAGAAGGATCTTGGAGACATGTTCTAACCTGCACAGGCACAGTTCAACTTGAATATCTACTCAAATATGCAGCTGATCAAAATGAGCTAGCTGCAAACCTTTTTATTATGGTTATACTCAGCAATTTTTATCACTGCTCTTGAAATATCCCATCACATCTCAATAATCCTTCTCATCCACCTCTTATTTTCTACTAATGAAGATGAATTACTTTAGCCTTGTTGGTAAATATTCAGCATCCACAAGAGTGTTTTAAGCTTATTTGAGAGTAGATTTGGAACAATGAGGAATCTTGGTGGGAAAATTTTTCTATCCTTAGTCTTTCAGGTAATTGACTGAATTGTTGCCATTATATTTCGCCCTGTTTGCTGTCTTGTACCATAAAGGCTGTTTTTGGTTTGCTATAAAATTGTAGAGTACATAAAACAACTAATGTTTTTTGTAGAAACACATAGTTCTTTCCTCCTTTGTTCTTAGGAGTTGGCTTTAAAAGTGCCTTCTAAATGAATAAACCAAGTGAGATGAGACAAAGTGAGAGAACAGAGAACAACTGTCTTGTTTGGGGATTATGTCACTCATCTGGAACTGAATCCAGTGGCATCTCAATTCAACCACTGATTCAACAAATATTGTCAGGGCAGACTAATGGTGCCTAGATAGCCGCTGTCTCACCCCCAGTGCTCCTATTGCATGGTGACGTGGAGGCTATGCTGGACTGTGAACCAAGTGGGCACTGATGCTCCCAGGCAGTCAGGGGAATTAACCCTGGATCTGGATCTAAGCAAGTGTAGGTGCTCTTTCCATTGATCTACTGACAGGAAGGGGACACTTTTCATCATTTGTTAATACAGGTTTTTTTCCTTTGTTTTCCTTGTTTTCCCAAGGGTCTAAAAAAGTGCTTTGATTCAGACCGAATCGAACATTTTATGTCAAAGTAATTTTTTTTCAGCATTTTGGCAAGAAAAAGATGGAGAGTTAGATGCAAGTTTTTCAGGCTGAGACTCCCCACTTTGAACCTGAATTTTACAAATCCATGAAGAAGTTGTCCTATAGAAAATCCTTAGGTGCTCAAATGTAAGTCGATAGACTTCAAAGAGACTTTGAAAAGAGCTTTAAAGAAATATTTAGAGAACTGTAAGAAGAACCTAGACATTTCTCTAGGTTCTGAGAACAGCCTCAGTAAACACTTTCATGTGAACTTTAGATGCTTTAATACTCATGCTCAGCTTGTTCATGTTCATTTTTCAGTCCATAATTAAGTAAAATGGGAAACAACCAGCCCGATGTTCCCTCAGCTCCCACCCCCAGCTGTTTTCTCTGCAAGGTTGTACATGGTATGCCCTGATATTTCTTGTTTACTCTTCAAAGACACCAAGCCAAAGATAGGCACCTGAGCTTCCTCTTTAGAGAAAAAATAATTATTAATTGGATCTTAAAATAGGTGGGATGGATTGTTCTCTGGGGACACCTGCCTCACATCACTGCCTATTGAGGGAGTCTAGAAACCTAATTTTCAGACTGCTAACTGTAGGTGAGATACCATAGAGATTTTAGGCGCTCATAACATTAAAAAGGCAATTAAAAATGTATGTAGACATCTAAACTGTCTGATAGACATCTAAGTCATTTCTCCATCTACCTCAGAGGCATTTTTAAAAATCCCACTATGTATGCACGTGTAGACATCTTAACTTTTGTCAGTTTTCCATTAGACACTTTTGAAATTTGATTTATGCTCAAACTCACAAATGTGACCCTACTAATTTTCCTGAGAACTATTTTAAACTAAAAAAGCTGAGAAAGTACTGACAATCTATATAGTGAGAAAGATGAGTGCACCAAGCTTATTTAGTATTTATACATCTTTCCAGCTGCTGAAATCTTTACTTGGAGCCAACTTATAATTCAGTGCAGGTTTCATGTGATGAAATATTACGATTAGGAGTCCATACTGAAAAGTCTACCATGATTGTACTGGGGTGGGAAAAAAAAAGAAAAGAAAAAGAGTTGAACACTGTAGACATTTAACTTATAGCATCTTTAGCAGAAAAGCATTAGGAGTGAAGCCTTAGGCTTTCAAAAATACTAGTCAATAATTTTCATATTAACTCTCATATTACAGAAACTGTCTAGTTTCTGTAACTCAAGAGCCTGATCCATATCTCTTTTACATCAGTGTAGTTTAATGATCACTGCATTCTGAGTACCAGTGTAAGTGTTGGGGAAATCAGGCTGATAGCATCAATGCAGAATGTGATTAACTGAGAAATATTGACCATGATAAACACAGATGTAGAACTGTGATTCAAGAAGGGGGAATCCCTCAAGGATGTGAGTAATTTCTCATGGTGGCAATGCTTTCATCACAAATTCTGGTACATATGCCTCATACCATTCTTGCCAAGGTATGGCAATTACTGCAGTGTCAATTAACAATATGACATTTTCCTAGGAAATGTACCACACATTAAACAGAGGCAATTGTCACATGCAAGACATAAAAAGCACATAAAGAGAGACTAATGAACTAGTATCCATTATTTATGGGAAAATGAAAATAAATACAAGAATCACTAAAATAAATTGCTTTATATGTCTTTACATTAAACTTTACGCTTCTACTCCATCATGGAAGGATATTAGATTGGTTGGATGTGACCTGTTCTTGACAAATACATGTTAGCTGTTTCTTATCATCTTATTATCCTGCCAGTGTTTGCAAAGTGATTGGCCAACAATCTTCTTCTCTATCTTTGTGACTTTCACAGTTAGGTTGCCCGGTTTATAAGTTTCTGGATCGTTCTTTTTTTGCTGCTATTTAAAGATTATTATGTTTGCCCTAATCCCATCCTCTGGGGCCTGCCCTGGCCTCTGCAAGTTCTAAGGGAATAATTGCTAAAGTTTACAAGATTATTTCAGATAGTTTCTTGAACCTTTGGAAAATAAATTTCATCAAGTTCTGCTAGCTTGGAGACATTTATTTTACCTGACAATATACAGTTACCCCAAATCACTAGGGAATGGATCCAGATGCCTAAACATAGGTGTCCAGCACCTGAGTATTCAAGATATCCAAACACAACTGACAGGATTCATACTCTTAGAAAATTGAACTGAGTCCTGAAAGTGGAATTTATTTGTTGATCTAGACACCCACAGCAAGGGGAAGGATTCACATCCAGATTCAGGTATGTAAATTTCAGTATCTGCAGTATACATATGCACCTGGGAGGTAAGTATTAATGGTGTCATCGTAGTCAGTGGAAGCCCTTTCAATAGTCAGTGAAATATATAAAAATATTCAGCACATCCTGAAGTGGACATTTGATCAACTGAAAAGCTCTCTTGACTACGTTTGCTTACTAGTGACAAAATCCAGTTGTGCAAACATAGACATCCACTGACAATTCAGATACCTTTGAGTATCTGACACACAGACAAAGGTAGGGCAGAATGACACAGGGCCTCTTCATGTCCTTTTGATTTGGCTGCTGGAGACCAGACAGAATATGTCCCAGGGCTTCTTAAATAGCACAAGATACCTGCATTATGCAGCTGAATATCACCTTTGACCTCTGTTGATACAATTGGAACCAAGAAAGCCTTATCTTGATTCAGGTGCCCCTGGATAGGCATCTCATGCCATTAAAGATGTCCTAGCATAGACAGCCTGGTGGATTTCTACCTGTGATTCAAGAAAAGCATGAGTTTCCCATAGGTCTCTAAAGTACTGTCCCTTAGCATGATTCAAGCAGCAGCAGACATCATTGTTTAAGTAACTGAATAAACTTCTGTTGCATAAGATATGTAAACATCTACTATTCCTAAGTAAATAGCTGGGTGGTCACACTCAAAGACTTGCGGTCAATGGTTTGATGTCCAAGTGAAGACCAGTGATGCGTAGTGTTCCTCAGGGGTCGGTATTGGGACCGGCACTGTTTAACGTCTTTGTTGGTGACATGGACAGTGGGATTGAGTGCACCCTCAGCCAGTTTGCTGATGACACCAAGCTGTGTGGTGCGGTTGACATGCTGGAGGGAAGGGATGCCATCCAGAGGGACCTGGACAGGCTTAAGAGGTGGGCCCATGCAAACCTCATGAAGTTCAACAAGGCCAAGTGCAAGGTCCTGCACCTGGGTCAGGGCAATCCCAAGCACAAATACAGGCTGGGCGGTGAATGGTTTGAGAGCAGCCCTGAGGAGAAGG
>NW_008824359.1:3723538-3732938 GCF_000699105.1 Pygoscelis adeliae | reverse complement strand
CGCTTGCAGCCCAGAAAGCCAACCATATCCTGGGCTGCATCCAAAGAAGCATGGCCAGCAGGTCGAGGGAGGTGATTGTCCCCCTGTACTCCACTCTGGTGAGACCCCACCTGGAGTACTGTGTTCAGCTCTGGGGCCCCCAGCATAAGAAGGACATGGACCTGTTGGAGCGAGTCCAGAGGAGGGCCACGAAGATGATCAGGGGGATGGAACACCTCTCCTGTGAAGACAGGCTGAGAGAGTTGGGGTTGTTCAGCCTGGAGAAGAGAAGGCTCCGGGGAGACCTTACAGCAGCCTTTCAGTACCTGAAGGGGGCCTACAAGAAAGCTGGAGAGGGACTTTTTACCAGGGCCTGTAGCGATAGGACAAGGGCTGATGGCTTTAAACTTGAAGCGGGTAGATTTAGGTTAGATATAAGGAAGAAATTCTTCACTATGAGGGTGGTGAGGCACTGGAACAGGTTGCCCAGAGAAGTTGTGGATTCCCCATCCCTTGGAAGTGTTCAAGACCAGGTTGGATGGGGCTTTGAGCAACCTGGTCTAGTGGAAGGTGTTCCTGCCCATGCCAGGGGGGTTGGAACTAGACGATCTTTAAGGTCCCTTCCAACCCAAAACATTCTATGTTTCTATGAAAATTCTTTTCTCCTTTTTTTTTTCATTTTCAAATATAATTTTTACTGTAATACTATTCCTCCATAGAGAAAGCTTATCTTTTGCAATAATCCTACTGTACCACTTACTTAAAATTATGGTGATGCTAGGGAAAGCCTGGTGGTAACCATCCAGGTTTTGTCTGTTGTTCCCCAAGAGCCCAAGCTGGCTTTTAATTACCTTGGCACTCTCTTTGAAAGTTTATATTTTCAGATTGATCAGATATTTTTGTTAGTGTTATAGTTGGTGACATTTTTATTCCACCTATTCCCACTGAGATCAAGTGTGACCTGTCAGCACATACCCATTGTTAGACTGGATCGCTCACTACTCATCTACCAATGTGTAATAATGTGGAACTCCAGATTTATCCTCTTCTCAACTTAAAAGATAAGCTGTAAGCTTAGCTCCGTGTTGTTGTGATTGCTTCGTGTCATTATATAAAGTGATCAGAAATAAACCATGTAGTCATTTTCTGTTCTTTTGGTCTGCTTCGACTTCAGTCAGTGATCACCTTAAGGCCCGTTTCTCATTGATCATATCTCCTATATTCACATATGCTTAGGTTACCCAGCAAATATTCCCCTTTATCAACACCAGCTGTCATTCATTCTCACTATATTATGACCTTCTTTCGTAGCTTCCAAATCTCTTTTTATATTTTATTGAAAACGGAGACAAGATAACTCGGAGCTGGATCCAACATGTACTGAGGTATTTTTTTGCCACTGTCGCTACTGAAGTGTGCTACGGGTTATTGAAACCCAAATTCTTAAAGCTGTGCTATAAAGTAACTTTCAGTGGGTACCTCCATATCAGTACATTAAGCAATGCCCTGGAATGGGCACTGCAAATCTATTTGCCATATTTCTGATTGCCAGAGAGGTCCCTGGCACAAGTTTGGCCTGGGCCAAGTAGCTTTCCCACAAATAGTTCCCAGGCACAGCTGAGGATGTATTATAGGCCAGGAACCATTCCCAATAGGAAATTTGGATACAGCCTTTCTCTTTTGAAGGCTAGGAGAATTGAAACATATGGATGTTATCAGATAATGCCAGCTGGCCCCCAGGATAATAAATAAACAGTGGCACAGTCTTGGTAACTGGTATGGACACAGCCATCGCTTCCAGTGGTTGTTAGATGCATAAATACTTAAAAGAATGGGAATCCAAGCTACAAATTATTATCATTCTTTTTCTTCCTTGCTACATATAGATTCTACTTATTTCTTCCTTGGAATTTCATGCATTTACAAAACACCTGGAGTGGAGTTCATCTGAACACACGTAATTCTGAGCTAGTTGTTTAGACACTCTTATCCATGAGAGAGGAATGTTTTTAGGGGATAATTCAGTTCAGTCTAGGAGGGCTTCTAAATCAGGACAGATTAATTATGATCCAACAGTGCATAATTCATCCCATTGATTACAAAGGGAACCCACGATGACTTGCTCAGGGAACCAGCTCAGACAGCTGTACTGCGCATGGTTAAAGTTATGACAGATGAAGCCCACCCTTTATTTCTTCTGGCTTCTGTGAGTTTCAGGATTTCAATTTTGCCTTCTAATTTAGTTTTTACAAAGCTTTTACTCAGCTCAGCAAGAGTTAGTTGGCATCATAATACTGAAACCAAGAGACTCAAACCAAATAAAACAAGCTCAAGATCAGCCTGTTGTGTTTCTGATTTTCTGTGATAATAAATGTTTTATCCTGTGTAATTACTTTTTAGTCTTCATTAAAAAAAAAAAAGTCCTTTATCTAGTTACCTTATTTGTTTCCTGTTTGTCTAGTTTACACTTTGCATAGGAATGATGATTGATGTACATCTTACCTCTTCTTCAGGATTTTCCCTCTAACTTTTTACTGTCTTAATGATTTTATGTTTCAGAGTCTGCCTAACAATTCTAAAGCCTTTCCAAATTATCCTTTTCTGTAGATGAAGACCAAAGAGCTATAACATACTAATAAACTTCTCCTTGGAGTAGTAAATTCAATCATGTATTAATAAACACTCGCTCTCGGTTCGCCCCTTGCCTTTAAGCTCTTGTATATTTCTCCCCTATTAGTCAACAGAGACTCCCAAATTGTCTCAATTCAATCGCTTGTTCAGACTGTCAGAATAAATAATTAACACAGTTCAGTAATTCTGTGCTAACTTTTTCTCCCTGTAACTGATTGGTAGAGGTGTCTTATGAATAAAAAAGCCTCTGATCTTTCCTAAATCCTCTAAGGTGCACAGGAACTTAACCCTCACCTTACCCCTGGGATAAAATATCCAAACACTTTTGAGGTTCTGGATTTTCATCATATTTGATTGTTTTTCCTGGATTGAGTGACATTTTCTCTCTGACTTGAAGGGCTAGAGAAGATGTTTCTTTTATTTATGTGTTTTACTTGCATGTTGCCGGATGGGCAAACAGTAAACAGCTTTGCAAGCTTAGACACAGCCCCTTGGCAAAATTTAAAAAACAAGTGAACTCTTCTGCAAAAAGACTGCAGTATTCTGCAATGGATAAAGTTGACAGTTATCCTTTAAAATAGAGAGGGGACATGCAAATCTCATCTAATACCTGACTTTGCTTCCTCTGGTCCATTTTCCCATTTTCTCACCTTCTTCTCCTCACTTGTTGGCCATGCTTCTCCTCCAATGTCATGAAATCATCTTTGTGATTGCTCCCATACAGATATCATGGTCTGGCAATGAAATTCTATGTAACTCCTGCACGGGGTGCCAGACAACGCCACAGCCCCTCCCCAGTTCTTCAACATCAGGTAGTCCTCTATAGCAGAAGCCCCATATTAAGTTCTCTCACTGTCAGGTGAAACTTTCCAACTTACACATTGTGTATTCCAACATTTATCAGATTGGCATTGAGTGTCCTGGAATATTTTCAGTCCCGGACCTGGGAGCAGATTGAATTGTTTCAACAATTGTTGAATTGTTGGGATTGTTCAGCCATCAGGAAGCATTCACAGAAATAAAAGCCTTCTTCCTGGAAGATCCCACTTGGAGTATCAGCTTCCTTATGAGGGCTACCATGACAGACTTGACATTGGAGAGGGACTTATGTAATCTCCGTGTGTAAATTTAATACTTAGGAAGAGGAAAATACATAAGATGAATATATGACGACTAGAGAAAGCGCCAAGAGCAGAGCTAGATAAAGTAGATAAGAAGTTAATATTGACAGCAGTAGTTGTCAAGTAGGAAATACAGGTAAATGTGGTTGTTTTTTTTATCTTGTCATGCTCTGTTTAAGCCATATTAAACAACCATGGATCTTTTGTTTCCAGTGACTGGAATGATCCAAAGGCTTACTGGTTTATGGGGACTATCTGAACATGTTTGGAAGTCACTCTCAACGGCACTAGCAGCTACCAAGTTTCATAAGTGATATTTCTTTAGCCAATCCACTCATAGGTAATGTTCCCCACCGCTACCTGCTTTTCTCTACCATTGCAGCTCAGGGAAAATTAATACAGTAGACCTATCTTTTTCCTCAAAAGCTAAGAAAGAATTTCTTCCTCCACTTTTTTCCCCCTGGATCTTGCCCTTCAGCTTGCATAATTAAATTTCTCACTGCGATACCTTCTTAGAAAAAATAGAATAAGGATAAGCTGTCAGTGCAAAAATAAGTTCTTAGTGCAATATGACAATCTCCCAAAGTGACCTTTTTAAAAAAAAGTATTGTATATCTTACAATAAAAACAGCATCTATCTTAACTAAGATGTCTGGAAGTCAAGTTTTTCAACCAGTGTTCAGCAAGCATTTTCTGTAAGTCAGCAAACATTGGCAGAGTCTTGCACACATCAAGAACAACAAAAAGAGTAAATATAAATGGAAAAGTTTAATTCGGAAAACTCAGGCTTTGCTTGATTTGTAACTGTGGAAAAGAAGAGATCAAAGAATGTTATTTTTCTCCTTCCTATCTTTCCAAAGATGAGGGGGACATGTGAAGGAACATAATTTTTCACATCTTCTGCAAGTTCTAAACCAGTAGTTCAGCTTGGAGACAAATTTGCAGCATCTTATAGTGGTTGTGTGCTTTAATATGAGTTCAAATCACAAAAGGTCACAAATTTACTAGAGGGGTTGGAGTTTGAGAGAAGGAGAGGTGACAAAGGATGTCCTACCAGTACCATGGTACAACCCGCTGTACGCATTGTGTTGCATGAGGCAGGCAAAGCTTTGCAGCCTCTCTTGCGCTTTTCCCTTTTCCCACTCTATTGGATTGGATTGCCAATATTTTTTTAAAAGAGGGGATAAGGAAGCCCCAAAGCATACCTCTTTCAGATATAATGCCAGCAAAACATATTGCAAACTTCAATAAAAATGGATTTAGAAAACACACTTTTTGGATTTAAACTTCTTTTTATTTTACTGTGTGTTTCTGCAGAAAAACAGATCTAGTTGTTTTGGGGCAAGAAGGTGTAAATTGGAAACTAAAGCACAATACCACTCATATCAATTCATTTTTTCTTTCTGATGAGGTTACATTCTTGCACAGTGAAGTGTCCTAAATTCAGAAAGAACTCAAATTACCATGAGATACCATTTTTAACAATGGACCATTAACTTTGAAAGACCATTTGACGGTAAATGTATTTTACTAAAATATTGTCCGGAGACATCTGTCAGGATTAGAAATGCATTAGCGTAGGTCCTTTATAGCTCGAAGACTATAATATGTTATTTGAAGAGATTCAAATGCGGGGGAAGGAAGAAGTTATCTTCTATAACATTAATCTAAACAAAAATCTAATTGCAAAAATAGCCAAGAGTATTCCAGCTGCAGTGTTGTGGCACCAGTAATCCTATCAGTTCAGAAATGTGAGGGCATAGAGAACACAAAAAGCCTGAAGCATGAAGAAATATCAGCCCGCCTTCTTTTCTTATGCAAGATATCTAAACAGATGTAGGTGAACACAGTAGATGTGTTTCCACAAAATTAGCTACACACCCACAGCAAATCTCACTCAGAATAAGACTGCATGGTATTTCAAGAAGCCTTGCTTATAAAGAACAGTTCAGAATATCAGAGTGAGTGAGAAAAAACAAGTTATTTTCTATCAGAAAGCTCATCTTTTGATTAAGTTTCTCAAGGGATGTCTTGATTTTTTTGCTGTTTCCAGTTTCAGGTAGCTGGAATTTTAACCAATTCCAGATAACTAGAAACCACCAGGTGTCTAGCAGTCAAAATGTGTTGCTTTTTGCCTAAAAACAAGTGTTTGCTGAAAAGTAGAGTCAATGGTTTTCTTTTGTTTTTGTCAAGCAAGCATTACCCCAGGGGGAAAGCATGTGCTTTCATGTAGAAGTTCTTTAGCTGAGAATGCTTTAGAAAGAAAAAGTGAGGAAACATAAATGCAAATCCCTAAAACTGGCCTGCATAAATGCCATAACGAAGCATGGCTTTATGTCACACTTCGTCAGCTACCGCCTTGTGTATCAGAGAATCTAGAAGTGTCTGGAAATGGAGATGTCTCGACTGCAGTAATGGATCAATCCATAGCAAAGCTAACGTTATGGACACCAAAGGTGATTGGGAGTCATCTTCCCTATCAGCCAAGGGGAAGGGAATCTAGTCCAAAATGATTACCTCTGCTCCCTCTTTGGCCACTGGGGAGAGAAAGGAGACCCTCCAGGTACCTAAGATAGGTACCTCTTTCTACTGAGAAATATTAAGAAGTGATTTGATGACAATAATTACGGCTTATTTATTTTAAAATAATATCCAAAGACTTAATCATGCTAGACAATACACAGGATATAAAAAGATTTTTTCTCTCAAGTTCCCCATCCTCTTCCCTGTAATGACTGATCTTCTTAAAGAGATTAATCTCTCGGAAGAGTCTTTATGAAGACTGATGTGCAGGCGAGATCTGAAATTTTTAAGTATCAAAAATCTTGCAGTTCAGAGTCTGAGAAAAAATAAATAGGCATAGTGCGCATTTCAAGAGAGAGCTTTGTAAATGCTTGGATGTGAAACAAAAGTGGCTATTTCAATAGTTAACATTTTTGACATGTCAAGGTATTCCAACAGAGCTTTGAAATTCCAAGTACGTTGTTCACCGTATAGGACATATTACCTGATTTTCCTCACCATCTTTCATGGGGCTGTCCAGACCTACTGACTAAGAGTTCAAAACATAATGGTGAAGTAACTGAAGCTCTCTGGAAAAAAATAAGGAATTTAAATTATTTTTTGAGTAGAAAAAGAAGGCAAAACAGCCTTAAACACAGAGCCACAAGCCAAGTCTGCATAATAAAGGTTGTTCTAAAACATCACTACCACTTTAAGTTTCCCATTCTGAGTGCCTGTGAAGTGTGACATTACCTAAATATACTGCACATCATAAAATGTGAACATCGCTCTAGACTCTAGGCTGTGATTCAGGAAAGCATCCCATTCAGGAAAATACTTAAGCATGTACTTAACTGATTGAATTTAAATGCATGTTTAAAGCTAAGCATGAACAGAGTTGGAGTTATGTCTGTGCTTAAATACTTTTCTGAACTGCCGTCTCAATTATACTGTCTTAAACCCAAGTACATCTGCTAAAATTTCTTAAATTACTTTGGATTCACTCCTGTATAAATGAGCACCATTGGTTCAGCTTTTTATTCAAAGTAGATCTCTAGTCATCTAAAAAGTTACACCAAGGATGGGGCTGTCCTGATGGAAATTGGGGAAGGGGTGACTTTTTTTTTGTCACAGTCCTTAGGAAATATAAATACACTGTCACTTTCAGTAATTCTCTACAGAATTCTTCAAGCTTGCCTATGGTGGAAAACATTCATAAGAAACATCCTAGAGGAGACCAAAATTATTTTCACGCACATTTAAAAAGATTGGGGTTTGTTTTAAAGACCCCTGGGAATAGAAACATTTGGTATACAGGTTGGCTACTGGAAAAAAGTCTTCTTTTGTTTTTCAGATATATTGGATTAAGCTTGCTTATGAAATGTTTGTTATGTTCCCTGTTCTTTTGAGCCCATAGGGATTTTTTGACCTCGTTAAAATGTGCCATCTGCTAGAGACATTCGTTATAAAATACACCAACATAAGTTTATGTGCCTGCTTTATTCTTAGAAGAAACACCAACACCTTGAAGTTTAAAGAAAGTAGCATGCTTTTACAAAGCAGCTTTCTTAAATTTTCTTTCCTCAATTATCAAAATATACAAATCAGACAAGTTCTCACTAGTACTAAATAGAGAGAAAATAATTTCCCTTGTGATCCAGCTAAATTTATATGATTACTCCCATCCCACTTTCCAGTCCAGAAAAAATGAACTTTTTGCTTGCCCACTCAAAGTATCCAGTATGGCATTAAAGTAAAAAAAAAACAAAACCAAAAAACCCCAGATATAGATATTCTCAACTGTATAAAAGATTGTACCTTTACTAATATTGTTATTTGATTATATGATAGTCAAAGGCTTGTGCTATTTTGCACTGAGGAAGACATGTTGCAGAAGCATGGTTTTTGCAGGACCACAGATGCGTCAAGGTATATTTTATTCCATTGCATTTATACATTCTTCCATGAGAGAGAAATAACACCAGATCCACCACAGGATGAGATCTTAGAGAACATAAGCCTACAGAGTTAACTGGAAGTATTCCTATTCACGTCAGTCAAATAGCTAATCCATAGGTTTTTTTTCCTTTTGGCAAAAACTGGCAACAAAGAAATAGATTAAAGTGATAAATCATGGAATATTCCCTGGTGGTGGTGATGATGCTGGATGCAATTATCACAGAAGTTTACTGCAAAGCTTAGATGAGATTTTGCTCTCATATTTTAGCCTCCCAGGCTCCAGCTTCATTGCACACAGTTGTACATATGATTCAAGAATTCAAAAATAGAGCAAATAAAGTTTTGGAGAGACTGAAGAACAAGAGATCACCTTCAGCTTACCAGGAGTGGTGGGGGCTCTGTCTCTTTGTAAAGGAGATAATCCCTTTTCAACCTATTTTCTCTTAGACTGACCTGACTCTCTCTCAAAAATGCCATCAGCGAAACTCCACGTAATTGTTTTCATGTACAGAAGAAATCACAATGAAAATTGTTATGAAAATCACAATCTAATAAAAAAAGGAAGACAAGATCCAGATACTTGTGTAAGTAGTGATGGAGTAACTGGTGATGGTTACTGCTGAAAAGACCAGATCAAGCAGGTATTTTTTGTATTGCGTTGTTTCAAAGAAAGGCTCATCCAGTTGAGGTCAGCAGTAGCGTAAGGGATGGGGAGGGTCCAACGTCTGTATAGCTTCTCCATGGATTATGGCATTCAGTTTTAGATGCTGCTGCCTGGCTTCATCCCACCTAATTTTAGGCAATTAAGAGGTACCTACACTAGCAGTTTGTTACCCCAGGCTTCCTTATAATCACTGGGAAGAGATAGGCTACTGAGATCAGAAACACCTGCTGGAGATCCCTCTTTCCGTTCAGCTATAGAGAGTGCCTTGAGCAAGCCAGCATCTCAGCTGAGTGCCTCAAGTTAGGAGAGACCAGGGGGAGCCTCAGGGTGCATCAGAGAAAAGTGCCGAATAGATGATATGATGCATTTCCTGGAAACTAACCATGAGTTGAAGAAAAGGGTCTAATTCAGAGGCAGATCCTGGCAACTTTCTGTCTTCAAAACCCAGTCAAGGAGGAAGTTTCTATATCATGCTCTGAGGAAAATAAAAAATAAGGCAAAAGGAATGCAATAATAAATATCAGAAGAGTACGTACACCAGGGA
>NW_008824359.1:3721766-3723499 GCF_000699105.1 Pygoscelis adeliae | reverse complement strand
ACCCTGGTGAATTAACCTCACAATTTTTTCCCTGTGCTATGATGGAGTATTTGTTTTAAGAGGTGCTTTTCTGTTTGGATAAGGACTGTGTAATCATTAGAGTAGCGAGGTGTAATGCTGTGCAAGTAGGAATGAATGAGAAATGAACTTACAACAGAAAGACAAAATGCACTTCCCAGCACTGACTACGATGCCATGGTAGTGCTACCCACGCACACAGCTGCTGTCAGGCACTCCTTGAAGTGCTCTCCAGCCTCCTCCATGCTCTCTACAGCCCAAGGACAGCAGGGGAGATGCTTGTACCAACAGGTGCTGGAAGTGGCGAAATATCCAAACAGTGATGACAACGGTGGTTTTTTTTCAACACGTGGGTGTTAGTTGTCAATGTTACAGGCTATGACGAGGTTGAGGAGCCTGGAAAGTGTATTCCCAGCTGTCTTCACCTCCACCTTGCTAGAAAATTTTTCCATCTCTATCTGTTGGAGCATCATGGCCAGTCCTTAAACAAACTCCCTTTTCCTTTTCCTTTGGCCTAGTCCTTTTCCTCTTTATGCAAGTTCCTTCTGTATTTTGTTTTGGTTTTTTGTTTGTTTCCTCTTTGCAAGAGCCAGGTTTCCTTTGGGCTGTCATTACTGACAAACTCCCAGGAACTGTACCTACTGCCAAGGCTTCTCTCTGCTGTTATACCTTCCTCATGAGTGTTTTTATTGCTCATGATCATATTCCTTCCCAGCTACTCTCTGCCTATTGCCCAATGCAATAGGGCAATTCCCCAATGACTTGGGGAATAACGAGATTGCGGCCTACGTTTTCAGAAGTTTTCATTCACTTTGGGGTACCATCTTGAAAAACCTCCATCTGTGCTTTTCACAAGGGCCGTGAATATAGGGCTTACACCAAATTCAGTGGAGTTAAGGTAAGTAACAAAGCAAGTAGGATGAGAGTGTCTTGTCTTTCATTCTTTTCTTGCTTTATGCAGTTTGTTCCAGAAATGCAACAATTTCTATTGTCAGGCCTGGAAGGGAGGTCACATCAGAAAATCACAATGGTCTCTTTTGTTACTCTGTCCTACAAATAATTTTGCTTGAAAACTGCCAGTGTCAGCTGCTTTTCCCCATGGAGGAAGGATCTCTTAGAACAGACCAATGCAATGTGGCAATAAACCCTTCATAAAAACCCCAACCCTCAGCAAACCTGAAATAGTCCTCTCCCACCTCTTGGGAATGGAACGTGCACCATTACTGTGTCAGGAGACCTTCAACCTTCATCGCTGAGGCTGTAAAATTCACTTGGTTTAATCAGCCCAGAGAGCATCTTCCTACTTTGTCAGACCTCAGATTCAGCTGCAGAAAAAATTACAAGGCTCTCACAAATGAAACAAGACACTTTAATTCTATCTTCAGAAATACAAACATATCTTTATATACTTACTTCTATTTTAAGATCATTTTCCCATCTCATTGGGTAGAGTAACTAAATGCCAGCCTGATTAGGGAATTTAAAATTTTGACATCTAGTTGCACTAAGTGCGCTAAGTTTATGGCAATTAGAGAGGAATCGCATTATTTTGCTCTCAAGCAGAGCTTAAGCTCAGGGATGCCTGGACTGTTATTCCCAGAGGTGACTTTTACAGTGATTTTAAGATGCCAGAGAAAGTTGTTCTGAAAAAAAAAGGGAGAGGAGAAGAGGGGAGAGGAGAGGAGAGGAGAGGAGAGGAGAGGAGAGGAGAGGAG
>NW_008824359.1:3707272-3721609 GCF_000699105.1 Pygoscelis adeliae | reverse complement strand
TAAAAAAAAGGGGAAAGGAGAAGAGTGGAGAGGAGAGGAGAGGAGAGGAGAGGGTTTAAGGGATGAACTTCTGTTCTTTTTTTTTCTCACATATCTGTCTCCTGAAAGTAAGTTTCTTCAGTCATCAGCTGATTCCTTATTAAATTCTGGAACCAACAGTTTTTCTACTACTTTTTTTTTCTGTGTAATTTTGCATTGTGGTTAGAAAATGAAACCCACCAATACTTGGTAGTAATGCCACCCTGATTCAAAGATGGACGCAGTGCTGGTGATACGTGTGCTTGTGTCTGTGAGCCTGTGCTGTGTGAAGCAATGGGCTCCGTCGGTGCATCATGCAGGGCTGAAAATAATGCTCAGGGAAAAATGCTTGGGTAAAACAGCAGAGCTCAATTCATTGTAAGCTTCATTGAACTGAGACTGATTTATACGAGCTCTACCACACATTTGTGTGCTACTTTGAGCTGGAAATTTTAGCCTAATCAAACTGGAAATTTTTATACCATTCCTCAAGAGCATCAGAATTTAAAGTAGGAAGGAGAACATGGAAACATTGCTGCAGAATTTTGGGTCCCAATGTTGTATTATATTTTCTGTGTTACAATAATAGTAGTTAGGTTGATACTGAAATCCGTTGGGTTACATTTTTCTTTTTGTCATGATCTAGCCCTACTTCATTATCTTTCTGGCAACTAAACAATTCAGATCAAAATCTCAAAAGTGCCCACAGACGATTATTGGACTAAGCTCGGGAAGGCATTTAGAAAACAGGGAAAGTTGGTGATTACCCTTAAAATTGAGTTGAGACTTTTATCATCTTGTTTTCTTTTTGTGTCGTCAGATGGCCCTTGTCCTCCCTTGCACAATGCTAGGGAAACCAAGGCTGCTGGCACATTTTTCAATGAAGCCAAGTGCTTTTTAAATCTTGTATTTGGATGTCTCTCTCTATCTCTTATGAATTATGTGCCATCAGGTTTACCTGGCATGCCATGAGAGGATTATCTCATGAGCATGAAAGCTGCACGGATCTCACATTTTTCTCAGAGAAGTCGCAGATGAACAATGGCTTGATATGCACCAGGTTATTTAGCCCACACTCTGCCAGAGTTAAAACTCAGAAAAGAAGCCCAGGTAAAAATATTGAGGGAGGATCTCTCCATCCAAACTGGAAACCATGATCAGATGTTTATGATAGAGATGTTATCACAAGCACTTGGTGCTGGAGTTGGCACTTTTCTGCCCTAATTTAGGCTATAAGCCTAACTTTTGAATAGTTAAAATACACAGGTTGAATTTTTATGTAGGCATCTCTCAACTGGGTCCAGAGATAGCTAACATCATTCTGCCCTGGGTAATAAGGAGCTTGAATTACTCTTTGAGCTTCAATGTCATGTTAGTTGTTAAAATTCATCTTAGACACAAAGGTAGATCACCTGAATAAAACTCCAAATGTATTTAAAAAATGGGGGATTAAAATCAAGCTCAATTGCATTGATTAGATCAAAAGCCGATGTGGTTTTATTTATCTTATTCCCAATGATGGTTTTAAAAACAGAAAACACAGGCTTCACCAATTTTGTTTTATAGCAGAAACTTTTTCCTCAGCACTCTTGGTGACTCAGCACTCAAATTACCATATTTCTATATATGACCCAGTGTAATTAGGAAAATATTTTTTTAGCTGGTTGTTACTTTCATGTTGTAGCTGAGTCTCCAGAACTAGTAATTTATCTCCAGTGATGAGAGTCTGCCCTCTTTTCAGTATTAAATGGCTCAGACATTGTAACTGTTACTTGAAGCAGCAGAGATTGGAAGACTATAGACTGTTCTTTGGAGAGCTCTTTCCTGCCAAATTCCCTCATTTCTGCAATGGCAGATGTTTGCATTTTAAGACCTAGTTTGTTTTATGAGTTTTCTTGTTTAATGGCACTTTTTCTGTGCTTGTATAGAGCATGCGGGAGTTTTTCAGAAGACCCTAAGGATGAAATTAATCTCTCCCAACTTTAGCCATGTAGAGTTTTGTATATAATCTAAATTTGTTGTCCTTGGCTCCCTCTCTTGTCAACACAGAGAGAGAACATTAAAGAGGGGACTCAAACCTATTTCCAACTCCCACCCTGGGATGGGAAGAGCACTCCTTGGAGGTACTGCTCGCTCTGGCTACCGCAGGCTCAGCCTGGACAGTTAACTGGCTTAGACTGGATGCCTTGGTTTTAAATAGCTAATGTTAGTGACGGTGCATTCTTGCACAAATTTTCTTTGCACGGCAAATCAGACCCTCTGCTGCACAGGGCTTGGGAAGGCTTCATGGGAAATTGTGTAAGTCTTTTTTTTCCTTGAGACAATTATGTCTTGGCTCTCTCTTGACAGATACACGAGGTGCAGAAATGTCAAGCACACACTGATGGGAGGATAGATGGATTGAGAAAAGGCACCCCAACATGAGGGGACAGAGGAGTGACAGACGAAGCCTGGGAGGAAACACCATGGAGCACAGAAGGTGTCATGTAAAAAGGAGGCAAAAGCAGCAGTAGACCTACCACCTTCTGCCTTGATATTACTGATCTAGCTCTGGCTGGCAGTTTTCAAGGTTGTGTCCTGCCTTAGGGCAATGGTACGGGGGGGCAGGAAGGGAATCAGGTAAGAGGTAGGAAGCTGCAATTATCCTCCTTACTTCTTCCATTCAGGACCATAGGACAATAATTTGGGACCTCAGGCAGGTTACCGATTTGCTGCTCCAGTACAGTAGCAGGACCCTGGCAGTGGAGGAGGAAAGGTCTTGCCTTCCCCAGGTCACAAGCTTGTTTGACCTGTACGTTGATTTATAAGTTCTCAGTCCAACAGGAGAAGAACATCCAATGGTTTTATCTGCAGAGTCAGCCCAGCCAATTTCATTACCTTATTAAAAATGGATTGATGCAAAACGTCTCCCCAGTGCTCATCCCAGCATCTATGTGGATGCAAAATATCATGCAAATTAGGTAATTAAGTAGGTTTTACTTCATTAATAGATAAATCAGAGCAATAAGAGTCTTCCTAAATAGTAGCTATGCATTTCTCCAAAAATAGGACATCTAATGCAATTATTTTTATTAAATCTTTTGTATGTGATCACAGAGCATAAAAAGGAATTAGAATTCCATGTTTATTATTATTATAGAATCCCCCTAGCCTCTTTATTTCATTTGGTTCAAAATAGAGAGCAATGCTGCTATTGTAATTCATTAATTATCAGGCTTACATTTTAATTCATAAGTCAAAGATTCCTACTTTCAGCTTGTTCCTAGTTATACTGGAGTTAAGGGTATGTTGGAAGGACAGAAAGCTAAAGCTGAAGTTATATTAAAATACTCAGATGAGCAAAGAGGCCATATACTGTATACTAATCTGTATTTTTGAATATTTTATTTAAAACAAATAAAGATGAATGAACTGCAGTTTTTGAGCATAGACCCTTCCATGAAAATGATAGGCCAGCTGAAGGAAGACCCACAAATATTTTTTAACACATCTGTCTTTGGTTTCCTACCAGATCTGCCACTATAATATCTGGTCACTTCAAAAGTTACCAGTTATACATTCAGGGTTGTATACGTCATTATATAAAAACTGCTTGTAGAGGGTAATAGCACTTCAGTAGTGCTGTAATTTTGAAGTTGTTTCTGTATAATTATATTTTAGGCTGAAACACTTTTGTTACTACTTCTATGCCACAAACTGTGCCTATTAAGCATGAAAGAAAGAGAGAAAATCAATAACTCCATCATGTAGCTGAACTGCCAGTTATGTGAAAAATGGAAATGAAAAGTATCTCAGAGTTAACTGCAATGTAGCTATGTTATCGTCTCATTATAACTACAGTGTAATTATAGTAGCTGTTCCTGAGAATATATCACTTATGCCTTTTCTTCCGTCAGAGTAGAAATTTATTTTTATAGAAAGATATTAAAAATATTTTAACTAACACAAAGAAGAAACTTAAGTCATTAAAACTTCATCAGAATAGATAAAAGATTCAAGATGTGTGTTTTTTTCTTTTAGGGTGGTTTTTTTCTTTCTTTTTCTTTCTATTTCTCTCCTGAGCCTCATCTTGAATCTCTTCACCCATCCAAGGACACCCTTTCCCGCTTTTGCTTGTTCTATTCCAGGCTCGGTTCTTAGATCAAAAACCTGGTCAGTAATTTCGCAAGTTTTAACCTTCTTACCTACTCAATAAACCATGTTTAAAGGAGAAAATCTGGCTTTAATTAATCCATATTTAAGTGGCAAGTTTGGGGCTTTTGCTTACCTAAATGCATTGCAGCGCTGGAGGATGAAGCAAGATTGTTGCAACAACGGCTGCTGTTTGCCCATCGCTATAGGGTGGCAGTCACTAAGACAAAAAACGTGGGTGTCTTTGTAAAATAACTACACAATATGGGAACAGCTGTGTAAAACTGCCTGCTGGTGTTTTCTGGGGAGGTAGTGTCTTCTTCTCTGGTGTGAAAGCACACGACAGCTGAACTGTGTGTTAAGGAAGAATACACCAAATCAATAGTACTTGGATAACCATAGTTAGTTACATAGTACAATAGTACTTTGGTGACCATGAAAGTATGTACCTGAGCCTCATCCTGCTTGTGACTCTGGATCACGCTTACTTCTGAGATGTAAAAAAAGTTGTCTTACAAACTGATGCTCAGGTCTTATATCTCACTTCTAACAGATTTCATATAAACGTTCCTATAAACGCTCATACTTAGCTGTGAAATGCCATATGCAAAATTTCTGGTAAGATTTTTGTATGATTTTCCTACTCACATATGTGACAGTATATATTCTTTCAGTGCAAGTCTCTTCAGGACATTGCTGATCTTATAACCCAGCCAAGGTTAATTACACTGTGACTTCAGCCAGGTACTTGAACAGAAGGACGCTGATATCAGCTAGGGATTATTAAAATTATTTGCCATTGCTGTTGCTACTTCTCCGGCGAAGCTGGCGCCTGTAGCAGTTCTGCTGGCACCATGGCTGATACTATTAATTTATCTTTTCATTGAGCAAAAAATTTCCTCTTTTTTCCTTTCTCCTCTATCAGCCAATGTCTGGTATGTCTGAGGTATTTCCGGCAAGACTCTGACCTTCCCAATACCATTATGGCTCTCCTAAGAGGATATGGTTATTCTTACTTGCTTGTAACTCTTTGGGTGGGCATGTCTGGGTGCAGACCAGCAGATGAGCAAGCTGCTTCCCTTCTTTATCCTCTTTCACCTTAAATGCTAATCTGCACTTGAATGGAGGTCCCAGAGTGCATAGCATAGACATATATAGCATTAGAGCAGCTATCTCTGTCCTCTTGACAGAGTTTTGGTGGTGGTTCATGGCCAAACATGAAGCAAACAGCTATACCCCAGTGATGCAATGCACCTCCACCTCTGCAGCAATACCCTCCTTAGCCAAGTAACTCACAGCCTGATTCCAAACAAGATCAGTTGCATCTATCACAAATAAATGCTTTGTAGTGAGATAAAATATTTCAATCACAAGTATCAAATTATAAAGTAGTTTGAGTGGCTTGTTCTTCTCTCTTTTCACATGGTGATGGCAAGCCCTGGACACCTTCCCAAGCAGACATCTGACCTCCTCCATGGTTACTCTCACCCGTGTTTTATAGCAGTTGGGTGGCATGGTCCAGAATCAGACCATGCAAGGAAGACTAAGGGCCACGTTAAATTTCTAAAGCCAGGTTTCCTCTGTGACATTGGCCAAATCTTCCTGTTTTCCCTTCTCCCAGTCTCCAGAGTAAGTTTGTGTTGCAGGGTCCTCTGGGCCTGGCATGGATCTCACACAACAGGGCTGTGCTACAAGCACAGAAATAATAAAAGCAGAAGCCAACAGCACATCTGTTGCAAGCTATCCCAGACATTAATTTCTGAGGCAATTCCATTGATTTTGATAGACTCATCCTGTGAATTCAACCATGACAATTAGAAGCCAGGAAGAAAAGGGCATGATTTCTGCCATTTCCACACTGATTTATTGAGAAGAGTTTTGGGAAGGGAGAAGATTGATGGAGGGTGAAGTAGAGAAGCCCCTTCTCTGACACACCACATACATATTTTGTCTCATTACAAAGCCAACGATATATTTTTTTTCTAACAGAAAAACACAAACACATCTTAGTCAAGCATTTGGGAGTATCTGGTACAAGGAGCTCTCCTGTTTCACAATGCTCCTGTTTCTCTCCTCATACCAGGACCAAACCAGCAAGTCCTTCCTGACACAGGCATCGTGGGGCTCTTCAGAGCTCCCTCCAGTCAGTGGAGGTCCTTACTGTAGGCACTTGAAAACCTGTAATCACATAAGATGGGGTTCTGAGAGACAAGTAAAACCTAAGAGCTGGACTCTCCCTGAAGGAGCATGAACAGACCCCACTTAGGCAATTAGCAGCACAGCTACTGCAGCCCATGGCAGATTTTCACCCATCAAAATCCAAAAAGTAAAGTGCAGATGAACAGTGTAGCCTAGCTCATTTTACCAATGCATTTTCTGAACAGCAATGAGATAATTTCAAAAGATGTAGGAAAAGGTGCCAGGATGCTGAGAGCCAAGTACCTTCTAGTTAGTCACGTCCTTCAGTGCTCCTCAACATGGTCCTACTCCTGGCCCCCACGAGAAGCTGTGTTTTTCCAGATCCAAGGATCTGGTGTGGGGAGCCACTGCGAACCAGCACCTCAGCAAACAGGCAGCTCATATTGCAGGGTTGCTGGGATGGGGTGGGAAGAATTCCCCTTCTAGCTTTACTTGCTGCTTGGATCCTCTGCCACTCCATGCAGATAAGCTGAGGCCTTAGTTGTCACTTGGAAGATTATTTTGTTTGACTATTAAAAGAACAGAGTTACCAAATACGAAGAGGCAACAAGGAGCCTATGGATTATGGCAATGTCACCTCATCTGGGGATTATCAACGCATACAGCATGCAGCTGGCACAGAGGGATTTATGAGGATGCTGCCTCTGAGAAGACGTAGTGGGGAAACATTGTTATCCTGAATTCTTCAGGAACCAAAGAAGAAATTTGCAAAGTAGTTAAAGGAGGCTCATGGTCACATGTCATACCCTTGATGCAAATAGGAATCAAATGCTATAACTGGAAACAGAGAAACAAGAAAGACGACAGTTTGATGCTGAAGAGCCAAGGGCATATAAGGTTGTGGGAAGAAAGGATGAAGGAAGAACATTTGATGAACTACGTGGACCACAGGACGCCTGGAGTATAGGAGGCAAAAATAGAGTGGAAGAAAAATGTATGATTAGATGAATTTGTGGAAGCAGGGAAAGGATATGACAATATCTTTAGGAGATGGTCAGCAGCAAGGAAAACTGGCATAATAGGGATAAAAAGGAAAAAGCAATATAACTGCTTTATTTCCATTTCCCTTAAAAATTGCTCCCTTCTGCTAGTAATTCTAAACACAGATTGCATAAAACAGCAGTTTCTGATTTCCAGAAAGTGCTAGGTTCCCAAACGATTTGGATATTGCCTTAATCTGTTATACTGGAAATTCAGTATCCAGCAGTGATCTGAGGAATGCAAGCTACCGAAAGAAAGACATGAAGGGATAGCTGTGATGAGAGAAAACTCTAAGTAGTGTATTTCTGCCCCGTGTTACAATCTGAGACACTGCGTATGGGCTTTATGCTGTTGTGAAATCCAAGTTTTGATTATCACAGAACAAGATATATATGTATTAAGAAGCAAGTGCTACAATTCGGATCAAGAAGAGCTTGAATTTCAGCTCTTACTGAGACTTCTTCCTTCACTGCATTTCATAAAGGCAAAATACTCGGCCTTCTCATCTACTGTACCAGTGTGAAGGGAATGATGGTTGCAATCAGCTTCACTGAATTGCTGCCAGTTTGTACTGGAAAGACATAAAAAGGGATGTCAAAGGACTGAAGACGTGAAGAACTAGTCAAGATGCTGATCTTAAGAGCCAGAGTACAGCAATTGCTAACCACTGAAACCAGCTTTCATGTCTAGGCAAAAGGAAAGATAAGTATTAAAGAGGAATACCATTAACAAGGTGCCAGATAAGCGAACTACGTGAAATTAACCTCTGTGCTGAGGGTCAACACATGGTTTAATAGATATATGAGCATTTCACAGGCTCTCTGTTGGGACTCCACACTAGCCACAAGGTAGAAACATTGAATGGGTTTATGGAAGAGCAATGTTGTTAAGACTAATATGTAGCTGGAAGTAATATGAAAATAGAAACTAACAGAAGAGCTGCAGTATGTCTTGGTTAGAGAAAGTCCTTGCGATGCAACATCTCATGCAGTCTTACTGTAACATGAGTTTGAGCAAAATGTGATCAAAAGCCAGTAAGCAATATGATCAATAATAGCTTTCCAGTATTTTTCACATGCCTTGCATTTATATGAGTAAGAAGACATGTAGGCCTGGAAGAGTTTGCCAGATGAGTCACAGCTGCTCTGAAGAGCCTAAAAACTAGAAATGTTCTAGAACAAATGAAACAAAACAGTTTAAAAACCTCTGTGCATATTGGATGGGTCTGTGGAGCTTGAGCACTTACCAAAATGTACTAAGTAGAAAGTTTTTGGAAGTGATTTTGTATTTTTGGTATGTTGGTTGTAACATAATAGTCTTACAAAATACCATTAAATAACAGAGTGGTTTTTATTATCTAAGTCTTGCAAAATAAAAGGTATGTAACATAGAGATATGAACATAAGATTATTCTGTAGGAATATTTGTAGGTGTCTGGTGACTAAAGACAATTATCTGAAGTTCCCTAAAGATGGGCATAAAATAGGAATAATGGGATAAAGCTGAGAAAACAAGAATTTAGGATGAGCAAAAGCAAAGCTGATTTGTCACACAGATGGAAGAGAACATATCTGTTCTTCTCTAACAGAAACTTCATCGGTTTTAAGACTAGGAAAAACTACTATGATTACATGCCAAAACATTGTAACCTATCATTTCTGCATCAAAATCACAGTGTTTGAGGTATAGCCTGTACACTGAAAATGCAGTCTTGGTCTGAAAGTTTCTAGTCACACAGAGCCCATCAAGCCCTGAAAAATTGTCCATTGGTTAATTGCTTTCGGTGTAAAAGAATTGCACTTTGTTCTGGTATGAAGTGGTTTAACTGCAGCTTCCAGACATTGGATCTTGTTCTGTCATCTCCACCTGCCCTGTACTGCCTGCTGTTGAAAACAACAGGAACATCGTATTCGTCCCAGTGAAGGGCTCCAGTTTTGCAGTCTATGTTTGAAGCATATTCTAGGAAGGGCTCAACAGTGCATAGAGATACTGCATACATGATAGACATCTACATTCTATCAGGTGAATCCCACTCAAAATGCCAATTAGCATCTTCCTAAAGCCATTCACCTAACTGGTACCACCTTCCTATTCTTTCTCTAACACATATTTGCAATTTCATCCTCCCATGTTAACAACAGCAGCACACTAGGAATTCATATTTGATGTATTATCTACTGTGATCTCATTGTTTTTGCTTTCGGGGATGCAATTCTTCATCTTGCAAATGTGAATACATTCTTTGTTTCTAGATGCATAATCTAGCACTTAACTGTGATGAAGCACATGTTGACAAAATGAGCCTGCCTGATGATGTGCTTGGGCTGCATTTTCATTATTTTTATCTGCCAAACCTTGCAGTATCTGAGAATTTTACTACTATTAATATCTGTTTCACTCCAGAACATGGGGAAAGGTGTTGAGTAGCATAGAAGAAATTAGTTTTGGCCTATTATTTGTACCTTCCCAGAAGGAAGAGTGTGCATTTACAAATGAATATTTCATTATTACATTTAATATAAGCTACAGTGATTTAATGTAGTACAAATACACGCATGTATCAAAATGTTGTGCAGTAGTAAATCAAATTACCATTATCTGAATATACTACACCAGCATAGTTTCTTTTCTTGTGTAAACTTGGAGATTAATTTTAAAAAAACAGGTTTATCTAATAAGACCTATTTTCTATGATATCATGTAAATAATTATTGCACCATTTAAAAAGCCATTTTATGGGATAATATTTACTGATTTTTTTTCCAGATAAATATTTGATCTAGGGTGTTAAAACATCTGTTGCTATCATATTTAACATTAAGATTTTAGAAGATAAAGTTGTTGGAACTTTTTTACTTAAATCTTTTATCTACTAAAATGTGTTCTTTTCTTTCCTGTGTGTTCAGAATTTAAAAAGGAAAAGGAACTCCTGGATGTTTTCCTTTCTTCATTTCCTCACAGCCTGATTTTTTTCTTCCCCTTTTTCTCCATTTCCTTTTTTTCCAGAGTAAAAATGAAGGAGAAATGAAGTTTTAGAGTGGAAAGTAAAGAAATTGAAAATTATGAAACCTAGAAATGGTTATCACTTCTTTTTTCCAGGAAATAAAAAGTTTCCTACACTTGGACCAATGAAATAATTTTTGACAATTTCTTTTCAAAGGAATTTATGAAAAATAATTGTCTAACTGCTAACTTTTGGTGAAATTTGAATTGAAAACTTGAAGGTCCTTGAATGTGTCCAGAGGAGGGCAACAAAGCTGGTGAAAGGGCTGGAAGGCATGCCCTGTGAGGAGCAGCTAAGGACTTTGGGTTTGTCTAGTTTGGAGAAAAGGAGGCTGAGGGGCAACCTCATTGCTCCCTAAGCTTCCTGAGGAGGGGACGTGGAGAGGGAGGTGCTGATCTCACCTCCCTGGGATCCAGTGATAGGACGCATGGGAATGGTTCAAAGCTGCACCAGGGGAGGTTTAGACTGGACAGTAGGAAGCATTTCTTCACTGAGAGGGTGGTCAAACACTGGAACAGGCTTCCCAGAGAGGTGGTCGATGCCCCAAGCCTGTCAGTGTTTAGGAGGCATTTGGACAATGCCCTTAACAACATGCTTTAACTTTTGGTCAGCCCTGATGTGGTCAGGCAGTTGGACTAGATGATCAGTTGATCAGTGACCCAGTTACACACACTGTTAAGGGAGAAGTCATGGAAGAACCTGATCTGCAGCTAAAAAAAGTTCTCTATATTTCAACAATTTTTGTGATGCTTTCATTTTTCCTTACTAGTGTCAGGTCAAACAATCCCCTCTAAGAGTTAAAAACCTTGCAGTGTGTTCCAGTAAAAGACATTAAATGGGGCATTTGTGTCACTGACAAATGCAACTAAAGGTATTCCCATCTTTTAAAATAAACATTGAATAAACTTCAAGGAAAATTTATCAATAGCTAAACCAAAAATTTCCATAAGGAATGCATTGTTTGATGTGTATTTTGCAATACAGTGTCAGGTCCTAGGGAAGTGGTGGGCAAACGTGACAGGGTCGAGTAAAAGAGGTCACAAAAGACAAGCAAACGTCTCATGGAGCACAGCATTGCAATATTCTTGCGATTTAAAAGCTGACAAAATACCTTTTCCAACTTGTGACGAAAGCTCCTGAGTGGATGAGGTTTAATGATTTCATTGCTGTGAAAGCTGAATCATGACTGTTTACCACATATACAGTTTTTACTTTTTCTTTTATACTATACGTAAGGAAAACGGATTGACATTGTTGCCTTGTTTTGTTCAGTGTTCTACGTTTGTGTATGCATTTGGGTTTGTTTGTCTGTCCTTCACCACCGATTACTTTCATACCTTCTGACCAATTTCAAAAATTGTGGCAAAGCAGAAAAGATTTTGATCATAATAAATTTCTACACTTATTTTTTGAAAATAGTCCGTAAAGAGATTCTATTACTTTCCCCTTAGAAAAAGTAAGTATATTAGAGGTCAAAATCCTCGTGAGAGAGATCTTTTGAGACTTGCTTCATTAGCTGCATTGTTCAGAGCTTGACTTCAAATAACCTAAGAAAGAGGTAGAACATCTGTATCTGTGTTTAGTAAAGCCTTCTCTCCCTCAATATCCTACCAAGGTTATTAATTTAAAAGCAGGCTAACCGCATGATAAAGTTCTTAGTGTTTCTTGGCTCTGATGGGAGAGACGTTGAAAGCCCACGTAAGGGATTATAAAAGGCACTGAGCTGTACTTTTGCAGAGAGCCGAGGACTAGGTCAGTCCAGCAGCTCTCACTCCTAAAAGTGGTGCCTTGAAGTTGACTGGCAGTGTGATGGGAGGGATATTTGCACTGTTTTTCTGCCTAATGTACTCAGCTCCCGTATGGCCCCAACATTGCACTTTCTGGTAATGCTTTCAGTGGGATAGCTAGCATCTCTCCTGTGGGGTCTTCTCTTTCAGCTGCTCCCATGAGAAGATTGTGCATTAGAAGGGTTTTGATTTTGCTCTTTGCACAGTTTCTTTTTGTTGTAGTATCTGCTCTAAGCACAAACAGGTTTTTTGTTCCCAGGGCTCCCAGTCTAGTTTCAGAAGGTTTAAATGGCCTTAACCAAAAACTTTGTGCTAAACTGTTTTAAGTTACTGTAGAGGGACAAAAGGTTTTGCTGCTCTGCACTCAGTAGGCAGAACAAATCTCCGTCTTCAGCTTCTGCCACGCTGTGTCCTCCCTGGAGGATAATAATTTCTCAACAGTAGTAGTAAAAATATCAACTAGAAACTTAAAGAAGCACAGAAAATGTCACCCACTAGGGTCTCACCGGGTGTGCAGTAATCTGCCGTTTGGTCCTCTTTATAAAGTAATGCAAGTGCTCCCTCTAGTAGATTATACCTGAGGTTTCTGAGTTTATGTAAAATTTGCAAAATGATATAGTACTAATTGGCTTCATGGCTACGCTAGCAAAATAATTTTCTTTATACGCAGGATATCAACAGCAATGGAGTTCATAACATCAGAAAAAGCTACAGCATTTAAAATTTCTGTGGCAAGTTTGCATTTGAATATGGGTTGGGATGTATGGGTTGGGCAAGTCTAAGTGCCATATCAGGCTGCAAAGAAATGCTTTTTTTCCTTGGACTTTAAGAATATAGAGTATGAGTAAAAAATTCCCTGCTGCTGAAATACCACAGATTACGGCAGGAAAATGCAATGACAACATGCCAAAACACAGCTACATATTCTCAGGGAATGCAGAATGATTTTAGAGACTGCTGAGCCACATAATGTGGTCATTGCATTCAGCAGTGAAATACAGCCATGTCTGGTTAAAAAACAGCACCTTCTTAACAGAGCACCACCTGCACAGCCCTTTGAGCCAGGCAGTGCTCACCAATACTGTATCTAACCTGCACAGCAGGGGGAATTTGAAGAAGATAGAAATGCAATTATCCACACCGAAATTCAGCCAAGACAGTGAGGACAGTATACCCACTCTTGCAGAACAAAAATTAAAGAGCATCTTTAGTGATCCAAAGCTGCAAAGGCCTGAGGTTTTCATCTCATTCAGTTGGTGGTACCGCTTGCAGCCCTGTACCTACATCTATTGCTGCTGCAGCTCTCACTACCACTTTGAGCATCCAAAATAGCATGTTCTTCATCTTGCATCAGACAAGTGTGAATGAAACATGACCCTGTTTCGCCACATCCAGCAGGACTAATACACGGAAAGTCACAGCTGTAATACCTGAGTATACCTTTGTCTGGAGGCCAGTAACACAGGCATATGCCAATGACATGGAAGATACTTCTTGAATAACGTAGGCTGCTGTTATCATTTGTTACTACTCGTGAAGCAATGAGCCCTGAGCCAGTGTGGCTTCAGCATGTTACTGCAGGCAGTTATCCCACCAGAGTGGAGAAGTCACTTCATGGGAAAGAAATGGAGTGAACAAAATGATCAGAAATGGAAGGATAAAACTGAATTATTAAAACCTCAGTTGGCTAGTGGTTGCACAAACGAGGACATATAAATGATAAATATCGAGTAAGGTCTTTTTAGTTGGTTTTGTATTTGCAGTAGACTCTTTAAGCCTTTAATTCTATGCAAAGTTTTTGACATTGCAGATGAATATAGCAGATAAATATTGATTTAGAACATTTGGTAAATGGTCTATAGAGTTCTGTATCTTTTTTCCTAACTCTTCAGGGGAAAATTATCAGACCGAAAGAGGGCAGCTATAGGCAATTTTCTTCACAAGTGAAATTGCTTTGTACCCATTTTTGAACTGGGCTTTTGAACATGGTCATTAATTTTTATACTTCTTCCTACTGTTACGTTTTAGTGTTGCAATGCTATTCAAAATAATGAAGATGTTTTAGCTAGCTGTGTAAAAATCCAACCCTTTCTGAATCAGGCTGAATTTTGAGCCACAACCACATCTTGCAACAGTGAGTTCCAGGGGCTATTTGCACACAGAATGTATTCCAGAAGAAAGTAAATGCATTTGCTGCCTTTTGTTTTTGCTTTCAGA
>NW_008824359.1:3705286-3707248 GCF_000699105.1 Pygoscelis adeliae | reverse complement strand
CAGAGGAACACGGTACCTAAGGTGAGCAGACAGCGTGCTTGACAGAGCATAGGATCATTCACTCTATGCTTCCTCAGGTAGCAGAGCCCACCTTTCCTGCCCAGCAGAAAAGAAAGGACAATGCAAGATTGCATTTTCCCACCACACATCGAGGAGCACAGGACACATCCTCAGCCTATCCCACATCTGCTCTTTCCTGCAGTTCCACAGTGCTCCAGCAGAGACCAGAAGCCACCATCAATCTTCCTGTACAGATGGAGCTCACAGGAAAGTGAACTACAGTAACATATCTGGGGAAAAAAGATCTGGTGGGAAATTAAATCCAGGCTGAAGTAAGCACAGCCTTACATATAAAATATCTTAAAAGTATTTGCAGATACATAGATACTGTGAAAAATTACGCTCCACAGTCAGGCCAGACAGACTCTGAAGTTATAGGCATAAGCTGCAGCAGTGAAAATATTAAGAAATACCTTTATAAATGTATGGCTCTTTAAGCACTGGAACAAGCCGTCGAGGCGGGTTATGGAATTGCTAGCAATGGTGTTATTCAAGGCTGGATTTGGCATTGCCCTATTAGGGATGATATATGTGGAGCTAAATAATTTCTGCCATAATGCAGCCCCTTTCCAGCCCAAATGAGTCAAATGTAAATGTGATGTGCATCGATACATACTAAGTACAAGGAACAAAACTGCTGCTAAATGAGATCAACACACAGAAAAGGTGCATCCAATAAAGAACCTTAAATAACCCAGTCATAGGAATGAGTATTGCCACGAAAGGGTAGAAAAATGAAAGCAAGAGGTGTTCAGACAAATACGTGGGGCATCTGAAAAGGAAACATCCTTTACTATCTGAACAGAATTTGTGTATTGATTAAGAATATTAAACATACATTTTTAAGTTTAAAATAAAACCATTCCTTTTAGCCTTTGACCTCTTATGAAACCACTTTTTTCAAAGGATTGTAGAAATGTTTGCAGTAAATTAGAAGCAGCTCAAATGACAGCTACCAATCTGTCAGCTGCAGATGGAGAGCTGAGGAAGCTGTTTTAATAATAATAATAATAATAATAATACAACTGTTTTTGGAGACTTCACTTTGGACAAATGGATTAATTGAGTTCCCACTAGAGTCAGAAGGAGGAAGAGTTTAGCTGGCTGTTCTCAAACAACAAACCCAGCCAATGTCTTTTGTATTTGCTCTGTCATTATGGAGGATCTGCTAGTGATGGTCTGTGCTTAGGCAATGGTCCAAGGATGAATGCTTCAACCTGAGCAGAGCCTCAGAATCACTGACCAGCAGACCTGCAGACCCACCTCCTGGGCTGGAGCAACTGCCCTAAGGGATGATGACATTTGAGTTGATAAGAGACCTTCTGGTAAGTCTCTACAGGAAAAGAAGAGCTAGAATTCAATCTGTAAGGGATTCAAGTGAGTTTATGCATATATGCTGTATATGCATACATGTGTATATATATATATGAGAGCTTATGTACATAACCGTAGGTGTTAAAGTCTAAGCAGTCACCCTACCTTTTTCAGAGGTGGATAGGCCTTCCAGAGATTAACACAGCTCATCCCAAATATATACTAATTACTTTGGCCCTAATTACTTTGGAGTTGCCTATTTCTCTCCATTGACTCCAAAGGAAATTGAGATTCTGTTACTTCAGTTAAGGGAGGAACATTTGGGACACCTGAAATCAGGTGCTACAAACCCTGTTGTTAAGACTGAGGTTGGCTGTGCTTCTTCTTGCATCCCTTTCTGCTGGGTGTGAGAAGGCTCAAAGGAGATATCCTCATCTCACCTGTGTTTGAGGAGAGAAGGACAGCCCCAGTCCTGTTGTGTCTCCCTAACCATGACAGCTCCAGGGGTCTGACAGGGCCAGACTGCATGGTGTGAGTGTAACAGACTACCCTAGACAGGATTTCATCTTCTACTCAAAATCCAGGAAA
>NW_008824359.1:3689217-3705270 GCF_000699105.1 Pygoscelis adeliae | reverse complement strand
AGTTATCTTTTCCTATAGAAATGAAAAAAACCCAACCCTCTGCAACTGGCAATAGACTTGTTAGGGAGTATACCAGGTTATGAGGAAATCAACCTTACAAATATGAAGAATGTCTAAACCCATTCATATGAATTATCTATGTTATCTGCCCATCCAGATAGGTAATTTTAAACATTTTTACATCTTTCAATTTTTTTCTCCTGCTGCCCCATGTTTTTTTTTGTTATTTCCATTTCCCACTGTAAAAGTCAAGAACGGACATTTTCTAATTAAGGACAAGGTATTTCCAAGTCCTTAATGATCTGCTGAGTGGGTGGGGACATGAACTGCCATAATGTCTAAAATGACAGATTCACTGTATTTCTAAGGCATGGAGTGGTAGGGGTTTATGTCGGTAGGTCTTTTTGCTCTACAGGGTCATTCTCTTGCTCCTCATACAGAGAGGAGATGATCATATAACACGAGATTCATATGGGATTTGCTTTACTGCTGCATCAAAAGGACAAAACCAAAGTCAGAGTCACTCTTGCAATATTTCTAAGTTGCATCTGTAATCAGAAAGTCCATTCCTTGAAGCAAAGGTTAGAAGTACTGTGATACTTCACGTGCGGGTAAACTAGCAATAGTATGCACTTTAGCACTCACATTTGTCTTCTGAGTTTAAAAAAAAATAATTTGCTCATCTGCACTAGGACTTTTTTCTGTAATTTCCGACAGCTCTACCACTAATGGTAATACTGTGACATCTCAAATTTACTTAAAGGTGATCACCAGCCATTATTTTAACAACTGCCATCCAAAAGAGGTTAGACGGCTTCTGTCTGAAATGTTAATAACAGCCTGGAGTCTTGTCTGCTTTTGCCTTGCTTCCTTCTTCCATTTGAATAACTCAGGGGAAGAAATAGCTGGGAATTTTACCAGAAAAGTCTGCACTGTAAGTACAATCTCTGCCATCCATCTTGTGCTCTTACATCAGGCATGGGGTTACTGCTGGAAACAGGTAGCCTATTGTTTCCTAAAGTTTTTGTATCTCTTTACTACACAGCTACTTACAGTGTCGTTGTTGGTAGTAGGAGTAATAATATTGCAACGTGTTGTAGGGCATCCATTGAGACTAGTGTTCTCTAAAGACTTAACGAGAAATAGCCATTTCCATGAAGATCTTACGGTCTTCATGGTCTGTGCTTACAAAGGGCAGGAAATATTTCTTACATCCACTGTGAATCCAGCCTTCTAAGAAACACATACACTTTATAATACAAAAAGCATAATTACATTCTAATTACACTGTAGTTACATTTTTAACCTAAGATTTCCACTAGTCTATCTAACGAGGTAGTTCATGGGCTGACCAAAAATAATGACAGTGTAAAATGACATAATTAATATACCTGCATTTAAAAATATACAGTCAGATCCTCAGCTGAGTTAAATCATTATTTCTCTGATGATATCAGTCTGGTTCCTGTGCATTAAAAAGAAAATTGTGGGAGCAATAATATCTCAATTATGTAGTTAACCTTCTGGTTATATTAATTAGTGATGATTGGGTGTGGGAAACCATAAATATGTCACATACATAACATCCCTTTGAAATTGCATCATGAATCCAAACACAAAAGGCAGATGTGAACATCTAACCAGGTTCATTTCTGACATCTAGAACAAATCTGAAACTCAATGATTTGACCCTCTATCTCCTATCTGAAACACATACAATAGTGATAGCTCTGCTGGTGTCAAACTTGCAGAAGAAACTGCAGTTTGTATTTGTCCCAGAAGAAAAATGCAAGATAGAACTGCCCCGTATTCTGATTTCACATGGTGGTTACTAAAATCTGACTTAAAAAAAAAAAAACATCTAGGTCCACTTCAGTTCCTAAAGGAGGAAGCCCTGAAACTAAAGAAGCACCTTTTCTCTAACTCACCACATTTAGCCATTTATCTGGGGTATGAACAGCTCAAAATCAACACCTCTTGCTCCTGTTCGCAGGAGATCCTGGCAGTCAGAGTGTTATTTGCACAGGACCTTTCTGAAGAGTTGCTCCCCGCTGACTCCAAAAACACAGTGGTAGACACTGTCCTGGGGAAACTGATTTTCCTGAGGTGGCTGCCTGAGAAGACCGTGGTATTGGGAAGAGGGAGTCAGAGCAAGCAGGATTTTCCACCGCTGTCCTCATACCTAACTTAAGACTGAAGTTTCTCACCTTCAAAGATAAAGAGAAAAGCCAATCTGAGCTAACACTCTTCCCCCAGTATATCAGAGATATGCTTTATCCCAGCAGATCATTCCCTCACAGCAGGACTACGGTAAATAATTGATGTGTAGGTCATTCGGTCCAAATTTAGAAAAATATTAAACATTTCACTTTTATATAGGCTTCTATCACCTACTGAAACCCACAGAAGCTCTGCATTGGAATAGGAATTATGGACCTAAACACTTGTACAAGTCCAGGGTTATTCCTGTCATTCAGATGGCAGCATCCTGCCATCTCTGCAGCAAAAAGGACAAATGCAGAAGAACATCACAGAATTTCCATTAAAATTAATCCTTTGAAAAGTGAATGTCAGAAAAAATCTGCATATTTGTCTTTTTACCAAACAAATATACTTTAAATGGACATTTTGCAAATGTCAGGGTGAAACATTCCCAAGTTAGGAGCTGCCAGAATTAAGGTTGCCTGTGTATTCTGCATAGCAGTGCACTTGCAGGCACTTTGTGGCTATTATTGCCTGTATTTTGCTTTAATTTTCTTAATCTAAGTAACTTGACTTTGAAAGGCTGACTTGCAAATCTGGCGTTTGTAATTCTGGGAAACCCCACTTTGCACACTTTTTAATCTATACTCAATTATTATATGATGTATTGTTTGCCTTCTGTTGTGCCAGCAGCGAGGGACACTGGTACAACAAGGGCCACAGTTACGCATTGCCCCACAGAATTAACAGCCTTGGGGTCTTCAGTGGATCTACTCTAAGGTGTCAGGACACTTCACGGTAAACCAGGTTCAATAGAAAACCCTGCTCTGTGAGGAGCCCGGGGCTGTGAGGCCCTGAGCATATCATGGGCAGAGCAAGACGTCATTAGCTGGCACTGTCATTTAAGGGACTAAAGGCAGATGGCACTTTGCAGGATGTAACCCAGTATGACTTTGGCAAGACATTCTTCCTGTCTTTTGGTTCATCGAACTGTAAAACTGTTGCCTAATATTTACCAGCAGCAGTTCCCAGGCATTGCAAGTTGTTCTCTAATGATATTTCCAATTCAGTCTGCGATTCCTGAATGAAATTTCTGTAGAAGGATTACTTAAATGTTTTCTTTTTCAATCTGAAGTTCATTCAATATGATGTTATAGAAGCAATCCTTGCAAATATCTCACTTGAAGGGAGTTTTTTTTCTTTTCTTTTGCTCTTGGCGGTGGCTGTGACAAGAATGACAGTGCAAAACACAACAGAAAGTTATAAACATTACTTTTCTTCAAACAGCAAACAAACTCCCGGATTACCACCATCCTAGATGGCAAACTGAGCCACTCTGCTTTCAGAAACTCCCACCCTTGTCTCATCTGGTGGCTGCCGGGTGTGTATAAATCGAGTGCAATGCTACTGCCATTTCAGTTGATGCTCCTGGCCTGTATAGATGGTGATGCTTTTGAGGTCAGCCCGAAGATGAGCTTCACCTACAGGCATTGTTTGGGGCTCCTTGGGCGTGACAAATTTGGGACCTGTCAAACAAAGATGGGTCACCCTTCTCTACAGCTGTCTAAAAAGGGACACCAACAGAGGAATAAACAATTGAGGGAAGGTGTTTTTCATCACTTCGGTGTTTTCTTGCCTTTACTTCAACTTGCTGCACAAGCAAGGCAATGCCATTTGGCCCCACTCTTTGATACGCGCTTCCTGACACCCAACAAAAAGGTTGCCGTAATCTGACAACCACCATGAGCCCCCCCCTTCCCCGCTGTCATCCTTTTCTCCATCCTGCCACACAGATCTCTTTTCCCAAAGCCCACACCCCTTGCTCAGGTTGGGATCCACCCCTGTCACAACCTGGCACATTCTCTGCTCCTCCTGCTGGCCTCTTCCCACTCTCAGCGCTTTCTTTCCAGCAAACTCTCTTACACTGCGGAGCTGTGCACAGCAGCTGAAGAGTTGGCACAGCTCAGACCGTGCCAGGGGCCATTGCCACAATTTAACAGTGCAGATGATTGAATTAGAGGCTTTGGCATGGCTTTGTTTATCAGTATTAATGAGGCTGAACCAATCATGCAATTCCTTGGGGTCTTTTGCCTCACTCTTCCCTTTCCCTTCTGGAATCTCGACCATCCACTCCACCCCACTCCTTCCCACCTCAGCCAGCTGCTCCAGAGATGCTGGGTGCAGGACTGGTGAGGCCATGGCTCAGTCCCCTTGGTTAGTGACACAGATGCATTATCAGGAGACAGACAAAATAGGAGGTGGGGGTTGGAGGATGCATACACCTACAGGATTTTCTTGAGGGGAAGAGCAAGAAAATGTAGGTTTTTGGGGGTTGAGCATTTTAGGAAAAATATAAGACCCTTCTCCAAACTTTGACTCTAGCTTGTGGCTTTGCGTATTTAGTTATCTCTCACTGTAACAGAGGACTGGGATTGAGTACCACAAGCATGAATGGAATTTAAGAAATTAACTGTAAAGATGCAGAGTTCTGTCCACAGGTAAGATTTCCTGCCATCAAAAAGCCAGCGTGAAGGTTTTTGGGTCTGGGCAGCCACTGCTGAGATTTTGCACAGAGTCATCTCTGGGGTTCAGACTCATGATAGGGCGAAACTCTGACAAACTTGGATGTGATTGCACTGAACAATGCTGCCTCAGCAAGCCGTTTTGGGCACGTTTCCCTCTCCCCTTTGAACATACCTTCCCAGCAAACTCATTAACCACACAGATGCACTAAAAGTGCTTGGAACAGAAATGAGAACAGAAGGAATGAAAACAATTCTTCTACTAAAAGAGCTGGGGTTTATGTTTGTTCTTCATCTGCACCTTCCCCTGCCCAGGTGCAACACAAAGGAAATCTCTGCAGCTGATTTGGGACTTCACAAACCGAGGGATTATGTGCTGCCGATACTGACAGGCCCCTTTACTTACAGCCTGGCAAACACCACAACAGTAATCTCCTCTCTGAGATAAAGTGCATCAATCTTATTCTTACACCAACCTGTTCCCCTCTGCCCCTCAGACAAAGCTGGAAGAGCAGACCTTCTCGGGAAGGATGCTAAAATTTTTCCCTCCTCCGCCCCCTCCTATTTTAACTTACTCTTTCGGCTGGCATCCCATCAAAACCAGGTCAACATATATCCATTTTCTGTGCTGAGCTGACTAGTTTTCAATAACAATTTCTCCTTCGTTTTGTAACAGAGATCAATAAAACTGCCCCTCTCTCCTATTGGCCGAGATTCCAGCAACGTTATTTGCTCTTTATTGTTGCTACTGCTTTGTTGTGTTTCCCTTTTTCTTTTTTTTTTCCCCTTTTTTTTTTTTTTGGCAAGGCACAGATCTATTTAACAAGATGAAAACGACTTAGACTTTCACTCAAGGTAAAATCTGCACTTTATAACCCAGGATGTAATTTACAATCCTGTCATTAAGCTCTGTTAATCCTATTATTATGAAGATAAATAATTACCCATAGCGAAGAAAGGGATTCCCAACAGAGTAGAATTATATTTTCCATCAGTAATGAAAAATATCCCTGCCGCAGTGACACTGGAAATACAGATAGTGAGTACTCCCAAGAGTCCCAGGAAAGGTTTGCTACGCAGGCAGTCCTTCATGGAGCTCGAGAGGGTAGCAGTCAGGAGAATCAGCATCAGGCTCACCAAAATCTTGCCCCTGGCCAAGAGACTGGTCTGGTGGAAGTCCTTCCAGAGGCTAAAGGACGCTAGTGAGTAGAGCTGCAGATCTTGGTGATCCAGCTGCATCTTGTGCATCAGTTTACAGAATTCACTCTCCCATTTCTCCCCAATGAGGTCCTGGGTGACAGAGCCATACGTTTGGAGGTAGTAAGTGATTTGGATGGCTCTGGCTGATTTGACTCTCTGGTCCTTGCTGTTTGGTACTTCCATGACCCCTCCGAGCTGGTGGCCAATAAAACTGCTCCTTCCATCCTGGGAGGGAAAGTAAAAAAGATGAGCATGTGGTTATCCTGAGTAAGATGTGATACAGTGATACCATTTGACGCTGCCTTCCTTTCACAGACATGCCAAGAGCTTGACTCAAAGGCCACTGCAGTCAACAGCAGTCATGCCATTCACGTCAGCGGGCTTTGGGACGCATCCTTATTCCCTGCCACAATTCTCTTCCTTACTCATTATAGACTCATTAGCAATTCTGTGCTGCAGTTCAGGGACTGCCCAGATATTCATTGCGGTCCCAGATGCTTGGGGACTGAAATATAGCATGCAAGCTCCTCACCTCGTGGGAGAGGATCGCTTTCCCACATTTTAACTGTGACAGACAACAACAAACCTCCAATTACTGAAGTATGAAATGTTTGAGATGAAGATCAATTTATGGAAGATTTGTGATTTCATGACACTTTGGAAATGCTTTTAAAAAGCTGGAAATGTACGGAAAATGAGGCCTGGTTCCTCAGTACACAGATGTAAATGTAGATAGATCCAGTTTAATAGCTACTCTGGCTCTAGAAAAATATAATTAAAATCAGACTTTTTGAATTGTTTATTTGAAGTTTCATGGATTTCTATCAGTAGCACAGAGATAAGAATCTACCTTACACCTTGATTTAGCCAGGATTTGTTTTTTTATATTTGAAGAACATAAACCTTACTCTGTTCTCGCTTATTTCAGTGTATGCTAGGACATAAAAACTCCATGACAATCAGTAAAGGACACATCAGGTGCACTCAGGATCAGCCTCCATCTATTTACAAGACCAGACTACTTTTTTGTAGAGTTATTTGGTCCCATTTAGATGTTTTTTTCTTTTTTTGTAAAAAAGGTTTTGTAAGAAAGATCCTTGCTTTTTAGCCACTGGTTATTCTAGTTCTCTAGAATAACTGTGATGTGCCCCTTTCAAGACAGGGGAAACTTGTGTGGATTTAGATCAAACCCAGTTGCAAACTGAGGAAGAAGATTGGGCAGATTGGATAAAAATGTCCTAGCACAAGTAATCTCTTTGATCGAAACCTCTAAACCCAGGGATTAAATGTCTGTTACACACCAAAAAACAACACTTTGCTTTTTTGTGTGTAAATGGGATTAAAAGTTTTCAGATTTCTTTCCTCTTGTATTTAATAAAAACATAAAATTATCAAGCCAGTTAATATATGAAACATCTTGCAGCAGCGAGTTCACATGAGATAGTACTCTTTGCTAGATGCGCTATGGGAATGAGCTGACTGACAGCCTGAATTTGGGAGATACTCTGCCCTACACACACACATGGAAGCAGTCATCTGCAAAAGGCTAGAAGCATTTGGGGGAGACACTTTTAACATCTATTACATCCAACATTAACCGTTTCTAGAAACACCTGTGCTGCACACAGGTCATTATCTGAAATTGCCAGACCTGCTCGCCGTAATGATTCCCATCCTAAAGAAAAATCAATGAAGCAAGGTACCAGGCTTTATGAAACATAGATGTCTTCCAGGATGTCTGCTCATAGAGCAAATAAATATCAGAGATTGAGAGACAGTGCTGAAAGTGTTTTATATACTCACCTTGCCTTGTCTCTGGTATGTAAAGGAGGTAATCCTCCCACTGAGAAATTTCTGCCTATGCCTGCTTTCATGGCAGGAGCTCACACTGTTTTCAGCATTTGCCTGCCACAGCCCAGGGAACATGACAAAGTGCTTTTCAGAAGTTAATTTTTTCCCTATTCCCAGTTGTTATTTCCCATTGAAATAATGGCTTCTGGCGAGGTATCCTGGCACGAGGTGACATGAAAGGTGATTTGCAGTCTAATGCCAGCTTCTCAAACCACCTGAAGCCTCATTGCAAATGTCATATAAGCAGAGGCAGCTAGCACAGAGGGGCAGCTGGTGCTGTTTGGACTCCAAAAAATCCTAATCTCTGGCATTTCGTGTTAGAATCCTGTTTTGATTCATTATTTCTGTTTTTTTCTAAGGAGGGGTCACACCTGACACTCACACACTCACAAAAGGTACATTTCCAAGCTGGTAATTAAGGTTTGAGCAATGCAGTCGCTGCTCACGTCAGATGCAACTTCGCAGTTAAAAATCCCCTTTGGCACTGCTTTGAAATTTTAGGGAGAAATGTCATATTTCCTCAGTATATATGCAGTGTTGACATTCAGATGTTTTCAGCCACTGCAGGATACTTTAGCAGCACAGCTCCAAACTCAGACAATGGACTGTAATTCAGATTTCATTGATTCACTATGCAGCACGCACGGCAAGGTTATGGGAAACTTTGCGATGACCATCTGCCTTCCTCTGCGAAAGGTGCACGAATGACGGCAACATTTCAAAAGAGGCAACAGAGCAGGCACAAATAAATCATGTTCTGCTGTATCTCCCACGAAACAGAAGATAACGGCTATTTGTTACACTGATGTACAATAGGGCACCCAGCTCATATGTCAGCAAAATAAAGAGCGAGCTTTCAGATGGAATCAAGGAAATCACAGATGCTGAATTGCTTTGAGGTCGTTTTGTCCATCCACTTCTTTCCAAAGGCAGATCGTTTCCTATCTACGCAAGGGTTTTGCCTTTGCTGCTTTTATAGCATGCAAACACGAACCTGCCACCACGGCATTTGGGAAAATGGGGCCCTTTTCTAATACAGCTCACATACTGGCTTTGCCAAATGCTCCAAGCGAGATAAAGGTCCTGTTGTGCTAGGTGGGGCTGTCACATCAATGGTTACAATTCCTCAGCAAGGAAGACAGAAGAAAGATGGGAAAAAATATTGCCTTTCATCCCATTTTACAGATGGAGACTGAAGTGTGGGAAAATGAAAACCCAGCTGCCAACATGACTTTCAGCATTTCCTAGAGGCCTCCAAATCAGGGACCTAACTACCTCCTGTCTCATGTGCACTTCAGGGGAGTTATTCAACATCCCATGTTCTCTGTTGTCCTCCAGGACCAGAACTGAAAGACGTTGCTGGCCCTCACCTTCCCTTGGCAGCCCTTTCACAGCCCCACAAACACTGGGGCTCTGAGCTTACCCGGCTTTTCACCTCCTTGCCTAGGACCTTTCACCTCTTGGTGAAAGAAGGAGACATGAACGGCTAAGCTCCCGGGCTAAGCTCTAAGGTTTGGGAAACAAAATGAGGCCACAGTGACTTGTATAAATGAGGCCTGAAGACCAGGCAGGTTTTGAACAAGATCCCTCATTCTGTCTAGTTCCTCAATGAAAAAAAGCACTTTCTGCTGTTAATTAGCACGTCCTTCCTGGTATATGCCTACATGATGCTATTTTTAATTTCGTAACAATAGTTTCATGTTTCAGAGCACAAATCCCTTACACATTTTACCTGTGTATGTTGCTACTCTCTGATCTTATACACAGAAAAGCAAACTCAAAAAATAGAGTAATAATAATACTTATTGGTATAATTATTAATGGTTCATCATTTTACACCCAGGTATCTCCAGAGGATCTACAACACAAGATGATAACTGTCTTTAGCAAGGTCACTTGCATGGCTGGAGCCTGAATTTCAGATTCCCAGGCTATGTCTATGTGTCTTTCCTTTTTTTTTTTTTTTTTTAAAAGTCTGGTGAAAATTTTACAGTGTCTGTTCTCCCGGAGGACAAAAAGGGCCATCGTCCTTTCTGATGGCAGCTAATTCTGTCCAGACCTGAGCATCTTTAAAAATGGCACGAAATATCGATCACTTGCTGGGGCATGTGATATTTGATCTTAAACAGGGGCCAAGCAAAAATCTTTGCTTTGATGGATACTATTAAATTGTTTTTTTGTGTATTCCCTTCTCTTTTTCTAGATGCGCCAAAGCCATTTGGTAGATTTAGACTCTGAAAGGAAGGAAGACAAGAACTAAGGATTCTCAGAAGAGTGAGAGATGACAGACATCAACAGCATCATCCACCTTTTCCCCCAGGATGATGGATTTTGCCACCTGCATTTATGCAGACCTGGCCTTGCACGCGGTTGAAAATCCAAACTCCTTGTCCGTTCAGCAGTAAAAATCACTAATGGTGAATGGATGGATGCAGAATAAACCCCTACTATATTTCAGGCTAAAAACTTGTCTGTAAAGGATGCTTGGACCCTTAATATCCTAAAAAGATGTGTAAATGGCATGGGGATATTTGGCTTGCTCCAGAGCTGAGTGCAGGACCTCTCCAGTTAAACAAAAACAGTTGCTCCTACTGAGCAAAACATCTTTTGCTGGTGCTAATGTAGGCATAGATCCTCTCTGCATGCAGCCCAGAGGGATCCTAGCAATACTCCCTTACTACTAAATTACCCGGGATGCTTTTTTGTTTCCTTAATAGTTTCAGTGCGGCTGCTGCAGCCCTGACTCCCATCTCCAGGGCACTGTGTGGTCACTGCCCGCTGCCACACCAGCCCTGGGCAGATCGCCCTCTCCTCCCTGCTTTGAATGGCACCAGCTTCTACTGTCTTCCTTCTCATGTGAAAAACAGAGGGTTTAAGGTATTTTTGAGATGGTGTGGCTCCTGCCTTCCCAGCGCACTGCTCTGTGGAGGCTGGGGCTGGTGAGAGGCTTAAAAGTAATTTCAGATCCCTGCAAGGAGAAGAGGAGCCCTTGTACCCTACTGCCAGATCACTCTCATTCAAGTACATTCACAGAACCTTTGCCAACAAATTTATCTCTGTTTTTATTTTTCTTTGACTGCTACCTCTTATTAACTGGAGTGATGGATAATTATCAAGCTACATTCTAGAAATGTTAGGGTAAAACATGCAATCCTGGTTAAACTCTGTTTTATCTTAAAAGCTTAAAAACATTCAACAGCAGGCAACCAGGAATGTCTGTCAAAATATATTGTGTGATAAACTTCCTAATGAGATCAGTGCAGTTGTTTCTCCCCATGATAAGGACATTCCTACTCTACCAAATGTAGGCCATAGAAAGTATTACACTAAAATCCACAGAGGTTAGGATGAAGTCAGTTGCTTTAGTTCAGCTTAAGTTTTCAAGGTAAAACAGAATAAAAATCCCCTTTCTTTGAGACATTATTTAAGGTTCAACATATTTGGTTGCTCCTACCTCCCACTAGCTCACTGTAAAACTTTGGAGGGAGTTTTTTTCTCCCCAACCAAACTGATTTCTCTGTCCCTGTCCCTAGTATAGTTATCCATGGAGACCTTATACCAGTTGATCCCTATTACACAGCCGCCAATTGCCAACAGTTTCTGAAACATCCTTTTTAAATGGTTGCACGTAACGCTGATTTATGTCAGCACAGCAGTTTTCCTGCCCTCAGAGCTGTGTAGGTGCTCTTGCACACCCACCAGACCGCTTGCTGTGCTTGTCTCTGTGCAGCTATTCTGTATGGCTCAGCAATGGAGAAAGAGTCCAGGGCAAGTGAGCCCTGAGGGCAACGCATTTGAGGTAAAACCTTGGCTGACTGGGAACAGGGCTGCAGCAATGGCCATGTGGTCTGTTCACTCAGCAAAAATTAAATGTATGAAAGTGGCCATGAGAAGCTATCCAGGAAATAATCCTATAGGTCTCTGCTGCAATAAAGAACAATTCAGTTATTTCCAGCTATCCGGCAATGATGAGGTTCAGTTTACCAGCTAGTCAAACAAATTTGTTTTTCAGTTACTGGGAAGAGTCAGGCACATACAAACAAAGGATGATCCAACCCACCAGGTACAGGTAAAAAACAGACTTGCCCTCTGCAGTTGCCTGTCTCTCTCCGTTTACAGCAGAGGCACAAGATTACTTAAGACTTGATCCTAGATTTTGTCAGGCGAAAAATTTAGGAGAGATTAACTCACCCTCAGTGGCAGATGCAAACACAAAACTAGCAACTAGCTGACCTGTCTTGTCATCCCTGGCTCATATTGGCCCCTTCACAGGCATGTCCTGCATGTTAACAAACATACAGACCTTGAGCCCCTCCCAGGGAAATCAAGGATCCCCAGAGTTATTTTTAAGTGAAGGAGACATGTACCCAGAACATCCAAAAGGCAACCAGAACTGTCTGGCACCTCTTTCTGATGAGTCTGGGCTCATGCTCCTTTCCTTTACTGCTTTGGGTTTCTAGTTTTTGATCAGCTAATTTGAAAAGAGGCAAGAACAGGAGAAAAGTATTTCAAGAGATTTATATACTCTAGGATTAATAACAGAATGAGAGAAGTGTTCCTAACACACATCTATTCCTTCCAAGTAAATCAAGTTATGAAGGAATTCATAAGGGTGTAATAACAGACTGTGATTGCTACCTGAGACCTTTTCTGTGTGGAGGAGCTTCTGGTGCTGGACACACTGTATTTCTGAGTGGCCCTCCCCGGTTTGCTCCTTCAGTATCACCCCATCAGGTTTTCAGCTGTCAAGAGAGGGGAACGCCAGAGGGAAAGCAGGAAAGGCTGTCCCTCCACCTTTGCTTCGCCTGCACATCCCTCAGGAATGAAAATACAAGATAAGCCCTCTCCCTTCCAGACCAGCTCACTCCACACCAAGCTTTCCCTCCTTGACTGTATTTCACCTTTACATCCTTTTCAAGCCTCCTGTATTCTTCATCCTATCTTCAAGCTCTTCGTCACTCAACGGAAGAGCTTGTCCTTCAATCTCAAGGTCAGATTCCCATTCGGTCCATCTCAGATCCCATCCCAGTTCTTCTGGGAAAAGAGGGGTGGATTTACTGCCCGGATCACTCCCAGCGCAGCTTTGTCCCCAGTTGTCCTAAACTGCACCCGTGCACCCAAGGACACAGTGGTGTCCTTGAAGCTGCTGAGTAATACCTATGTTGGCTGTGATTACACACCTCCCCTACGTGGGGAAGGGTATTGCTGGAAGATGGGGGGTTACAGACAGCACAAAGAGGACCGCAAGCACTGGGAGGTAATTGGGGGGCACAGCTGACCCCTCTGCCTTCTTCTCCCCTCCACCAGGAGCAGGATCACTGTGAAATAGCAGAGCAGTGAAATAGCTTTGGCACTGACAGCTCAGGCAGCAGCAGGTGAGTTGGTGGCTGCACCCCAGCCCTGCGAGATGGATCCAAGGGTGAAGGGTGCCGATGGCTTTGGGTGCCCAGTGGCCTGGGGACTGGTGAGATGGCAGGAGAGGAAGCCCTGCTGTGGGTGGCTCAGCAAAACTTGTTGTCAGTGACATCAGTTCACCTTCCACAGGAGATTCGTGTCAACAGGACCTCTCAAGTTGTAGGTAAGCCTGGGTGTGTAAATCTACCAGGTCAGGTCTTAAAATACTGCTGTCCTCTTGTTTCCAGCAGGCACAGAGCTGCAGTTTCCTCCCCACTTTATATTGACCTTTGAGCTTGTGCTCTGCCCTTTTCAGGATCAAAAGTCCTCGAGGCAGTCACCTTGGGCTCAGCCCTCTGCTTTTCACTGCCAGTGGAGCTTCCCTGGTATCACAGAGCAAAAAGTCAGGCTGCACCTAGTCCCTAAATCCCCCAGGATAAAGGATGATGGTAAAAATAATCACCGCAGACCAGCACAGTTTCCTCTGCCCATCCATGAATGGGTTCCTGTTGGAAGGATGGCTGTGGACAAACTAAGCAAGTGGGAAGTGTGCTTTGTGGGGGGATTTGTGTAGCAAGAAAGTGGTCAATGATGCAAAAGAAGTGGAGTTTGTTGTGACTGTAAAATAAAATTGGGGCTATGGAGTGGGGTGCCCTAAAGAGACTGGAGGTGTGAAAAAGAGGGAGGCAGGAAGGAGAAAACACAGGGTGAGGGGTAACAAAGCAGCAGTTCTCATTGCACGCTGACCACCCAGATAGAGGGCAGGAGAAGGCAGGTAGGAGCAAAGCTGCTTTGACGTCCTCCTGCAAACAGCAGAGCTGTGTCTCCCGTGCCCTGTGCCCTGTGCCGCCGTGCCAGTGGCAGCCGACGAGCACAGCCCTGCACTGCAGTCCCTGCTTCAGCTCGTGCCACCTTCCCATCCCCCTTCAGCCTCCCTCCTTCCCACCTCCCCACAGGGACCCAGACCACATGGTAGCATCAAGCAGAACAGCAATAACTCAGGGCTGGGTTTAGCTACCCTAAACTGATCCCCCACTCCAACAGAAGAATAGGAAATTTCAAGCATTTCCACCCCAAAAGTCACACTTCAGGCTGGGTAGCACATGAGAGATTTCTTCCTGCTAGCATCTATCTGCTCCCGGGCATCTGGTTTGCAAGCTCTACATGGCTGTACTGTGCTGCCCTAGACCCGTGTGTAGGGACCCGTACAGCGGCAGGAGGATTCAGTTCCCATCCCCAGCTCTGAGGGTCTCACCAATGGCCTGTAACAGGTCGACATGTAAAGGGTGAGCAGTCGGGGAAGAAGGAGAGGGTGGCGTGAATAACTCCAGCTCTGTCTCTGGTCTGGAAAGAAGCAGGGACTTCGTTTATGGGTCAGTGGCTTCCTCTCAACATGCACAGGACCATGCCCTGATTACTGGAGATTTTTGGCTGCATTCCCCCACCTGCACTGTTTGCAGACCAGCTCTAGAGCGCGGCAGGTTGATTCAGCTAACCAGGAGCTTTGCACTGAGGTGTGGGAATTTCCTCAAAAACTGTTTTTCTACCCCAGGATCTCCATGCTTCTTCACATCACCAAGCAGGACAGCGTTCATATTTTTCATATATTCAAATCCTGCTTTATGACAGACTTTTGCGAGGAGGTGCCACATGGGTTTAGGAGGGGAAATCCAAGCTCCTGCATTGCATGGTACGGTTGTGGTCCTCCACCTATGCAAACTGGGACAACACCTAGGCCTCTGCCAGGTGTTAAGCCATGAAGAATACCCAGGTCCAATTAAAAAAAGCTGAGTTTGTCTCCCTAGCACAGTTAGTGTTCATCCCAAAGGATTTTGTAGGAATGAAGAAAACGTAGGAAAAAGAAACGTAGGAATGAATCACTAGTGACAGCATTGCCTCAAGGGACATGTGCAAAACACCAATATTTGGATATATACAGTTAAACACTCACACTCATGTATGCAGGCATGTGTGTGAAGAACAATTTTACTATCTCTCATATTTCACAAACTCTAGAAATCTACAGCATGAATACTTTATATTAAAGAATACTCCATGATTTCATCCACAGCGCAAACTCAATATTAAAAATGTTCAAAGGAAAGGAAGAAAATTACAAAGGGAATAAGAAGACAAGAAATGCTTTTTCAGTGTGGGCCAGTGGTCCATCTAGCCCAATTTTCAGTCTCTGTGCATTTCTAAAGCATGACACACCAAGATAGTGTCTTCCATAACATGGCTGGACGATGCCTTTGGGAGTCTCATAGTTATTGTGGATTTTCCAGCTCTTTAACAAACAAAAAAGTGAAATGAGATGCTGGGAAGCGGGAGAAAGAATGCAACTGTTCATTTTTTAACAAATAAATTCTTCTCCCAAATGCAGGGATTTGAATGAAATTGGCAATTAAAAGTAAGCAAGATTAATGAATTAAAGCTATCTTGTGCCCCAGTGAAATCCGAGAGAGTTTTGTTATCTGAAGAGGCTCATCATTGTTTTCTCCAAATGGGAGTAAATAGGACAATATTCCACCAGAATGCTTTCTGTCTCTTATGAATGTCTAATCTTAAAGCTTTCTTGAAGCCCATGGAGTTACAGGCTAAGCAAGAACCTAATTCCTAAAGTAAAAAAAAAAAAGACATCAGAAAACACTAAAAATCAAGAAAACCTCTTTTCTTGTCGTCTTTCCATATCAACAAAAGGAAAAAGGCACAAAACTGTTTGCAAAACTTCACCACACACTTCATATGCACAAGCTGAAGGGTTTTGGGGGGATGAGAATGGCATCCAATAATTGTCCCTAAAAGGAGATCCTAAAAAAGGGTCACATGTTTTCACTGATAGGTTTGTAGGCCCTCTTGCTTTGTGTGCATCCCATCATCTCCT
>NW_008824359.1:3672882-3689160 GCF_000699105.1 Pygoscelis adeliae | reverse complement strand
CAATACTCACAAAAATAGGAAGAAAACCTGCCAGGAAGCAAAAGGAATTGGATTTGCCTGGTTTTATTACTCCATCTAAAGGAAATGTTAAAAAATAAACAGCAGAGAATAAAAAGTGAAGAGTAAAGCAGATCCAAAGGAATCATTTAAGCTCTTACAATCTGAAGTTTCAATAATGGCACAGAAAAGGGTGCTTTTTTCTTTTTAAATTATGTTTTATGTTGGCAAACATGTCTTTAATTTTCTCTTGTCTCTGCTCTTCCTGGTTTCTCTGGGGACCAGCAGCCAAAGTACTGAAATGCTGCGATAATATTTTATCAAAGGCAAGAAGAAAAGAAATAACTGAGAATCAGACAGAGCCAAGTGTGATGTGGCAAGATTTTGGGGCTAGCGTGGTTTTGAGGTTAAATTCCAGCTAAGCAGCTTGCAGGCTTAACTAAGCCTAGCCTTCAAATGTAAAGCGCTGCTGTGCTCCTACCCAAGTCCTATGGGGAGCTTCTACTCTCGCGGTGCTCAGTAAGATATAACAAGGCATTGCACAAAGCAGATACAGTTAAGAACACTTAACATGTCCAGCTGAAAATTCCTCCTTTTTAAGAGAAAATTAATCAGTTTTCCCTCTTTTGTTTTTAATCTCAAATTTGGCATTGTGAAGCAATTTCTCTACCCTGAAGCATCCCCCCCTTCCCTCCAGCACACACTGGTTTTTAATGAGTTTGGCCATTTGTTAGCTGGAGACAGCCAAAAAAATGTCTGGTTTCAGATGTTTTTCCTTTTTTTCTCTTCCTAATATTGGACCAGAATCTAAAAAGGGGGAGTGGAAATAAAGCATTTAAGTAGGCCTGTATTTAAACATTAAAATATAACTGAAGCTAGGGTTCTGGATCTGCATGTGAGATAGCTGACTCCCACCCAAGGTACTTTTGAATTCAGCATGTTCAAAGAGAGTTTTCACCCCCACATATGAACATCATCAGGTGGTTTTTATATTTGTAAAATCTGTCTCAAGATCACCTTGTAACACTTGCCCTTCATGATAAAATCTTATGTTCTTAGTAGCCCATAGAGATGAAGGCGCTGTCATGTGTGATTCTCCAACACGTTTTCTTTAATTCTTATTCCAGTCAAAAAAGTAAAGCTCATGGCATCATCTTGACTTTGGGCTTCTCATTGCCTCCCATCACTGGGGAGCTCTCCAGCTGGAAGTTTGCTGACATGAGGGCCAGCTTTTCTTTATTTTTTTCAGCCATACTCTGTGGGAGAGGGTGTCTCATGCTGTCTCAGACAGTACAGGGCACATTTGCAATGATAAACAAGTGTTAAACAACAGCGTGCGACAACCTGAAAATTTTAAATCGGCCCAAATTCTACATCTAGAGATTGCAGGAGTTGCTAACAACTGCCGCTGATCAAGCTGCACGTGCTAGGAGCAATTCATCTTGATGCAGCCTTTGCGCTGCTGAGGCCTGGGAGGACCCACATGAGGTACAGCAGATGCTGAGGTCTCAGTTCAGACCACAATCACTGGTTACTAGTGAGGTTCTGGCATGGCCCAGCACCTTGCTGTGCAAGGTGCTGTGCAAACGCACAGCTGGAGAAGCCACCCATGCTCCAGAGATCTTCCCATCTGATGCTGAAGCTTCCTTAGTCACTGTATTTCACAGTATGAACTGGCGATGCTGCCAATGGAGGGGTCCCTTCCCTCTCCTTCCTGATCCCGCACCTCCTCCCTGCCAAGCTTGGGAGCAGCAGTTCATGTGGCATGTGGTGAACTGGACTGGAGAACTAATCCAGGTTTATGCAAACTCAATGGGAAGGAAAAAAGAAAAAGAAAAAAAAGGTTTAATTCCCTCCTTGCTGCCAGCTGGCTCAGGTTTTCTTTAATTCCTGTGCTCAAACCCTGTAGTCCGGTGGTGGTGTCAGCTATGCAACACCTGAATAGCTTCATCCTCAAGGTGGCTGTATTTCACAGCTGAGTACTTGTCCTTTCGTGCGAGTACACAGCAGCTATTAACTTCAAGCAGAGTTTCTGATTTGGATGTGCCTCGTCAGCCAGAACAGGACTCAAAACATGAAAAGTCAGAATTTAGACTCTGAGGCCCTGAGTCAGACTGCCTAACCAAACCTGCCAGGTTAGAAATGCCAGGACTACCAGGCTGCCTGCTCAAGGAGAAGAGAAAAACGGGGCATCTCCGGAGGGCAATTTTGATCTTAAATGGACTGAATCTCATTCTTAGGATTTTTAGTTCTCCTAAAACTTACAATGTCCCAAACCCTAATTAAGTACCTTCATTAAATGCTTAAAGTTAGGTTATATGTGTTCCTAGATTTATATGTTAATGTAATGTTATTGTTAAGAATGAGTTCAAGATACCAAGTAAGATGAATATTTGTTACTGTATTACTTCTGAAGAAATGTAGTATACTCATTGTAAATAATAGCAACAACAACCACCACCTTTTCACCTTATCTGAGACGTTTCCCTGCAAAACATCGATTTTTTTTTCCCAAAATAGATATTTTACGGTTACTTTAATGTAATATGTGTTTTTAAAAAAAAAAGGCTTTTCAAAGTCCCCTGGAGTGCAAAGTGATTTTTCAATTTATATTGGTATAACCTATTTGGAAAGGTTTTGCTTCTGGCAGAACAGGAAGGATTGGACTTTTAATTTTAAATCAAAAGTGCTGCAGATGGTGGAACCTTGTGGTATCTACCCACCTTTGGATTTCAAACAAATAAATATTTAGGGAAAAATTCTGATAAAGTAAGCCAAAGAGTAATCAGATGGTAAAGCACTTTCAGATGATAGAACCTCAGCATTTGTCTTCTGAGTACAGAGTACTGCAGAATCTCAGTCCCCCCTGCTGCAATAAACTGCCAATATCTGGCAATCTATTTTGCAGGAGGATGGCATTTAATTCCAGTTCCTTCAGTGGAAGTTAATTTCTTTTTCAGATTAATTTATTTTAGTTCTTTTGCAACCATCTAATAATCATTTCCAAAAAGAGTTTTTCAAAACCCTATCAGAGATTTAGTGTGAGACAAAGCTGCAATGGGCTTCAGAAGAAGCCTTAATTTTCCCCATGAAATTATTCTGGGAAGTTTTTTCTCATGTCAGTGCAGATGGAGATTATACCCTAGGTCATTCAGAAACATTTCACCTGACGTAAGTCTTTGCTATAAAGATCTTAAAGTTTAGCATATTCCCATGCTTATGAAAATTTGATGGAAATTTTTTTTTTTTTTGTGATTTGAAATGAAAGTATGGTGGGATTCAGCTCACCTAATTTTAACCAGCTGAAAGGTAAATGCATAATCTGAACGTTCTTTCTCTGGTCCGTGATGTTTCTGAAGGGTGAATTCATCCCCGTCTAATGTAGCTGTTTAGAAAAAGTGAAATGCATTGCTTCTGGAGGTTCACCTTTCTTCCCTCTGATTGCACACTGGGCCCTGTTTAGATTATATGCCAAACATAAAAGGGCTCAAATTAGAAGAAATATATCCCATCTTTGGGATGGGTTTTCCCATCGTGACTCTCTGTATGAGCATCCACAAACTGCTACATCATAGACCCGCAGTGGCAGGGCAGGGTCACAGCCTGACTCTGCAGACCAGACCAGGTACCATCTGCTGCAGCAAATGGCCTGGTGTTGTGGACATTTGTCAAGAAGAGGAGAAGAAATGGCCTGACTCCATAATCTATTTCACAAACCTCACCAACCTGTTCCTAGAGACTTGGTCTGCAATCACACTCAAGTTGGACAAAAAATAGTAGAAATGATCCAGCTGAATATTTTTTGACTGTCCTGCTCAACTGAGTTTTAAGACTGCCTGCTACGAGAATTTTTCCCTGGCACAACCAGAATATAATTAATAAATGACAAAATTCAACTGGGACAAAATGGAGCCAATTTGTGACTTTAGGGGTATGAGGCTATTCAAATTTGAAGTGCTGGGAACAATCAGATGATGCACAACATGGCAAAACAACTTCAAGGCTGGCCCATCAAAAACCCACACAGTCAGCACAAAACTCCAGAAGAAGACTGATTTCATTCTAGAAAGATAACAAAAGGACCAAGGCAAAGCAACAATCTATCAAGGTTTCACTGGTTATTTAACACATCATCTACAGCCTCCAAAGCACCCTTCAAACTCAACATACGGAGCTGTCTTTGTCCCGCAGAACTTAATCTGCAAGAAGGTGAAGGATGAAGGACAACAGTGAGTAGTGAAATGTCCATACTTGCAAAGCAGTGTCAGAGTCAGAAGTAAAACTAAGCGCCCTTTCCATGGGGGTTGCAAAATCCCAACTTTAACATCAGCTTTGTCTTTGACCTTGGTCCTATCGTTTAAGCATTGCATCTTCAATTTGACATTTGCAAAAGTCAGCTCACAGGAATCTGTTTCAAGGGAGGACCCTAGATTGCCCTTTGGGGACCAAAATGCAACCAAAACTCTTTGGAAAATTGTGTTCAGGTTTCTAACTGCTCCAGTTCTGCCTGTGTAAATTCTGTGACTCGGCAGCTGCTGTCATCTCCCCCTTGTTTAATATTATCTGTGAATTTCGTTCCTGTGCAATTCAATTCCACTTTGTGATAATTAATAGAGATGTTAGATGAGACCAGACCTAACACAAATTCTCCAGATACCCTGCAAGACACCTTCCATAAGCTTGTTACATTATCATTTATCATGATTTTTCATTTACAATCTTTCAGCCAGTTTCCAACCCACATGACTGATTTCCCATCCAAGACAATCTGAATTAATTTTTTTATTAGGATTTCCTCATAATCCTGCAGACGTCAGGGAATGGGCTAGGCTGACCTTATAAATCTTTTATGTCTTTGACCTCTTGATGTTACACGGAAGAGACATGAGATTCCTCATAAAACTCCAACAGCTCTTTGACTGAATTTCTCCAGCTGCACCACAGCACTCCTTTATGACAGGAAAATCAGTGTAAGGGAAAGGAAGATCTGAGTTGCAGCAGAATATGAATTCTCGAATACGTGGTCCTGCACCAAAATCATGATTCAACACCCCAAACTGCTCCTTCACAAAGCAGCATCTGAAATGTTGTCCTTTCTGCCCACTGTATCCTCATTGAAGAGGCTATAGGAAAGACCCAGTTCAAACTGGTCCTATCATTTCAGGATGCACTTGAGTCTCTGAGTTTCGTTCTGGGCTATTCTCTATCCTGGTCACCTTTGATTTAGCTACTTTAAAGGAAGTGAAAAAATGTCCTATTCTGCCTTTATTTTTCCTTGTCATTTTTGCTACTTCAAAGAGTAATTGGGTTTTCCACAAAAAAAGTATCAGAATCATTCCTAAAGGACAGTTGTTCAGATCTGTTAAGTAGTGACAAATTACCTGCCTTAATTCCCTTTGAGGTGAATATTCTGATGAAAAGACCACTGAACATATGCAATTACGGTATCTGGCATTTATATAAAACACATTTTTTCCCTTCAAGGATGTCCTCCTCTTTCTCCCACCTCCAAAATCTTATACTAGAGGCAAGAAGATGGTAAAAGTTGTAAGGATACAAGCTTTATTCTTTTAGGTGGAAAAAAACCCTTTTCTTTAAAATTAAACTCTTCTCAGAAATGAAACATCATGAAATACTTTATGAGAGCAGGGGAGCTCTTACGTTTGTCAAGCTTATGAAATTTATTTTGGGGTATATGCCTAAAGCCTAATACTTGTGCTGATCTTGAAGCCTGGGGAAGGAAGGGATTGGAGAGGCATTTGTAAATATTCAGAAACGTTCATGTTTCTTTGCTGGTGTCCCAACTTTCTATGCAATTTACAATGATAAATCTGTTGTGCATCAACTGGGTGACCAGTGTTTTTCACGTGCAGATAGAAAATCAGTTATGGACAGGAAAATTAATGTTAGTTAACAAAGAAACACCACTGGTAGAGCATTTGTTACCACACCTTCCAGCCACTCCTGAAGAGAAGTGGGTTTGTCATCTGGATCCAAAAGTCTATGTGGTGCAATCTCTATTGGAGGATGTTTTATACTTATCTGTGAATAAAACCTCACTCAGGACAAGAATCAAGAACATGAGCAAACTGAAGTGTGGATTTTAAGGAGAAAAATGCACATTAATATTTCCATGTTGCATCTGCTCAGCACTGAATTTGTTAATGTATTTAGTTAATGAATCAAAATCTACTCTAAGAAACCATCCTGGAAAATGGTGAGGAAAAGGGTGATTTATATTTAAGTCACAGGCCCTGTCAAACAAGAGATTGCGTTGCATAATGAAGTACCGCTAACAGCATCTTTCTTCTTAACGAACTGCAAATTGTTTTACAAACTAAATCTGCTCTGGAAACTGGAAGCAGGATCACTTGGCGCATCCATACAGTGCCTTGGTCTCCAGTGAAAAATGTCATTAAAAGAGCCAAAGCACCCTGTTGGGGGATACACTCATGTCCACGGGGACTGGGCTGTGTCCTCAGCCACACAGGGATCCTGCCAGGCAGAGCTGGTGGGGTGACTTCATTTCTCTGTGATTTTCAAGCCAGAGTGACCTCTCCTTCCCCAAAATTTGAACATGGGAAAACATTTCCTTTTAAAGTAACTTTTTTTTTTCTTCTTTATTTTCTAATGTGCAGTATAATGTGAGAGCAAAATATTTTGGAAAGAATTTTGAAAGAATACTTTGAAAGAACCATTTCAACACAAAAAAATAGAAGCATTTTGTTGGGGACATGTCAAAATGAAACTATGGGAACCTACCCTTCTCTTTTCTTCCTCCAAGACAAAATTAAGGGCAAGGTAAGCGTTGTTTCACAAACGCTTTTGATTTCAAGAGTACTGTAACTTCTGATAGAAAAAGATTCAGCTGAAATTTTATGGGCCTGCCCTACATGCAGCACAGGTAATTCATGATTTAGCACAGGTAAATGAGTGATTTAGCACAGAAGCAGCAAAACACTCCATGGCCACTTCTCAATCGTAGCACCCTTTATGAAGCTGTTGACACATGTGCAAAAATACACCATGTATGTGGTAAGAATAACACCTCCCCATCAGACTGACAACACTTGTGTAACACTGGTGGAAACAATTATGCAAGGTGTAAGAAAAGCGAGACCCTGTCTTACACAAGGGCAAATTTTCTGTCTTGCTTAGGTACCTAACTTGGGCACAAGTTTTAGGTGCTTACTGAACCGGTCCTATAGGTGATGTTTATGTTCCCTATATATTGAGAGAGGATATGCGTTAGGTGTTTGGGCTTCCCTGTGGAAGTATTCAATGGCAATTCCCAGGTCTCCCACTGACTGCACAAGGAAATTAATTGTGGCGGACTGGCCCATTAGGAGCTTGATCTTTAATCCCAAATTGCGTACCCTAGGTGGGTGGGCTGCATTACACTTAAAGTCTCGGCAGTTCGAATTGCCTTAGAAGGTATGCGACCAGTAGGTAAGACTGCCCTTTGCCTTCTCATATGCCCTCAGAGCAGACAAGCAGGCTTCGGGGCTTATGCAATCGGTATTTTTAAAAAATAATTATTCTGGGACATGCTGAAACATTTGCCATCGTATGTATTGAGGAAACATTATACACATGTGGTGCTGACTGACTTTTTCCATCTTAGTTATAGATCATTATCAGACCAAAACCTTTCTGCAGTATTAGCCAGGTAGTGACATGCTGGTCTCACAACCTACGATCCCCACAGCAGCTCCCTGGCTGCGGTAACCAGTTTGCCAGCAAGAGTGGACTGGGGGAGAGCACGTTTGGTGCCTGAATGCAGAACCAGGGTGAAAAGCTGATCTGGCCGACTCACGGCTGTGGGAGGGCTGTCTGACGTCTCGCAGAGCCGCTGCTGGGCATGCAGAGCTGGCATCGTGCAGGAATTACCCACCAACGTGTGAGCAAGGTTAAGGAGAAGAAAAAGCTGCAGAAAAATCTCTTTGCCGTACCAGAGCTGCCCACCAATAAATTATTCCCAGTTTGCCCTTGAATTACTTATTCCACTGTAATTCCTTTTAGCTGGAAATCCTCCCACTGCCACCAGATGACACTTACTAGTGTCATCAAGTGATCACAGTAAGTGATGACGCTTACTAGTGTCATCAAAGATCTCCAAGCACTTCACCCAAAGCTCCTGCTCCCAAATGGTTTAACCAGTGTAAAAGTGAAGCTAATTCATACCCAGTGAATCCAGGGCTAGGACAGACATGTGCCACTGCATGTGACCATCTCTGCAATGTTCAGGAGCTCTGTCACTGCTCTCTCCCTTTGTAGGATCCTTCACAGCCCCGCTACCAAGAACTTCCTTTACTACCTATTCTCCACGTGAGCATCTTGCACCTTGGTAGGTAGGAAAAGAACAGGACTAATATAGTGAGCAACAGAGGTATAAAAGACTTTATAGCTTGCCCTTTCTACCTCCCGTTGTCTTCCCCTCCCTTTTCCATCACACACAGCACCTGCTTTCCTATATTGTTGAAAACTTTGTTTCATCTGTATTTAAAGCTGCTTTTCAGCTCAAGTCCCAACCATGCACAGCATGTCTCACTGTTTGCACTAGGAGTGTGCAATGGATGTGGGGTCTGCATAAATTAAAGGCTTTCTGTAGAAATGGAAGATCATTATTTTAATAACCCAATTCACTCCTCTCAGAAAACCAGTCAGCAGGTTTTTTCACGGTGACTTCTGTAATAATAACTGTGCGGAGCTCCGCATAGGGCTCTTTTCTCTCTTAATGGCTGAAAAGGTTTAATACAGGTTTTGTTCTTAGATTACTATTTTCAAAATGTCTAGCACAACCTTACCTACATCATTGTTTACCGACTAAGAAAGATATGTATGTAATATGCATAACCACATATACATAAAGGACATTAAATAATTTAAGAATTTTTTTTGACATTTATTAATCTAATTTTCTCCTTACAAAGTTCCTCCCACTTCTACCACAGAACATATATTTAATCAGTTAATGTTGGTTTAAGGATCTCCCCTCCCCTCCTCTCCTCTCTGTTAAAGCATCTTTCTCTGGCTGGGAAGATGACACATCTTCTTTTTTTACAATTTACATCAATTGTATTCTCTCGCCTTGCTAGCATGGTGATATCTGAATTTGTTTTAATTCTTGTTACAGATAGCAAGAATACCCATCCATTGTAAATTCAGAGAGAGAAGTTCAGAGCCTTCCAACAGCTCACACAGCCACTACAATAAAGGGCTCAAAAGATATTTTGGAAAGGCATAGTGATGGTTGAGATTAGAAGATGTTATGTCAGTGTAGAAACACTGCCAAGAGTTAACTGAATATTTAGTAAAGGAAATTTTTTTTTTTTTTTCTGTCCACAGAGGAGTAACTATTGTAGGAAGGTGGCAAAGTGTTACTGGACTGTCTACCTTTGGCAAGTGTTTGACATCCATCCCAGATCCACAGTGATGAGCAGCCGTTACTAACTGAAGGGGCTTGCAATTGCATCTCCCTTTTCTCTCTACCTAAACAATCTTCCAATTACTTCTTTATTATTATTCACATCACGGCAAGGTCTCCAGAAGGCCTGGCACTGCATAAAAGGCCATGTCTCCCAGCCAGTGCTGACAAAACTGAAGAGTGGAATAGCTGCGAGGGAAAGGCATGAAGCAGCTGACCAAGGTCATCTGAGAGGTCAATGGAGAATATTTTCTTTGCAGTCTTTGACATGGCCACTGCTCTCAGCTGCTTGATGGGAAGGAATGAGCCCCACACCCAATGAACCTGCTGTCTACAGCCCTGGTAGGGTGAAGGTGGAATTTACCCCAGAGACTGATAAAGAAAATTAAGTTCATAACTGAAGAACGGCAATGCAAAAAGAGCACCCTAAACCCCATCCTTGCTTTGATAGGTTTCTGCTGTCTTTCTGCTGTTTGTTTATGTTGGGACAGCTTGTTCTGGTACAGGTTAACCTGGTTTCATGTCCCTGGTGCAGTCAGGGCTCACAGTCTGGCCTTCCTTTTAGGCAAGAGGGTTGTCTTAACACCTAGTCTAGCAGAGCTAAGAAAGAGGCTGTTCCTAATGTACTAAGCAGAGGAAGGAGTGGAGAATTTTCCTAAAAATGCATGGAAAGGTTTCATTTCTTGCCCACATGGAGCAGGCAGGCTGTCTGATCTTATCCTCAAAAGCTGACAGCTGCAGGGACATCTCCCAGTAAGGGCACAGGTAACCCGCTGCAGACACCAGCTCTGCCAGCCCCTCCAGGCGAGGTGGGTGAGGAGCCCTTCCTAGTCCTGCCGGACAGTACGGAAACACCGTTGGAAGAACAAGACAGTATTTTTCCCCCCCCCCCAAATAAGTTTTCCCAACCTGTGAGACAGAAGAGGCTATTTGCCTTTAAACATTATCAGCTTGCTTTCATGCTACTGAGCAGGTACTCCAAGCTCAGCCTGCCCAATCCTGTCTTGATCTGAGAGGCTGAGATGAAAACTATCTGCAGTCTCCAGCCTTCCTCTTCTGATCCTCTCCCTGCTCATGTTTTATTATTTTGCTTTGACTTAGCGACTTTTGCCAGCCACAGAGCACTTCACAGGATCCTGAGCCACAGGCTTGGATTGAGACAGGTGGTATCACAAATGGGTACAGAGCCACATTGCCTCCGAGGAAGCATCTGGTCCTTGGAGTCAGAGTAATCTTATACTTGAACCAACTTTACTGAAGGAATGAACAGTTTGTGGATATTATTGATATGCAGATACCTACTCTGATGTAGGTGGGCTCTGGTTTTATATCCTCTCTGTCCCATGGAGGTGGTCGGTGCCTCAGGGTCATGTAAGGAGCAATTAATCTTAGCGCAGTGGGAAAGACTCTATGAATGCAAACGGAGGAAGGCTTTTTTAAAAGTACAGCTGTCAGCACGAGAAAATTTGAGAATCTGGCCAGCAGCAAGTCTGCAATTACAGGTTTCAAGATGCTAAGTGAATGCAAGTAACTTTTCTACTTAAGCAATAAAGGATTCAATATCCAGCTGATGTTCTTATCACAAATGTGGTAATAGAGATGTCTGTTTTATTGGCTGCTGTTTAGCCTAGTGTTCATAAATGACTGATAATTAATTGAAGGCAGTATTACAACAACCAATCTGCTTACAAAGGCTCCTTTTAACCAGCAGTTGTCATATTCTTTCTGATGTCAGAAAGATAAGTTCTAATTTATTATGTTTTCTCAGACAAACTAGCAAATAAACATGAAAAGAAACAGTAAAGGTGAAATATCTGAAAAAATGCTTTCATGCTTTTTTTTTCCTCCAGGTAAGGTCTGTGTTCAGAAATCATTCTTATTCTTTGTAGTGATTTTTTTTTTTCTTTTTTCTTTATAAGGACAGCAAATTTGCTGGGCTTATTGGCAAATCAGGGTCATAAACCAATCTCCTTCCTCATATCTGATAGTACACAAGAAGTAATGCCCATGTAATCGATAATTCTGTCTGTACCAATAAATAAAATGTGCCTCAGACCATACTCTGGCCCGTAGGCAGGGGCACCACATATCCAAGCAGATACACACTGTTATCCCCAGAATAGAGTAGATATACCAACCAGGAATGGACCCTTTCCCATGCTAATTCCCAAGGCATACCCAGGCACTATCCTGGAAGTCTTAATTGGCAAAAACGATGCCGGGATTTGTTAAAACTTGCAATTTAACAGTTTGATGTCTGAGGGTCAGTGCTCAGTGTAGGCTCGCCCAGTCTATGTGGTTAGGCCACAATCCAGACCCCAAGCACAGGAACATTGTTTTTTTGTCCTGGGCTGGGGAAAGCATGAGCAATCTTGCTCCAGGACGTAACTAAAAAGTCTTCATCAAGACTTCATACATCCAGCTTTGTTTTCCTGCTCCGCCACGGTCTATCTGCATGACCTTGGACAAGTCACTCTTCTGGCTGGGCTGCAGACTGCAGCGTAGCATAGCAATAACTGTGAACGGGCTAGAGAGTGTCCCCAAAGCAATGGGAGCAGGCATTTTCATACAGCCTCGTTCACCTGGCCTTTCAGAAGAGTAAACTAGCCTGCAATGACCCCTGTGTTGACAGAGTGGATTTTAAATGCATCTCAGGCATTTGAAACCACACTGCAGTCTGCACTCTGGAGGTAAGTGCCATCTCTCTGCTCCTCCTCTGGCGAGTGGAGAGCCAAGACTTCCCAACTTACAGAGGGGCAGTGAAGATAGATGTATTCAAGGCTATAAGCTCTTCCAACACTACAGCAAGTAGCGATTAAACAATCATTACCCTTCACAGCCAGATTTTTTTAGGAAAAGCCAAGGAGTTTCATTAGATTTTGCAGCCCAATAACAGCTGTTTCAAAACCAGAGCAGTTTGCTGAAACCTGCTCGTATGGCTCCCACAAAGTTCCTGTGAAAGACCTGGCAACAGCTCACCCACAGCCAGCCTTCAGCCAGCCTCACCTGAGAGAATTGAACGTATTTGGGCTCCAGCAGGAGACAAGAAGAGGGACAAAGTGAGAGCTTTGAGGGAAAGAAAAAACTACAAGATGCTTTTGCAGCTCCTAGATGGAGCAGGAGAGCCGTTGGAACAGCTCGACATTGTCATTGTGGTTCCCAAACCAGTACAGGTTGACACTCGACCCGTGTCAGCTACAGACTAAACACATCTGGGACACCTTCACAGTTTGTAAACCCACTGTATTGTTCTTAGAAAAATTTTATTCAATCTGGAGCCATTAGTAAAAGAACAAGACAGAGCAAAATCTACCAGTATTAACCAAGCAACGTGTCCTTTGAGAAAGTGAGGAAACCTAGAAGATCCTGGTGGGGTTTTATGGTGCAGAAGAGTTTAGCTGAGAAAGCTCCCAAGGATATGGACCAGTGAGTGTGATGAACACTGGTCCACACTGAATAAGGGCAGCCAGATTTGACCCTCTTGTTTGCATTCCCATGAGGTCTAGCCACAACCGTTCCTTCACGTCATGACTCAAGTAAGAAGAAATAAAAAACCTCATAGCTACAGCCACAGGGGTTGTTTCCTTTGCTGAGCATCCAGACGCTGATCTACCCTAGTGGGTGCAGCATCCGAGGTATTTCTGGTTGAACACATCTAGACACCCCAAAACAAGCAACACAGGCCTGGGTTTCTACAGCCTTTGCTCAGAGGTGCAGAGAGAGAGAGGTCAGTAAATAGCCTGGGAACCTACATTAAATGAATATTTTGGCCATGGCTTGAAGAAGAGCAAGAGATAGTTGCCCACAACTTCCGAACCCTGTAGCTTGGTAGGTGGGACAACAGACATGACAGAGAGGGGGCTCACCTAATGAATTAATCTATACAAAGTAGTAATTTATTCCCAGCAGCTGCAGCCAAAGAGGCCAGAGGAGGTGAGTCTCTGAGGACACGCCATAGCTGAAGGCCAGTCCAGGTTCGGGGCTGACCGCGGTCCCATAAAAGAGTCCTTACCGTACCAGAAAGAGAAAAACTGTGGCAAAGTGTGTTTCTCTTTCTCTGTAACACCAGGGACTCTCCCTGTCTGCAGAAATGGGTTGTAATCGTTAGCTTTTCTCTAAAGTGCAGTCACAGATTTTGGCGGCTTTACGTCCCTTCACTGAGAAGCAGGTAGAAAGCTGCCTGCTTTGTCCAATTTAAGGACATTTATTCCTTCATCCCGAAGATGATACACAACAACTACTCGGAGGATTGGAGGTGTCGGGCTGGTATTCGGCAGTGCTCAGAGTCAGACATCTATGCCTTGGGAAAACCTTTCTCTGTCTACCAATGACTTATTCCAATAAATCTCTAATCCAGACCAGGTTATTTTTTCCTTTGCTTTTATCTTTAAAAAAGGAGGAGCTGTAGGCACTCTCCTAGTAAAAAAACACATTGCGAGTGACCCCATCTTAGTTTTGCCAAGCTCAGTTAAGGTTTCTCTACACAAGAAAATTAATCTGGATTGAAAGAGTAGAATGACTGTTTCTGTGTAAAGCTGGTTTATAATTATGTTAGCCCAGATTATCAGTGTTCTCCACTGACCTAACTTAATCTTGACTTCAAAAATAAGCAAAATGGAAAGAAAGCACTTTAATTCTGCAATAGCAGAATTGTCTTCAAAGCGAACTAAAAGATAAAATTTGTTCAGGGATATTTAATCCAGAATAACTCTTGTTTCTGAGCACTCCTTGCACTCAGGGCTTTCCAGCAGCAGCAAGGACACCTTTTCATTTCCACACACTTAACTCAAACAGCCTCAACTCTGCACAAAGCAATTACTGTAACATCTAGAGCAACGGGACCAAATCCCAACTGTCCCACCTGGCCCTTTCACTGAAGCAAAAATACCAATAAAATCAATCTACGACTCTGCTTCAGTTTTTGGGGCAGGGACTGGCTTTACTTTTTTTCCTTGTAAATGAACTGGAAGAAACAAATGATAACTTCAGATCTGGCCAGTACTTGCAAGAGCACTGCCTCCCTCATCCCTGAGGATCTCTTTGAAAGCAGGGGGCAGGTAACCCCAAAAAGCCTCTCTGGTTTACAAGAAGGACCGTATCGTCTTCCCTATGACCTGAGCCATGAATAACCGGTGTGCTAGGGAGTTTGTTACACTCTGTTAGATAAATCCTGCCTCTGGTGCAGTGCCTGGGGGAGCATGCAGATATACTGTAATTCGCAGAAACTTCTTTCAGCAGCCACCTGCAAACTTTGCGCCTTATTTGCTCATAGCAGGTTGGCGCTGGTGAACTGGATTGCTCCAGGTGAGGGGGAAAGCAGATGGGTGCTTGTGTGTCAGGGAAATATTCCTGAGATCATTTGTGCTGAATTGTTTATTCTTTTAATTGGAAGGACTGAAACTTCTTTCACCTTTTACCTTGTTTCGCCTTTGCTGGAAGCCTCTAGGCTGATGGGATCCGTCCCAGAACTCCAGCCCTTCCATCAGCGGCAGAGTTAATTATTTTCACACCGAGAGAAAAAATTCCACCTCCCTTCCCCTTCTTTGCATGCAGGTAAAGAAAAAGAAGGTAGGACACCTGAAATCGCTTCTGGCCCAAACCTCTTGCTGCTCCTACGGCACTCGCAGAGGCAGGGAGATACAGGAGCTCACCGTGCATTTGAGGAAAGCCTTTTCTGGCCATATTAAAGATAAATTATCTCACGCCAGCGGGGCTGGAAAAGGTGATAGTGAAACCCCGGCTTTCCACCCCCCCCCCGACCTCCTGTCCCTTTTCCCCCATGTATTAACCCTTCAAGGCATTGCAAGGTCTCCCGGTCCGGAGGCTGTTCTCCACTCCCTTCTTCTCCTGGTGCGTTAGCGTACAGTCGTCCGTGTGTGTCGTCCCCCCCCCCCTCCTCGTACAGAACAATAGCAAGGCACCAGTTTCAGCTGCTTCCCGAGGAAAGCCCAGATCACACACATTTAGATATAGAGCGATAGATATGATTATATTTCTCTTTGCTGTTTAGGACAAGAAATGAAGTGCTGCCTCTTTAATTGGCAAAAGCATGCAGTAAGAGCATACCTTTAATTTAGTGTTGGGATAGCTCACTTGCACCCTGGCTGTTGTCTTATTGGAGAGGGCAGCCTGCCTCAGATCCTCTAGCACTGAAATAATATCATCCAGCACGCATTTCTTATCCTGATTTCTCAACACACACAGATGGGAAAAAGTATAATTATAGCCTTTGTAGTTCACCTTCATTTCCAGCACGGCTCGGTGGATCTGCAGGATCACATCAGCCTGATGCAAAATATTGCCTCCGGGTTTGGAGAGGAGAATCACCCTGCCATACCTCCCCGGGGTGTGCAAGTCCGAATACAGCTGGCTTTTGGATTGATCGAGGGAGAAAAGGCTGCTGGCTAAGCTCCTCTCGATCTTGGCCAGGCTGGGGCTGGGGGCTACCAGCCTCTCCAGGTCAGTGTCAGGCTGGAAGCGGTTGAGCAGGCTGAAGCCGAAGATGATGGTCAGGACTGCGGGCACAGTGAGGAAAAACACCGGATGCCTGCTCACGAATAAGCCCAGCTTGTAGAAAAACGACTGGAGCCCTCTGTGTATCACCTGCCGCAGCATCCTCCACCAGATCCAGCCTGCAGATGCTCCTGGCCGTTTTAGAAAGCACATGTGACATGTGTAGCTCCTTACCCCTTCCTGTCAGTTTCCCTTTCTCTCTCCCTCTCTCTCTACTACTCCTTTAAAAGACTGCAGCAAGTTGCAGCAAGACAGCCAAATATTGATCAATGGGGTGTGTGTGTGCGCGCGTGTGTGTGTGTGCCGGGGGTGGAAGGGACCGGGCAGAGGAGGGACGGGGG
>NW_008824359.1:3662290-3672374 GCF_000699105.1 Pygoscelis adeliae | reverse complement strand
CCGGGCTCCGCTCCCCGTCCCCCGGTCCCACGGCTGCTGCATCCCCCCCGCCGCCGCACCCAGCCCCGCCCCAGCGGCGTTGTGGCCCTCGGGGGACACACGCACACGCACCGCTCCAGGCAAAGCTCCCAGCCCAAATTGCCACCTTTCCCCTTTCCCCCGTTTGCAGCCCGAGGTCGCCCAGGCGGAGCTGCCCCGTGCTCCTGCGAGGGGGAGAGTGACTCCGGGAAGGGCTTGGGGCAAGGGGAGGAAGGGGGAGTGAGCTGCTCCCTCCCGCTGCCCGACTGCCTTGACACCTCTCCCCCCCGGCCAGGAGCTCCCTGCGCAGTGACCAAAGAGAGGTAGGACGGGACTCCCGACACCCTCCAGCTGAAAAAGAGGTTTTCCAAGCAAAGACACCAGCAGACCATTACATAAGAGAAGAAAAATTCTGCAGCTCCCCGGGCCAAAGGAGAGCAGCAGAGAAATGCATGCATTTGCAGCAGGAGAGCTGCCCACCAACTCTCCAGGCAGCAAGCTCTGCCCCTCCAGGAGCTTCAGCCAGGACTGCTTGGGACAGCAGATCCAGCCCTAGCAGACCTGACAGCCCCTTGCAGGCAAGGCAGGAGAAAAGACAGGCTTGCTTTGCAGGAGCTTTATACTTAACTCGTAACTCTAAATCACAGAAATGTAATTAAAAAACAAAACCCGAAAAATGCAGATCTCTACTCGGTGTCTCCCCCTCCACCAAATTCCTGTTTTTTTCTCAAGCAGAAATTGATTTATTTTGGGACGGGACCAAGGACGTTGTGGAAAGCCTGAGAGAGCAAGGTTCTTCCATAATAAACCTTTACTGAAACAGAAGGAGGGAGAGTGGAAACTGGGGAGCTCAAGACTCTCAGTTAGCAGACTCTGCCCGATCCAGGACTAAACGAACAGTGGGCTATGCTCAGCTTGAAGTAATTATCAGTGTTGGAGAAAAACAGCATATTCAGCAATCCCTTTCATGCTGACACCCACACACACACACACTTCTGCGTGGATGAACAGGACATACAAAGAAGGAGCGCACCTTTGAGGGCTTTGGAGGGCTTGTGTTAGGTCACAGAGGCAGTGATTCAGGTCGGGAGCCTGAGGTCCTGCAGAAGTGTGGAAACGTGAAATTCTTCCAAGGGATGCAGCAGAGACGCTGGGAGCATTGGATTGGAAACCCACCTGACTGAAATCAGTGGCTAAGATTCACAACTGCCTTGGTAAACTGGCTTAATTTTTAGATATTTGAATGGGTGCTGCAAGCACACCACGCCTTTCCAATTCAGGCTGTTTTTATTTAGTGGCCTAGATACTGCTTTGCAAATGTGGGCTGGAGTTCTTACAGGCAACAAGAAGGAGAGGTCGAAGGTGGGAAATTCAGTAGAAAAGACCCTATCAGCCTCCTATTGCTCATCTTAAAGCATTGCCCATGATGGAAATCTGCTTCAACAACCCCAGGAAATGCTAAGCTCCATTGGTACAAATTACAGCTCTTTGTCTATTTTATGATGCACTTACGCCGATGGTTGAGTGCTCCCAGTGAATAAAGTCTAAATGCAAAGGCTTTATTGAGCCTTTGTACTTACACACATAAGTGAGACCTTGAGTGGGAAGTCAGAACCTGACTCCTCATTTCTACACATGCAGGCTTATAATAGCCTTTGACAGAGTATGTCACCATATCTAAGCTATGGGTGCTGCTGGCAGAGACGCCTTAGCACGGTGGGCTTCAGCACAGGCTGCAGAAGCTCTGCCTTGGAGCCTTTGGGTCCTTGGTACTCATTGCTTCTGTAGGCAATGTAGCCCTCATTGTGGAGGGCTTATATGGTGTTGGTACCTGGTCTGGCAGGGAGAAAACTGCAATCACTTCTCTTGGTTGTCGTGGCCTTGCCCAGTAAGCCCTCCACAGAGCTGATCATTGCTCTGGAGGTTGGCCAGATCTTCCTGTTGACCACAGGAAGAGCTCAGGAACACACTACAAGTGGTCCAGACCACCGTAGGAGGAGCAGGTCCCTCTAGCGCCTAAATAAGATATGGCAAAGGATGTTTTTTTCTGCAGCTTCTCCCAGTCTTGGACAACTTCTGTCTGCCAGGATGCTGCAGTGGAGCATTCAGACATGGCATTGCTGAAGCACAGACCACGCGAAGAGAGGGCAAAGAAATATGTGCAATGAAAGGTGTGATTGAGTGCACGCTGCTTCCTTCCTGGGCAGGAAAATAAAGCAATATTGCCAAAGGGCACCAGCAGCTGGTCTTGCCTGTGCGTTGGAGTACGCAATAACAAAGTGCCATGTGGCATTAGTGCCCCAGCGGGTAACGTGGATGGTAAAGTGACCAATGCATTACGTTGGTCATCTCGAATGGGTAACTCTATGGAAGATCTAAGAAGTCAGTCTGAAGTACATCTCAGAAACAAACAGGGCATCAGCAGCTTTTCTGAGAACAGTGTTGGGATATGCTGATATTTATATCCTCCCTGGTGTCATCCAATTAATCCTCTTTAAAGGGGAATAACGGACATGTCAGGGATGTTAGCTGGGGGAACTGAATGATGGTTCACAGATTCTGGAGCCCAGAGAAATAACAAACCACAGCGAGATTCTGAACACTCCGAAATATTTGAAAGAAGATTCAGCTTGGAAAAAATGCAACTGTGTCTGGGGAAAATAATTGGATATGCCTACTCCCAGAAAGGAGACAACTTTGGGAATAAATGATTGTGAAAAAAACCAAAACAGATTACAGCACAGAGCAAGGCAGACATGGTTTTGGAAAAGCAATACATAGCAGAAAGTCAAAGCAATAGAAATTTACTTGCAGAGATGCCATAAACCAGGGAACAGTCCCTCTGTGTAACCCTGATGTGGCTGCACTGGGGGACTGTGTTCAGCTCAGAGGGTTACTGAGAGACAGTCAACCTGTCGATAGTTTAAATAAGAATTATCAGTGGGCTCAAGGGGTTACCGATTAGGTATTGAAGAAGGTAGAGTCAGATGCCCGAGAGCCAGATTGCCATATGTTGATTCACAAGCAAGTAAAGCTACAAACAGTCCTATTGACACAGTGATTTTAGGTTGTTATGGTTTAATAGCTGGGGGATATAGTAAAAATTAATGGTTCAAAAAGACATTAAATAGTGAAAAAACAGAGGAATAATTTAGAATAGCCACAGAGGCTGTGTATATAAAAGTAAATAAAACAGACTTCAGACCGACTAGCAGTTCATGTTCATACACTTATATGACTTTCTACCTCAAACTGGGAAAGAAAAACTCTAGTGTGATAGTGAATTTAGTTTTAGAAGTGTGGATTTTAAGAGAAAATCCCTTCTTAGCAATTCTCAGTTAAGTTCTGAACTTCCTTGAAGTGCAGGGCCAGGACTACTCAGGAGCCAAGCAGGGAAGGCAGGGGTGGAAAGGGGGAGACAAAGGGGGTCTGTGCATAGTATTGGGGGATGAGAGCACTGGAGAAAGGATGTAAGAGCTGGGGTGACCCTTCAGGGGAAAAAAAAAACCACAACTGCAGTTACTGTGGTTGAATTTGCTGTTTTGTTTTTGTGCTATGTGGTGGTTTTGAAAATAGTTGAGAAAACCCTGCCAGCTGCAGAAATGGAGGGTATGAAACACTGAGGTGCCTCGTGCCTCTTGGGGAGGATGTCAGGCCCTGTGGGACCAGAAACCTTCACCCATGGACTCTGGAGATTTCAGACAGAAACACCTGAGATTGATGAACACCTGAGATTGATGACAAGCATGGACAGTCAGGCTGTTAGTAAAGACACAGGAGGCTGTAGTGGTCATAACAAAAGGAGTAGGTGCTAAACAGTCGTTGAAACTCTTGTATGGGTGGAAGCAAGTATCAGATCCTTTATGTATTAATATATTTTCAAACGTTCTGCTTTATTATAAAAGTTTTAACCCCAATTAGGTGTTATTTCCCTAAGTAGGGCAGTTGGTGAAGGTGCTAAAATGCTACTCACCTAAGTAAAGATATCCAAGCCAGGGTTTTCAAAGGGTTAACATTTGTTGAATAAAATTGGCCAATACTTTCACATATGAAAAACAAATTTTGAAAAATATTGGGCATAAAACTACCATTTTACTCTACATTTACTGGATTGTTTTGTCTTTCCTACAACAAGAAAGTTCTTTTAGTTTTGAAAAGAAAAAATGTTAATTCAAAGCTCAAGCTTTTGGGAACAGGTGTCAAATATATTTTTTTCTGATTAATTCTCAAAATCTTTTTAAATTTCAGTTTTTCACCAAAACCTGGAAGCTTTCTTGGAAATTTCTTAGAAAGAAATAAGCTGGTTTTGCTCCTGTTCAGGTTTTTTTTTGGTTGCAAAAATATACTTGCCATTTTCTAAGCAACTATAGCTAATTCACACTGTTACCTGATAAAAGCCTCCGGTGTTACCAAGGAGCTGCGAGATCTGTGACAAACAAAAGCATCATAAAATGCATAATGCTAATGTATTATATTTCTTGAGAGGACTGAAAAATTAAAATGCTGAAAGAAGGCAGCTTGCAAAGATAGCTGCAAGCAGCAGGCAGTTAAGTAATAGGTTTTTTGCGGGTGGGAGGTTAAGTTGTGGGTTTGTTTTCTTTTGTGAGAGAGAAAATATTGCTTCAGCTGGAGAAAATGGAAATGACTAAGGAAGCTACCTCAGATGAGTGAAAAAATCAAACAAATACGCTCCCACGTGTGTTTCTCCTTATCGCTTCTGCAAAAATTAAACCCCATCTTTTCAGCTCTTGTTACTGTGCTTCTTACTATCAAAAAAGGCTAACAATGAATATTCATTTCTTCCGTCACCATATGTCTTTATTTTCATGTCCCTGCCTATTTGGAAAAATACTTTGAAAACAAAGCTGTCTGCTACAACCCATCTTTAGATGGAGATCTGTGGAACTGTAAATTATACCTGCTATCCACTTCCTCCTTAAGGACTTTATACAGAGAAAATATCTATCCTGTGGGTTTTCAAGTTGACCTGTGAAGATACTGCAATGTATTTTTAGCGCTACCGATCCAAAGGAAGCTGGAAAAGACACTCCTAAGCACATGGATCCCAGTAAGAAAATAGAATCATAGAATAGTTTGGGTTGGAAGGGACCTTTAAAGGTCATCTAGTCCACCCCCCCTGCCGTAGGCAGGGACATCTTCAACTAGATCAGGTTGCTCAGAGCCCCGTCCAACCTGACCTGGAATGTTTCCAGGGATGGGGCATCCACCACCCCTCCGGGCAACCTGTGCCAGTTGTTTACCACCCTCAGCGTTAAAAAAAAATCCTTCCTTATATCTAGTCTAAATTGACACTCTTTTAGTTTAAAGCCATTCCCCCTTGTCCTGTCGCAACAGGCCCGGCTAAAAAGTCTGTCCCCATCTTTCTTATAAGCCCCCTTTAAGTTCTTATAAGGCTGCAAGGAGGTCTCCCCAAAGCCTTCTCTTCTCCAGGCTGAACAACCCCAACTCTCTCAGCCTTTCTTCACAGGAGAGGTGTTCCACCCCCCTGATCATTTTCGTGGCCCTCCTCTGGACCCGCTCCAACAGGTCTGTGTCTTTCTTATGCTGAGGGCTCCAGAGCTGGACGCAGTGCTGCAGGGGGGGTCTCAGCAGAGCAGAGCAGTGGGGCAGAATCCCCTCCCTCGACCTGCTGGCCACGCTGCTTTGGATGCAGCCCAGGATCTGATTGGCTATAGATAGATGGTATTAATCCTTGGTCTGACAACATCTTGGGTACTTGCCTTGCATTATTTCACCTTCTCATTGACAATGGAGGGTAGTGCCATATGGCAGTGTTATTTTCTGTTTACAAAGGTGGGTTCAGAATGGAAAGGCAATACTATAGGTCTTGTAAAAGACACCACCTTCATAAAATGTCCTCCTAAGAGGCTTCCTGCTTCTCCTTTGTTGCAGGCTAGCTCTGCTAATTTTGTCAGCCTTAGTCTGCCTTTTTGGACATGGTCTGAGACAGCCTTTGCTGTGAGTCCTGTGAGGACACGGCTGAGTGCAGTAAGAGAAGCTGATACAGAAACTGATGGGAAGGAGCAAAGTGCAGTCAACTTCAGGACTTTATTTCTTTAGGCTGACATGAAATCAAGGGATGTTCAATAAATCTCACCTAGTGGTGGTGTTAGCTGCTTAATGACATGAAGGGCATGGTGGTTTCAACAAGAGGTAAAAAAGAGAATGGGAACTAAGGAATTCATTACCTAGGAAAACAGTCTCAAGATAAAGTACTTATTATTCCTAAAAGCTGCATCGCCTTAAGGTATTTATAATAGGGGACCAGCAGAACACATTTCATGAAAAGCAAACTTACATGTTCATGAGTCCATGCAAAATGTCTCAGCCCAGCTTCTTTCTTTCTGTCTTTTAAAGAGTAATGCAGAATTAAAAAAAAACAAACAAAAACAACCCCCCCCCAAAAAAACAAAGCAAAACAAACCCAAAAACCTGGGACTGAGAGAGGCTGCAGGAGTGTGAAGCATTTGAATGCTGCCTGGAGGGGGTCTGGTCCTGTTCCTACCTCTGCCACATTGTTCCTATGGGATGCTACTCAAGTGGCTTAGATCCAGTGGGGCTGTAAGTCTCCTGTCAACTTGGGATCACCAGGTCTACTTTGGCGAACCACTGAACGTTCCCAGCCACAGTTGTGATGGGTGTTGAGCTGTGGATATGACTATCCTAGCAAACTAAGCAGTGCCAGGGCCTATTTTCTAGCCCTGGGGCCAGCTGGCACAGCCTGGCTGTGTCTATAGCATTAAAGTATCTCAGCCTCCAGAACAGGGTAGCTGCATCCAAACTGACAGCTCAGAACGCTCCCTGGCTGGTGCTGGATCGTGACCTACACTCAGGATTGCGTTGGGAAAGTGCTGGTTGTTTTGGGCCAAAATTATTCCAGGCACCCTTCTAAAAATTGAAGAATGTAGATGATTGCATTCCAGTGCTTGGGAATGTTCCCTGGCACCGTTCAATTTACTAACAGAGGTAATTATAGGATGGGATTTGCCTGATCAAATATAGATGCCTACATCTGAGACAGTTGTCTGGGTCTACCCCAAACAATGTATAGTCAATGAAGAGAAACGCTTGGGCATAATTTCTCTCATCATATGAGATCTACTTATCATTAAGTGGATGTCTAATTACCATCACATGGATTGCACCATAAAGGCTGTATTAGATAACACTGACTATAAGAGTAGCCCAGAAACACTAGGTCACTACATTATGAATAACATAGACCAATATAGACAATCCAGAGTAATTATACTCCAAATGTAGGTATCGTAGCCAGTGGTAGAAGCAAAACTGAGCAAAAATCTGTGGCAGAACAAAGATTCAGTCTTAAACTTGTAAACAATCCCTGAACCATCTTTTCCTATATTTTATTAAATTTCTATCTTCCTATGCTTCCTCAGGTTTTACCTTCTGCTTGCTTTCACAGGATGTGACTGTGTATATCTGAATAGACGGGGGCCTGATTCTGTTTGCAGGTCCCTTGGCAGCAGTGGAAGAGCAATCGTAACAATTTGCATTTATACACTTCCTTCCACCTGGTAGCCTCAGAGTGCTTTACAAATACTGATTGATTATGTTTCACATTACTCCTGTGGGATGGCTATAAAATAGAAAAATAGACAAGTGGATTATGAATGACTGGAACTGAAAGATAGGCAAAGAGAAAAGCAAAGCATACTGTTAGAAAAAGGAAGGACCAATACTTCTCCATAAAACCAGGAACTCAGTGATTTTTTCCCCATTTACACCAGCTGGAAATTCAATTTACATGCCCCAAATTCCTGGCAAAGCATGAATTTAATTCAGGACATATCTTGGCCTTAAAGAAAACTCTGGATGCTCTTAACTTTTGACACAGTATATGCACTATGTAAAGGTTATTCTCATATGTGGTATCAGGTTTTTATCGCACTGGACTAATTTAATGGACTTAATAGCAAGAAAGGCTCCTTAGCCAATACCCGTGAGTGAACAATACATATTCCCCTGTCAGCAGAGACTATAGATTTATATAGGTCAAGTGGCTTCACAGGGAATGTGATCCAGTTTATCTGACTCAGTGTCAAGTTCCTCCCAAAAGAAGAGCTGAAATCCCCAGTGTGGTCAGTGGAGATAGGCAGGGTGCTCTGGAGGACTCCAGGGAGAGATCTTGCCTGCCTAAATCTAATCAGCTAAATTAGATAAAGTGGATCTTCCTTTCAAGGCCTTCAGGATATCTGTCATCGCTACTTGCCCGGGAACTTAGGTACTTACTGTAGGCTTGCTCTGATAGGTGCCAAAAATGCAGGTGTTGCTTAGAGAGTCAACCCAGGCAAACTGGATCCCTCCTAAGGAAAAGATACATTAGAAAAATCACATGCAAGTGTTGGCGTGGCAGTGAAAGGAAAAAAGCGAGTCTTTCAGCAAAGACTCACCTCCCTGCCCTATTTGCTAGCTTGCTCTCCACAGAGGTTGCGGTCCCATTCCTGACACACCACTGCTCATGTTGAGTGATTCACATGCTAAGCCCTGAGAATCCTCCTCCCCACTCCTCCTCGTCACTGGCTACATAACCTTGCCCGGGATCAACTCGCTGAGTGATGTGTATTGCTGTGCACTGTTGCTCCATTCTCTGCATTATTTAGCATGCTGACATCCTTTGTGTTGTCTGCAAATATTAGAAACGGTGATTGCAAATTGCCTTCCAGAAATATGGGATAGCAACAGACATAGCAACAGTCTATGCAGAACCCTACTAAGAGCATCCTCTTTCCATCATGGTTTCCCATTGACAAACCCTTTTGCAGGTTTGTGAATTAGCCTGTTCTTAATCTCCTTAACATGTGCCTTACTGATATTATGTGGAGCTAATTTTTTAATCAAAATATTATGCAGCAAAAAGTCAAACACCATACAGAAGTCTAAATAGATTTGTTGTTACCTTAATTAGCCAGCCTTGGAAAATTATCAAATATTTAAATTGCATTTGTTTTATGAGACATGTTTTCTGTAAAATTTTGGTGACTAGTATTAATTAATTATATTCCCTATTACTTATTTATTCTTTATTATTTCTGTATTAATTTTGCCTTTTTTTCCTGTATCGATTCTGTTATTGATGTTACACTGGCTTTCCCAGGAGATCTCATTCATCATTTGTTATTATTGACACACATCAGCAGGTTTCCCACCCTTTGGAACATCCCCTGGATTCTGTTCTTTTGGAAAATGCTTTGCTAGAAACTCTCAGGCATGAAAGTTGCCTCAGCCTGCAAATTTTCCTGTGTTTCGATCCATAGCTTCTCTAGTTTTTTGTGATTGTGTTGAGTAGCTGTGTCAAAAGCAGGGGTGTCATTTCAGACAACTTCTATGGGACATGAGGAATACAGAGGAAAGGAGAGAGGTAGCAACTGCAGGAAAAACACTCCAGTCTCAAATGAGCCTGGTAGTTTTGAAATGAGAGAATGAATACAGAGCTAGAATAGTGAGAAGACTGATAGGCAATTATGACGTGACATGAACTGCACCTATCCATGGAAAATTTAACAGTCGCTTCAGTCCCAGCCCACCCTGCTACACAAATTTCCCCCCCCTCCTTCTTCCCCTCCCTTCAACATGTGCATTTAGCGGTTCTCTAAAACCATCTACTTTAACCGGCTTCTTCTCCCTTTGATGGATCCTAGCCCTCACCAAAGACCTCAAGCTTCTAAGAGCTTTTTTATATGAGGATCTTCCTTCCTCTCAGCCCACATCCACTGTTGCAAGAATCTGGTACTATTCTTGGCCAGGAGAAAGGAAATCTCTGACAGTGCGGTCGACACGCCAGAGGGACAGGATGCCATCCAGAGGGACCTGGACAAGCTCGAGAAGTGGGCCCATGTGAACCTCAAGAGGTTCCACAAGGCCAAGTGCAAGGTCCTGCACCTGGGTCAGGGCAACCCCCAGGATCAACACAGGCTGGGGGATGAGGGGATGGAGAGCAGCCCTGCCCAGAAGGACTTGGGGGTCCTGGTGGATGAAAAGCTGGACATGAGCCAGCAATGTGTGCTCGCAGCCCAGAAGGCCA
>NW_008824359.1:3652424-3660815 GCF_000699105.1 Pygoscelis adeliae | reverse complement strand
AGCAGCGTGGCCAGCAGGTCGAGGGAGGGGATTCTGCCCCTCTACTCTGCTCTGCTGAGACCCCACCTGCAGTACTGCGTCCAGCTCTGGAGCCCTCAGCATAAGAAAGACACGGACCTGTTGGAGCGGGTCCAGAAGAGGGCCACGAAAATGATCAGGAGCACGAAACACCTCTCCTGTGAAGAAAGGCTGAGAGAGTTGGGGTTGTTCAGCCTAGAGAAGAGAAGGCTTTGGGGAGACCTTCTTGCAGCCTATCAGTACTTAAAGGGGGCTTATAAAACAGATGGGGACAGACTTTTTAGCTGGGCCTGTTGCGACAGGACAAGGGGGATGGCTTTAAACTAAAGGGGGGTAGATTGAGACTAGACCTAAGGAAGAAATTTTTTACGCTGAGGGTGGTGAAGCACTGGCACAGGTTGCCCAGAGAGGTGGTGGATGCCCCATCCCTGGAAACATTCCAGGTCAGGTTGGACGGGGCTCTGAGCAACTTGATCTAGTTGCAGATGTCCCTGCTTATTGCAGGGGGGTTGGACTGGACAACCTTTAGAGGTCCCTTCCAACCCAAACTATTCTATGATTCTATGATTCTATCATCCCATGAAAGAATGGACACTGCTATACATCAAACTCATTAACATTTTCTTAGACTGGGTCTTCTTGATCCTTCAGCAAGATGGGCTCGCTAGAGATGAGCCGAGGGGTGGCATGCCAATGCCGGGGGTGAAATCGATAGCCCAGCTCAAGTGCATCTACAGCAATGCAGGCCTTAGTCGCCATCACAGAAACGTGGTGGGGTGACTCTCACGATTGGAGTGCTGCAATGGAGTGCTGCTTAGCTGCCGGCTGAGGTTAAACCACGACAGAGTATTACACTGGCAAATGGGATCAAACGGGATGAGGGCTCAAAGGAGTGGAGAAAGGAATAGAAATCAAAACAGGATGGAAGAAATGCATGCCATTCAACTAAATGCATGTTTGTCCACTCAGATAATAATCAACTTAAGACAGGCTATGGAAAGTATGGATTCAAAGGTACTTTTGAATAAAAGTGGGGTTTTACTGCATCACAAACTGGCCATGTTTCAAGAAAATCAGGCAGTTTCCAATGGTCAAAAATGGCCAAACATCATATCAGATGTGTCTGTAAGGCACATCACATAATCCTTCTGCTTACACTTTAAGGCCTGATATGGTTTAGCCCCAGTGTTGTTGCAGTTTATAAAGAGATGAACCAGTGTCATGGTTTAACCCCATCCGGTAACTAGGTCCCACACAGCCGCTCGCTCACTCCCCCCCAGTGGGATGGGGGAGAGAATCAGAAGAGTAAAAGTGAGAAAACCCGTGGGCTGAGATAAAGACAGTTTAATAGGGAAAGCAAAAGCTGCTCACGCAAGCAAAGCAAAACAAGGAATTCATTCACTACTTCCCATGGGCAGGCAGGTGTTCAGCCATCTCCAGGAAAGCAGGGCTCCATCACACGTAATGGTTGCTTGGGAAGACAAACACCATCACTCCAAACATCCCCCCCTTCCTCCTTCTTCCTCCAGCTTTATATACTGAGGATGACGTCATCTGGTGTGGAATATCCCTTTGGCCAGTTGGGGTCAGCTGTCCCGGCTGTGTCCCCTCCCAACTTCTTGTGCACCCCCAGCCTACTCACTGGTGGGGTGGTGTGAGAAGCAGAAAAGGCCTTGACTCTGTGTCAGCACTGCTCAGCAATAACAAAAACATACCCTGTATTCTCAAGACTGTTTTTAGCACAAAATGAAAACATAGCCTCATACTAGCTACTATGAAGAAAATTAACTCTATCCCAGCCAAAACCAGCACATACAGAAAATATACTTGATTTGACTAGTGTAAAGGGTGGTCCAGACTTGAATTTTTAATTCTGAGGACACAACTCAAGGACCAGATGCTGTTTGGAAGATCCTATCTCAGTGCTGTTTCATGATAGCCAGTCTACTCTGGGCTTTAATTTCTACCTACTGGCTAAAAAAGGCCACCTCTGTTTCACTTGTTGAAGGACTGTTCCTGTCACTTATACATTAGAAGCCATAAGGAGACAAAGATAAGTTGGGTGTTTATCTTTAGGCAATGTGACTCTTACCCTTCTCCTACCCAAAGGGGACATAAAGCATCACTGTCAATGTACTTTCCTCATGTTGCAGAAACCTCGATCATTGCGATAGTGCCTTTTTCTTCTCTGCCTTGCAAATTCACGTCTGTATGATAGCAAGTTTCAGGAATCAGTGCCCACTTCTGTCATACCATTTACCCAAGAAACAGCCACAAAATGCATCAGACTGACTTCACTACAAGCAGGTTCCACTGCAAAGCATGAGATATCATACCTCAACAAGCCATGAATTGATGCTTCACTCAATATTTTTCCTCTGGTGTTTTTTGCTGAATCTAATTATTGGGTTTGACTTCATGATTATGTCATGAAGTTATGATAAATTATCATTTATCAGCATAAAAATGATCACCTGAGTAACTTACTGTAGCAGAAACCTCGTAATTTGATATCAATGGTTTTTAATTATATTGCAATAAAAGATAAACAAAACTTTTCAAAAGCAAATTTATGTCTGTTTAAGTATTTCTGGTTCTATCTCCTGTGAAGTGAAGTTGCCCCGCTGAAATGTCAGTGGCTATGAAACCCATTAGGTGCCTCTGTTACCTTTGCTGAGCTGATTCCGGTTACACACTCTCCCATGGTGAGGGACGATGAAGTAGAATTTCAGTAAACAAATTGCACAGGGCTCTGCTATAAGCTGACCTGATTGCCCTCTCTTTGCTGTGAATGGCTCCATCTAGCCAAAAGGAGCCGATTAGGTTGTTTTTTAGGAATGCCATGCCAAGATGATGAAGTACTTTGCATATTAGGATCAACTTACCGAACATGATGTGATAATCTGAGAATATCACACTCCTTCCTCTTCCCAAGTTATTTATGAGATTTCTCCCTAATCCTAAACCTTCTTCCCCCTGCAAACTTCTCAGTTCTTCATGCTTTACCTATTTACTTTCCTCTTGAGACAGTACTGCTCCCTTTAAGAAAAATATTCCTTGCAGTATGCATATGCAAAGGCAAAGAACAGAGGGAACATGATGGTCTTTTTCAAATATATGGAAAACAGATATAAAAGAAGGAAGAATTAACGTGGTTTGCATGTCCTTGGTAACTAGGACAACATGTAATAAACTTCAGCAAGCAGTTGTTGGATGTTGCACCAAAACCTTCTAACACAGAGTACAGGTAAGCACTAGCACTGACTGCCCAGAGAAGTGGTCCAGTCTCCAACACTGGAAGGTTTTGCGAATCTGCTATGAGTTTCCTAGTAGCCCCTGTCTTGAAGTTCCTCCTAATGGAGGACCATGGGCGCAAAGCTCATTAGCTGTGGAGCAGATCACATTTCTTCAATCTCACCCTCCTCAGTGATAAAAAAAATGAAAACACGGATGGTACTTTTTTTCGTAAAACAAGAAGAGAAAGAAAAAAAGATTTATAATATATATATGTTCTTACGTTCACCTGCAGTGGTCAGCAGAATCTGGGACACACTTTTGCAAATATTGGATATTGTCTATCTATATGCATTTACATAATAAAATACACAGAATAACCCAGAGTAACCTCATTTAGGTTCTTTATTTTTTCATTTCTCTTTTGCTGAAAACGTGTGAATGACAAATTTCTTATTTTCTAAAGATGCAATTAACTTCCCCTCCCCCCGCATAGTAAGTGCCAAATAGCTTTCACATGGATCCAGGATTTTAATTAAAGTACAGAAACCAAGGTTTTTAAAAATCATTTTTATTAGTTAAACAAAATTATCTTAAATGTCCTGGATGCATAAGCAGGGTTGGAGAGCTTTTAACGACATGTTTTGCATCTAGGATGAAGTTAAACTATAATTTGTACAAATAAATTGAACAGATTGCTTCAGAACTCCACAAGATTTTACCATAGCATTACAGTAGTAGATCTCATCCTTCCAGATGGGAATAAATAATTTTCCCACTTCTTTTATTCCCCATTGATTTCTTTACTTTGAACATGCTAGCACCTGAAGAAGTTGACTATATCAGTGGTATAAACAGAAAATACTCTGCACTGAGACAGAGCTTAGTGGTATCAGCATTAATTTAGCTCTTTAACAAATTCCACTTCCTGCTACTTGCTCAGTGCTTTTCACAGGTTAAATGGTTTCACATTTTTATAACTTTGGTAAGAACCCTGAACTGCTTGACATTGTTTTAATTTAAATGATTTATATAAATGGCAGTAACTATATATCTCAGTTCTAGCTTATTCTAAGTAGATTAACAGAGGTGTCAGAATTTAAAATTAAATATTAAGGACACTTATTATTGAAATAAAAACATAATTGAAAATCCCATCATTTCACCTGATATAATTGATTTTTAGCATTTTGTTATCTATTTTTCCTGTGATTTCAGTTTACACAGTGTATTTTGCATTGCAATATTGAAATAATATGCAATAAGAAGTCATGAAATTCATTTATGGGATGGGTTACAACTCACCTAACATTAGCTGTTTAAAAGTTATGTGCGTAGTCTCATCTAGTTAGATAGGTCCCTTAATAATCATCAAAAAGACATCTTCACCAGGAGATTCATCTTAGACTTATCTTAGAACTTTTTGTTAGATGGTGATGAAATAACCTTTGGACATGACTGTGTCTCCAGGGACTATTGATGGCTCCTCGATGGTTAGTTCAGACCAGATACCTAACCTTCGGAGAGCTGAAGTCAGGGAAGATGAACGTACTCTTAGAGACTATGAGGGTCACTTGCGTTGTCAGCTACCATCGTTCATCCAAGTGGTCTACCAAAGACATCACTCCTTGCAATGAGGCTGAAAAACCCAGTCAGGAAGGGCATGGAAACATCCTCTGGGCAGAAATTGTGGAATGTTTCAGTGAGTCTGTCCCCCTTCTGTATTGTTAATTAACATGGCTGTGTGAACAGATGCAATTACAATTCACAGCAAACACAAAGGTCTGCATCTATCTACCATGAGATAATCCTGAAACAGCTTCATCATGACAGGCTGGCACTTTCCCTTGGTGCCCAGATCAGTCTTTCCCCTGGAAGTGCATTTTTCACACGCTGACTGTTGGATGTTCAGGCATTCCTAGGCAGTACATGAGTTAAAGTCCCGGCTGCTGTCAAGGGAATATTAGGGCTCATCTCCAGATGAGCACTCCCCTGTGGAGGGTTTTTATCTTGGGTGTTTTTCTTTCAGTGATAAAGAAAGAAGGAGAGTAAAAAATGTTAATGCAATGCCATTCCCCCAAGAGAAGGTGGAGCAGCCTCAGGAAAACCAGCGGGAAGTCTGAAGGCTGAAGGTTAATACTGTGCCCTTGGCATTCTCTGCATAGGAAAGTTGCCAAGGGTTTCCTTTGTCACGCTGCTTTTTCTGGAGGCCTTTTGACTTCACTTAGTTGGTGAATGGAAACCTGCACATGAAATAAATAATGTTTGTGAGACCAAATGTCATCACAGCATTCTTCTTGCATGATGGTCTTTACTTCTCAGTGTATTTTCCTTTGGAAACACCCTTTTCACCCCATTTCAGATACTCCTGCTTGCTTCCCTTTAGATTCATTCTCCAGACCCACACCAGCATGGCCTGTTCATGATATCTTACCCACTACAGCAGCTCTGAATTTTATTTTTGATATGCAGCAGCAAATAAAAGCACAACCAGCTCCTTTTCCGCTCACCTTTTTTGTTCAGCAACATACAGGATTTCTTTCACTTCCAGACTGTGCCATCTTTTGGGGCAGAGATTATTTTTACTAGTCCATTCCATAAAACACATACTTATTGTTAAATAATAGTAATAGTAGCAACAACAAAAAAGATGAGTAAACGATGCAAAATACTCATCTGAGGAAACATGTCAAGATAAGAGATGACATTGGATTTACTCAACCTGTATTTATTAGCAATGTGGACATAAATGAAGATACCCATTACCCCCTTCTAGAAACTCATGGCCATTGAACGTACACAAGTATATACCTGTTCGACTCTGCCCACAGCCCTCATCTACCCCCTCTAAAGACCCATATAATGCTCATCTCTGCCAAGCTAATACAGATGCCAGTAGTGTAATGCAGGGACAAATGTTTTCTCCTTGTTTCCTCCACGTGCATCCCCCCTTCACTGAAGTGAAGATGGTCTAACAGCAACGAGAACTTTATGGTTGGCAGGTAAACACCTCCTGGAAGAGACGGAGGGATTTCTGCCCATCTGAAGCTCATGTGTCAGTGATCCAGAGCAATGCAGCTCCTCAATAAAGACATACATTGATGTGAGCTAATGCCTTGCTGGAGCCGTCAGGCTGAACAGGCTTGTGATTGGCCTGCGGGATATCTCATTCCTTACTGTTCTTTATTCATTTAGTATAATGGAAATAAAGAAATCGAAACGGGAGGGTCTGACAGGATAATAGGCTTGTGATGCTCTGAAAATAAACATCTACCTCCGTCTTGACATTTATTATCTATAAACTCCTTGGCTGCTTTTTGGCAGTTTTATTGTGTCAGGAGACCATTATCCTGTCACAGCACTGTATTGCACTGACATTACCTCTTAAGCAAATTTTGGTATTGAATTTACAGTTCTGTGGGTATTTCCAGCCTTACACTGCTGAAGGCTCAGAGCAAGGTAGGGCAGGTCTTTGAACACACAGGTGATAGTGCTGCACCAAGGTTCATGGGATGGACCAGCTCAGGTACCTGGTAAAGAAGAATGGGTGGTGGGGGGGGAAGTCCTAGAAATTGGGTAGACAGGAGGCCTATTCCCTTCCTTGTACTGGAGCACGGCTTGCTACATGCATGAAGAGCATGGGTCAAGCTGTCACTGCAGAATCACAGCAATCACATCAGTGGATGCCCATAATTCTTTTACTGTGCTTGGAAAAAAAGTAAGAGAATAACCTGGTAATACCATGCATCTTATGGGGCATTATCACCCTAAGCATGAGCCCAGTAATGAAATTTTAAAATAGAAAGTAAACAAAACCCAGCATTAATTTGCATCAATTTACTTCTGCATGAAGATAAAAGATTCTAAGACTGGCCAGATATGGTTATTGACAAAACCCACCCAATGAAATATGAAAATGATGTTCATTCTGCCATAGTGTTTTGTAGCATTTCCAATGCCAAACAAAAAAAAATCTTTTAAATGCACTTATTAAACTGTGGATCCAGTGAAAAGCCACTGTTTATAGTCTGCTAACACCTAAAGAAATATGTGCTTCATGGAAGAAACTACAGAGACAGTTTCTCAATATCTCAAAGATGTGTTGTTTTAGGGGAACTGATAAGTCCTCTATCCAGAGACCCAGAAGAACCATCCCTCTTGTTACCCTAACTAATGGTTTCTCACACTGTAATAAAAAGAAATCCATGAAAAGCAGCAACCATAGCATTTTGCAGCCAATTAATAAAATTCACAGACTTAGTTCCCAGATAGAGCACTGATCAAAATCTTCAAATGCTGAGACTCTGTAGCAGCATTTTGAACATCTAGTTCAATTTCATTTATAAAACGTATCATAGCTCCTATACAGCAACTCCTACCTCGTTCATAATCTGACTTCTAGCTTTGTAAGGCTGTTCCCTCTCTAGTTTGACCGCTTCTATTTATGCTTTACCTGCAGGCTAAGTTTCCTGCTTCTGCTAGCCTTCATAATCCAAGCATAGAGGCTTCCTGCAAGCCTTCACCCAGAGAACATAAGCCCTACCTTTGGGAATTTGATGGTCATTAGAAGCAGGTTTGGGGTTTTTTTTGTTTCATTAAGAAGGATTCACTTCCTACTGAGGGACTGAATTTCTAGTGTATGATGTGCAATCATGGTAAGGAGGTTACAGGTATTAATTTGGCAGCTTTACAGTCTCTTCTCTTTAGAGTTTCATGTTATTTCCTACTTGCAAAGATGGCAATCTTATAGAATCATAGAATCATGGAAAGGTTTGGGTTGGAAGGCACCTCTAAAGGTTGTCCAGTCCAACCCCCTTGCAATAAGTAGGGACATCTGCAACTAGATCAGGTTGCTCAGAGCCCCGTCCAACCTGACCTGGAATGTTTCCAGGGATGGGGAAGCCACCACCTCTCTGGGCAACCTGTGCCAGTGCTTCACCACCCTCAGTGTAAACAATTTCTTCCTTAGATCTACTCTCAGTCTACCCCCCTTTAGTTTAAAGCCATTCCCCCTTGTCCTGTCACAACAGGCCCGGCTAAAAAGTTTGCCGCCATCTTTCTTATAAGCCCCCTTTAAGTACTGATAGGCTGCAAGAAGGTCTCCCCAAAGCCTTCTCTTCTCCAGGCTGAACAACCCCA
>NW_008824359.1:3645386-3652031 GCF_000699105.1 Pygoscelis adeliae | reverse complement strand
GCAGGACCTTGCACTTGGCCTTGTTGAACCTCGTGAGGTTCACACGGGCCCACTTCTCCAGCTTGTCCAGGTCCCTCTGGATGGCATCCCGTCCCTCTGGGGTGTCGACCGCACCACTCAGCTTGGTGTCATCTGCAAACATGCTGAGGGTGCACTCGATCCCACTGTCTATGTCATTGATAAAGATATTAAATTAAAAATTAAATCTTGCCATGCTTGCTTCCATCATTTTAATTTCCAGTACCTCAGGTTTTGTTTGACCACCTGCAAATTGCTTATCTGTAGCTCCAGAAGGGGAAGGTTTGGCACTAAGGGCTTTGTTTTACTGCCTAGCTCTGACAAATATGCACAGTTCCTGATGGATAACGGTTACATATAGCCACCATAACAGACATAAAAATCGGTCCTGTTTTTCAATGACAAGGTAAGCATTTTCTAATTTCAATTTTTTCCTTATCTCTGATTCTAAGTGCATAAGTTTTCTAAACTACATCTGTGTAATTTCCTAAGTTTGGGTTTGGAAGAGCTTGTGAATGTTAGACTCATGGAGTTGCCTTTTTAAAAATAGCCATTACTTACAAAAACATTCCTTTTTTCAAGCTGTAGTGTCCTATTTTTAATAGCTTTCCTATTTTTAAGACAGTATTCCTTCTATTTTCAGCCATCTTCCCTTCTGAAGCACACTAAGGAGTCATTCTTAGATAGGGTCAGATGTCAAAAAAAAGTCCTGTGCCAAGGGAGAAAAATGCTCCAAAACATATTTCCATGGAGAAGGTATAATGCAACATGATAGTAGTGCTCAAGGCTGGTATACGTATTCATGTATATTTCATCCACAGAAATCTCAAGCATCTTATTGATCTAGAAGTTTCAATACCAGTGGTTTTCTGATGATTTTTTTTTCCCCAGCCAGAAATTTTACCCCAAACAGTTATCCCGTCACCATCCTCTGTTGGACAAGAAGATACTGGAGTCAAGTAGCACATCTGTAATGATTAGGAATCAATTTGATCGACATGTTAGCCTGCCACAAACATTTGCAGAAGCCCTCCTGTTACAAGATACTTTTATTTTGCACAACAGTTCAGAGCTCTAATCTCAATTGGTTTTTCTTGGCTGCCTCTGTGGTCAGCGGAGAGGCAAATGGCCCATGGGGAGCATGGTCCATCTTGTCTCAAAATCAGCGGGATAAATTTCCCTCCTGCAACTAGAAACAGCATCATGACATTGAGTGTAGCATAAGTCAAATCTCTTTGCAGGTTGCTTGACAGTATTGACTAGGTTCCCACTGAGCATAATGGCAATTTAAACACTTTCATGAATCCACCTAGATGTGGGTACCAACAAGTAGATGTCTGAAGCTGGAGCTGAATCCCACTCTATGACAAGCTCAGAGAAAAGGTCTGATTTTTAAAGAGCAAAGGTTGGGTGAGGCTAATCCTGCTCTGTACAGCAAACCCTGCCTGACCTGATATTTGGTCTTTTTCAGGCTAAGGCTTTTTTCTTCAGTAGGCTGCTGAACATTATGCAACCCCTCATCATTTAATTAATTGTTCTTTGTCCAAATTAACAGATCATCTGCAATTACTTCCATCAGCCAAAATCCTCCAAGATCAGAGAGTTTACAACAAATACCTTCGCCTCATTGATACAAATCAGAGTTTTGCCAGGGGTTTCAATGGAGTCAGGATTTCACTTCTAAAATTTTGGTGTTTTTCAATATGCTGAGGCAATCTGATTTTTTTTTTTTCTTGGTAAACATCTATCTTCAAAAGAGGATTCTGAAAACTTCACTCTTGCATTCTTAACTCAGACCTGCCAAAAAAACTTTGGCTGCCATCCAACACTGAAACACATTCCCATTTCTTCTTCCTTAACTTTCCAGTGACATTATGATTATGTGCATTAAAAAAAAAAGCCTAATACATAATGCAAAACACAGCTGGTGGAGGAAGGTGTGGAAGAAAACAATTTAGCTTTAGGCCACCAATCTCTGCTTTCTTCTAAATTTTTTGGCATGACAGTTGCATTAACACCAAGTCTCACAGACCAATACATGTCAAAAAACATCAGATGTAAAATTATTTGGGTATTTTAGCCAAAAATGTAAACCATGATATGTTTTCATACCTTGGTGGTGAGAATAACTGTAACAAATCACATGACTCTGTCTTGTAATGGCAAGTGAAGAGCAGGAAGATGTAAAACAGAAAGAAAACTGAGGGAAGAGAACAACACCGCTTGAAATAAGTGTTGGAGAAAGGCACAAAGAGTGTGAAATATTTTTTCTTTACTTTACATCTTCTAAAAAACTAGCTTAATAAGCTACTATTAAAATGAAAGGGAATTAAAGTGAGAGGTAAATAGGTATGGGGTTTTTTTAAATAATGAAGAAACTATATGGTTTGATAATCTTGGAGGCCACAGCTACTCTTCCTAGATTCAGTGTGTTTGAATGCTAGGAAGAATGAACAATTTAACCTGAAAGTCGCCCAGAAATTGAAAGGGAGAGATTTCTGCAGCTAATACCAAAGCTGGTCAACATTTGTGACTGGGAACAATTTTTCCTTTGGAATATGTGACTTTGTTAAAATTAACATATAATTAAATTGAATCAGTGTTAATACAGACTGCCACAGGAATCCATTTCAGTGACGAAACTAATCCTTTACTGAAAATTGCATTCTCTTGAAGAACTTACATGGCTTCAAAATTGCTGAGGAAAATACAAGTTTCTTCTACGGGAGGAAACTTTATCCAAGGATAGTAATCTCTCTTCCTGAGAAGGAAGGAACCTATAAAGCCTATAAACTCTGCAGCAGCAACTGCAGAAGTTAATAGCTCTGATGACAAAAATGGCTGAGCATATAAATTCTGCACACCTCTCAGATTAAAGCTAATATGAGTTTCTCAAGCGCAATAGTTTATAGTTTCAATGTCATTGAAAAGCCTCTCTGAAACACCAAGGAAAGCATAGTTTACACATATTTAATCTTCATGATTAGGATGCTACCAGAAAACTGCATGCCAAGGTTTGATTTTAATGATCAGAATTAATACCATTACTGGTTCACAAAATAAAGTAGGCTCATGAGAGATACCTTTATCAGGGATATAGGCTGAGTGCATAGACCATGGATACAGGTTGTTGCAGGAGTAAGAAACAAGAAATGCTGAGGAACTGGAGGTCTGTTGCAGGTATTCACTGAGCCTGAAACAAGACCTTTAGCCAAGTGAGAACATTTTTCCTTTTCTCTGATGGAGGACATAGTCTTTGCAAGCATTTGTACATAGCATTTGTGGAGTCTGCAAACAAATAGGAAATGTGAGGTTCCATCCTGAGGGAAATACTGACAATTACACATTTGGAAACTATTTTCCCAAATGTTTTCATCCTAAACCAGGATGAAAATTTTAAACAAATTATTGTGTAACTCATAACTTTTTCAATTTGGAATTGTCACTTCATTGAGAAGTGTTAAACCTAAATTACTTTCTCCTTTCTTTTTTCTTTTTTTTTTTTTTTTAATTAAAATTTCCTGAACTGTAAATTTCACTGCTGTTTCCATGGCAAGGAACCATGCGCCACTACACCTCTGTCTTCGCTCAGTCTTTTTTAAATTTTATTTTAATGTTATTAACAAAACCTTATGCTGGCAGGGATGAGGAAAAGCTTGAATGTGAGTGTATTGTACAGGCAAATTTCATCCAGCAAAGACTCAGTCCCCATATATAGCCATCTTAATGTGTTCTTTTGATAAAATATTAAGGAATAATGGTAATATATGTATGCCAATGCATTCAAATAAAGTTCATATTAAACCTTGTTTTGATGAGGGATAAGCAAGGGCAGACTTTCTGAACATCTTGAGTCCATCTAATGTGCTGATCCTGGTGTGCTGTGCCTGCATAAGGACCTTCAACAGCAAAGGTTTTGTGCCTCCAATAGGGCCAAGTATCCAGTCTGCTGTTGCACTCTGTGAATGGCATGAGGTTGTCCTTCCAGAGCCTTTCAAAGGATGAGACCCGAATGACTGAGGTTGAAATATTTGCTCCCCCTCTGTTGCTGAGCATCAATACTGGTGGAGGACAATGTGCTGCAGCACCTTTTGCAGACAGACCTGAGCTCATTCAGTGTCCACACTTCAAGCTGACAAGAAGCTGCATAGTCACGATCAGAGAGAAAACCGTCTCTGATGCTATACGGAGAAAAAAGATATTGTAATTCAAAGTCAGTGTCATGCTGCCATTATTAATAGCTTCTAGCCATTGCAGACTGTGGGTTGAATGAACCCATACTAGCCTGCAAAAGGCCATGAAATCAGCTACAAAACAAGCAGATTAAAAGCCGATTAATAGGGTGTATCTCCGATCCAATGTATTTAAAGTAAAGCTCCTAGTAACTCCAGTAATATTTGGATTAATCCCTAAAGAGTGTATTACTTTTCTAATGGTGGTTACTGAGAATATTTCAGATGAGCAGCTTAGAACCTAATATTTGGAATATCATGGACTATTTAAGGTAGATGAGCCCTAACATATTAAGATGTGAGTTCTACTCTGATGATACAAAAAGTCTCCATAAGTTTGACAAATCCAGACATCATCTTTTAATTGTGCTCTGACTGCTTTCCCCTGAAGCACAGATCTCTTTGGGGCTGGTGATTTGAACACAGTGTCCTGTGCTTCAGAAATGTGCCTGAAAACCAAACTTTGCAGTCAGAACTTAATCCAAAGGCAAATAAAGTCATCAGGAAAGTTTGGATTGTGCCCTTTGGACTGAGCAAAGGAGTCAACTAATAATGTTGCTCTAACTTTTTGAGTTTTCTTTTATTCATCTGCTTTAGACAAATGTTGGAGTAATCAAACTTTGTGGCAGAAATTTTACTTGGAGCAAAAGCAAATTCATAACCTGTAAACATGCAAATTCACTTAAGAAATTCTTCTAAGAGACCATATGGAGGATCCATCTCACCTAACTGTATCCACCTAAGGAGTATAAAAAGTCCACTCTGTATAACACTGGCATGACTCCTGTCCAAAACAAAAAAGTATAGGGTCACATTCAATTTTGCAAAGCCAAAGTTGTACCAAAAAGCCATTTACTTATTAACGGTGATCAGTATAATGTATCACACAGGAAAAAAAATAATGTTGCCCTGCCATTGATTTGTTTGATCAAGCACTACAAATGGGGAGAAAACAACTAATAAACAATGCAACAATGCAGATAATCGCTTTCTGTGAAATTAAGAAACAGGTATTGAGATTAAGCCTGTGTTTGAGAAACAACCAACCTGTGAAGAAAATGCGAGCTTTGTGAATATCAAAATTCGAAGCAAAGTCACAATGAAGCGTAAGAGTGTTATGATCCAGAAAAACAAAGGATATTTGATGAAACTCCCAGGAGAAGTGAGCTCACCAAACTTGCTCTATTTGTTATGAGGCCCTTCACAGTAAGGAGACAGAAAGGACCTCCTTCTACCAACAGCCCTCTGAAACCCCGCTAAATGGTTTCATCCTATGTTTCCCCCCACTAGGCACCTTGAAATCTCCTCCCAGGCCACTTCACTCACTCCAGGTCTTTGGAACCTCATAAAGTCTCCTAAAGTCCTTCCAGTCCTTAACCTCAGATTTTATAAACCCTTACTGGCCACTTCCAGCCCACCAGCTGTCCCTGGGACCACCCTACCACTGCCAAGAAGCCCAGAGCCAGCCAGGCATTAGCTTGAATTGTTCTCCAAAATCCTTGTAACTGCCTCATCCATCCATTTTTTTTGTGTGTCCTGAAACTGGCTTCATTTGGCCACAACGCAAGGAATGAAAATTGTCTTTGCTCTGTCAAAAGTGAGGACTGGAGGGTGCTGCAGGGCTGAGGACTCAATGACAGAATAAGAGAAACAAGAGAATGACAGAGAGAAAGGCTGGGAAGAAGGTAGTTGCAGTCACCTTAACAAAGTGAAGACAATTCAGGAATAATACAGGGAATATACAAAAACCATGAACCTGCTTACAGGGAATTAATTACTGAAAAATGCAATGCAATAACTGTGCGAATGAATTATCCAGTAAAATTAATTACACAATGAAGCAGTTATTATAGCAAGAAAATCCACCAATAAACAAATATGAAGAGTCTAGGCAAAGAATGGGAGCTTGCAAAAAAATATTTTCAGTTCAGTTACTGCCCTGTGACTATCTGAGCTATGTTTTCAGTGTAGATGGACTTGACTTGAAACTTTTAGGTTTTTTTCCTTTTCATTTCCTTCAGATCATTTCATAAGACCAGGTGATCAGGGAACATAATATTTGGGGTTGTGGGGGAGGTACTTCAGTTTGAAAACAAACACTTAGTTTCAAATAAAAGTCAATATTTGTAGTCAAAAACTGTTCTCCAAATAGTTGAGAGACAGCTTTAAAAAATGCTCTGAGGCCTTTGTTCAAGGAGTCTACAATTCACTGAAAAATATCACCCAGTTCTTCTATGGTACAAATATGTGATGCTGAGAGAAGGCAATGAACCATAGAATCATAGAAACATAGAATAGTTTGCGTTGGAAGGGACCTCTAAAGGTCATCTAGTCCAACCCCCCTGCTGTGGGCAGGGACATCTTCACCTAGATCAGGTTGCTCAGAGCCCCACCC
>NW_008824359.1:3643286-3644635 GCF_000699105.1 Pygoscelis adeliae | reverse complement strand
AAACTTGCTGAGGGTGCACTCAATCCCACTGTCTATGTCATTGATGAAGATACTAAACAGTACCGGTCCCAATATGGACCCCTGTGGGATACCACTCATCACCAGTCTCCATCTGGACATTGAGATGAGTTATTGGTAATGGGCAAAAGAATAGGAAAACAATGAACAGCCAGTCTATGACTGCATAGGATGGGTGACAGCTACAGCCCACAAACAAGCGTAATGAAAGATACAGCCTGAAAGTCTCTTCTGGTCACTGAAATACTTTGCCATATCACCCTTGATAAGCAGAAGGGGGGAAAAGCCCTATTCACTGCTAGTGTGGTCCAACATCCTTGCACCGAACACCTCTCTCAGTGCTCGGATTCAGCTGTTTCAGTGCACCAAGGCTGCCTCTAGATCTTGCTTATTCCTCCCATTCAGAAACCTCTCCTGTCGAACAACCTATGCACCACATGGAAGTACCTACCACCTTGAAGAGATGTGAACTTAATTCTGTTCTGCAGCATCTATGCAATCCCTAATGATATCAGTGGAGTAGAAATAGGGGTAATTGGAAACAGAATGTAGCCAATTACCTTTGCGATTTCAATCCACAATGTGAATAATGGGAAAAACCCACCTCTGAGTTTGTCTTCACTGCAGGGTACTTTTTCAAATTTTACTTGAGATTTATTTTACTGACTTAAGGGAAGAAAAAATACATAGTGGAAGAATGCATCTTGTGCATGGACACCGGCTGAGAAACTATAACTTCTTCCCTGAAAAAGGATCACTAGCCAGTGAAGAAAATCATCAATATTTAATCTCTTGCCTTCCATCTAATACATAGCTCTAACTGGGAAGTAACATTCAAGCTTTTGAATGTGACCTTGTATGTTGATCAGGTTACTCCCCCAGCAGTTGAATCTCGTCATTTATCCCAGCCATTTACAGAGAACACTCTGCATAATGTGGAACATCCAGGTGCTTAAGGGAATGCAGCTGCCGAGGGGTCACTGGGAAAAATACAGACATTGCAATACTGCTCCATGTACAAGCACTAGTCAGAGAATCTCAAAGAGGATGTTTTCTGTGTTATCTGGAGGGAAAATCGTAACCAAAATGCAATCCCTGTGGAAGAGAACTGCTGCACACAGCAGTGCATGCCATATACCCTGTGCAAATTATACCCGAACACAAAACGGCTGCCCCTCCAGAACGGAGCATACGGGAAGTATGTAGGTAAGGCAATAGAAAACCCAGTGAAGATGCTCTTTGCATTTAACTAGATGCACAGCAAGACCTGATTTAGGACTTATCTATGCAAGAAAGAAAATAAGCAATGATTTTTATATATATGTTCATAG
>NW_008824359.1:3625483-3642864 GCF_000699105.1 Pygoscelis adeliae | reverse complement strand
TGCATAGGTAAGTGTAAGATCATATATATAATATAGCTATATTATAGATATAACTATATATATAAGCCAGGCGCCGTGGCACAGCTGGGCCTGCCACCTTGATTGCTGATGTTTATGTGGATTACATTCATTTCACGGAGGCTGTTTTAAAACACCACTCCTGTTTTATTAACTACCTGAGCTAACGTTAAAAGTAGCTTGAGGTAGGATAGAAGCTGGGCCAAGCTCCAACACAATATCCACTCTATTTTGCCTGAGAATCCACAACTATCATCCCAGTGTTTGGCAACTCAGAGTTTAATTAGCAAAAGTCTTGAAAAATTCTTATGTACACTCCCCCCGCCCCGTGATTCTCACTTCAAATAAATGGCACTAATTAAGCCAATTTAAGCCTGAGCAAGAAGGCTGAATGCAGATGTAGTGGTGTTGTACGGGGTGGTGGGAATGGGAAAGGTAACTCGAAGGAGGAGCTTCTTCCCATCGTAAGACTGGGATCCTACACCACACCAGGCTGTGAAGTTTGGAAATATTCCAAAGGAAATCTTATTACTATGAATCTATCATTATCTATCACTTCCTAACTCAAGCTATGTACTTTAAAGTGGACCGGCAGGGTGATGTTTAGCTCTCCTTTAATTGCTGTTAAGACTTTCTATGTGGAGGGTATGGTTCATCCAGACTGACTTTGGCCGTCATATGGTGGATGTCTGGTCTGAAACATTCATGGTCAGCAGGGAGAGATGGGCACTTCCTGAAGTGAGTTCATCCCATCAAAAGGCAGGTGCCAAAACAGGTTTGATAAATCCATCCCCAGAGGTAAGCTGCTTGCAGTAGAAATTGTGACAACCACCTTAGACTATATGGCTAACTGTTGGACAGGAGTTTAGTAAAATGAATCTTGTCCTAAAAGCAGATACTTTGGGGTCGGGGTGGGGTGCCACCTCTCTTGTTTTAGTTACAAAGCACTAAATGAGGAAACTTAAAATGAGCAAACCAAAACCCATGGATAGTTGGTTATACTACGTTAAGAACTTTTTCCTCTGGAGTTTTACTGTCTTCCTGGTGGTTGGGCTTGGTTCAGGTATCAATTCCTGTCAACTCATGCTGGGATCACACCCTGGTGGGTCGGTATCGCACTCATCCTCAAATTCTGCCCGTGTAGATTCAGAAATAAGCTCATTAATGTTGATTTTTCACTTTTTCAGTCTGTCAGGAATGACTTGTGAAGTGATGTAAGGATTTCTTTTCAAGCTTAGTCCCAGTTCATGAACATCTGCAAGTACATGGAAAATTCAACAATATGAAGTGAATACAGGCATATTATGTTGGACTTCGGTACATGCAGGCATGTTCCTAAAACACAGCCTCCAGGCTATTTAGACTGGCCTGTACAAACCCTTAGCAGCTCTTTCTGCAGCTCATCTGATAGGTTCATGTGCTTTCAGTGCTGATGACCCCCACTTCTATTCATTTTCCATGCCAGCAGTCAAATTTTATTACATAAAAATCATGAGCTCCATTTCCTTGTTACCTTTTTTTTTGGTCCAGGAATCATTTCCCCAAATTTTATATGTCTAACTGTTATGTCATTACTTTAGGCTGGTCAACTAGATGCAAAGATCTTCAAGGCATGTCCAGAGATCATTTCATTCCCTGTGTCTTAAGAGGAACTGATTCACTTTCAGGGAATACCCCTCTCTCCACTGTCTGTCTGTCAGTCAGTGTATGTTAACATAGTCTAGACATCTCGAATGATATTCCAGTCTAGATTCACATCTAATTGCGGGTGTCTACAGGCATGTTTATGTATGACCCAGGGACTCAACACAACTGCTCAGACATCAGGCTTTAATACCTTTAGAGATGCATCAGAGCATCTGAAACACACACCTGGCTCTGGCAGATGTGACAGGGATCCTATGGGACGCTGGTGCTTTCCTGCATCTCCCTCCAGGAGGGGTCCAAAGGGACAGGGTACTTAGTTGTCCCTGCCTGAGTGGTTCTGGCACAGGATCAATTATACAACCCTGAAGAGCAGTGAGGCTGCAGACGTTTTCTACCAACACAACTCTATTTTACTGACAACAGAATTATAGCTAATACAGCTGGCCACTAGGATGCAGCTGAAGATAAAATCACAGAAGATGACATTTGCTAGAGCAACCTGTGCAGATTGTCATTGCTAGTAAGTTATGTCCTTTAAACTACGCACTCGCAATTCAGCAAGTAATGATAAATATTGCACTGACAACCACCATTACTTTACTTATTAATTTATGTAAAATTCATGTAAACATGTCCAAGTAGCACAGCATTCTGTGCCAACCGTTATTAGAAGGCATTAGTTTCATTTTGTAGAGTAACCAAGCTGGAATAAAGTAAATGATCAGTTCAGGAAAGATGAGAGGTAAACACGGATCCCATTTAAAATGTGTGCCTTGGAGTCTTATAGAGAAGGATGACTCCAAATATTTTCAGATTTACCTTTATTTGAAGAGCATTATCTTCAATAAAGATGGGGATGGCTGTCACAAGATTACTCTGATATTTGCTAGAATTGAGCTAGCTGTTTCAAAGCATTTTTTTAAAAGCTGTCCACTTTTAGAAATGGTTTGAGTAATTAGGTTTAAATACAGTAGCTATCTTTTTTTTAAATCTTACTGTAGTCCCTACAGCTACTCTACAAATATAAAAGAAAAAGTGATTCCTTCTCCAAAACTCCTTAAGCAGGTAATTTTTAATAGGTGACCAAAAAAGGCAGTCATAAAGAAACTGATGATGTTACAGGCAGTGGTTTGCAGCACCCAACTAATCTGAATGTTATGGAGGTTTTGTGGATATTACAGAAAAGAAGAGAGTCAAGAAAAAATATCAAGAAGAAAGACATGACCTTGCAAATCATTGGCAGATGATGCTATTTAGCTATTTTAATTTAGCTTCTTTGCTTATTAGCAAATGGTCTGTATAGTGTTATGTTATAAACACAATTATATTAAGGGATCAGATAAAGTTTTTCCACAGCCTTTTACCACAGTGGATCAGCTAAGAATTACTGCATAATGCTTTTTGTTGACTATCAGACCTACAGCCTGCATGCCTGTTACCCTAACACTTTTTACTTTTGCTCTTGACTTAGGCAGATGGAGATTGGATCATTCTATTAAACTCAGTGCCATAAACAAGGTGAAAAAATATTTCTGTTCAAGATCATCTCTTAACTGGTCTTCATTTACAGTCACTGTGGCATGTACCAGACCAGAATTTGGTAATATCATCGATGTTACTGGTTGGTCACGGTCGTCCCAGTACTAATCAGTAAACTTATTAACTTGTAGCAAATTGATATTCTGGATTTTTATTCATATTCAGACTAATATTAAACCAAAGGTTGCTTTGGGGGTACTTACCCCAAGCATCTGGGACAAAACAAGGACAAAACATAAAGCTGTAAGTTGGTATTATGTTTGAAGCAGAGGCTTGAAAGCAGATCTCTCACTGTTAAGTGAGAGTGAATGAGTTAAGATAGAGAGAGCTAAGTAAAACCATGAAAAAGAGAGCTTTCTTATATTTGGTACAACAGAAAAGACAGCATTATTAAAGAAATATACAGAAATAAATTATATGATCAAAACAATAGAGTAGGAAAGTTATTTTTGCACCCAAATTCTGGATAGACATCAATAAGACCAAACTATGTTTATTGAGGCGTGAGACATCAGGTGCTCAGAGGCTGGATAAATTTTAACTGGGTGGATGGATTAGAAAATCTGCATCTTTTTTCAGGAAGTGTCTGTGAGATTTAGAAACAGCTTGATGTGGTGGAAAGAAATCCATCTGGGTGAATATCATGCCCAAATGATAAGCTTGATTGACAAGGATGATGGTGTTATTTTTCAGAATGACTGAAAAGGAGAGAAGAATGTAAGTGCAGGGAAGGGGTGGAGATTAGGAATGTTGTTTTAGCAATGTTGAGTTTGAACTGAGACATAAGTCAGGCTAGAGATATATCGACATCTTAATTGGGCATGGGAGATGGATTATGGCTCATTTATAGAAGTGTTTCATTTTTCTTTGCTTTGCATGAATGGAATCTTTTCTCTCCCAAATGCACCAAAGTTCCTACATTTCCAAAGCTGTCTCTGTTTTTCAGGCTTGCAAAAAAATGTATCATGACTAAAGGAAGACGCATGACTTGACTGTGAGGTGTCAAGAATGGTTCTAAGGGAATTCACTTGCATTTTTGGATACTCAGCTGCTTTGAAAATTAGGCCCTCCAAAACTACTAGCCTCCTTTAGAAATGTAGGCCATGATACTCTTCCATTGAGTTGGTTTTTGGTAGAGCTGGTAATAGGTACCAGGAATGCTTCACTCATACTTTTTTCCTGTGGTGGTTTTCCTATGGTGGCTTTCATGTGAACGATCTCCAAAGCCTTCTGAGAAACAGGAAACCAATGCATGCATCAAAGGCTAAATCTCTGGGGAGAAAAAGCTTCACTTCTGGTTTTTGGCTTAAGATTTACCCATTACAGAAATTCTCCACTTCCACACACACAAATAGAATAGGAGAGGAAACAGTTCTCAGACAGTGATGATTTTATAGGATTTTAAGGGTCAACACTAATCATCAGTTGTAGCCCTTTTATTTAAATGACCCATTTCAGGGAGTGCAAGAAAAATCCTCCTCCCAGCCCGCTCAGAAAGCAGCTATACACTGCAAGATTTGGATTCACTGTCATAAGTTCCAGTATTCACTGAATACGATGAAGATCAGAAAAAAAGAAAAATGTGCTTTTGGCTAAGTCTGTTATATAAAAGGAAAGAATATGAAGCGATCTTGATAGTCAGCAAAGGAAGAAACAAGGTAAACACTAACTAGAATATTTTATTCATTTACCCCTATCAGCTGCTGTAAATTCTGACAAAATACAGCACCCATCTTTCCTCTCTATCTAATCACAGAAGAGACAGACTCTATTTTTCATGTAATGCAATAGAACACACTGCAACTACCAGACAATAAAAGAAGATACCGTAATGGCTATGCTTTTAAAAGCACACATTTTTGTTGTTGTCACACTAGTCATATGGGAGCAAATTGAATATAGCTGAAGGTAATACATAATTCTAGAATTCTAGAATCACCTAGCAGGCAGCACAAAAGGATGCTGGCTTTGGGAAATATTGAAGAATCGTCACTGTATTAGCCCTACAGCTCCAACCCCCTCTGATTCAATGTAAAACTTCAGTCAAGATCCTTCTTTAGATTAATCCCTAGACCTTTTCTTCTGGGCTTTCCTGTAGGTGATATTTAACAGTGAACTATGTTTACCATTTCCAAACATTTTGATATCAGCATTACTGTCTGAATAAGCGATTGGACAGCTAGCATATATGAAATACAGCCAAATCCTCCATGAATATTATGCCTATAGGGATAAAAACATAGGAAACATGGCCTACACAGACTACCCTGATATTTCATTTCATACACAGGAAGTAGGAATTTCTTCATCAGACAATATGTGCCTAATTTTCTATTCTGAAAATTTCTGATCACTCAGAAATCTGACTGAAGGTGATGACATCTACAAATGGTCATGACTTAGCAATAAACCACTTATTTGAGATCAGACAGGATTTTCTGGAAATGTAGGACAAATCTGGAAATTGCTCCTGATGGATGGATGAATATCTTTCTAAGACAAAACAGAAATAAATTATTTTACAAAATGAATTATATTGCAATCAACCTGTTCTTGGAATAGTATTAAAGGTTAAAGTAGCCAGAGTCTTGTTCACAAATACAATTTGTTGCCCTGTATAGAAACAAATGGTATGTTCCTTCCAGTTAGGACCAAGTAAGCAAGAAATAATAAATGGCAATGTTTTGGACTCAAAGAGTATGTCTATGTCCTCCAACGGACCAGCTCAGCATGCTTCATCTCCTGTCCTACTTCCACACCTTCAGATCAGCTCACAGTCTCCCTTTGCAAACATGTACAAGTAAGACACAAACATGAGGTGGGATTCAGCTGACCAAGTATAGTGGTGGGATTCAATTTGAGATGAAGACAGTTAAATCTAACGGTTTACATTTAGGAGTCTGGTGCATTAGGGAATCAACTCATTTCCCAGCACATAAGTGCCTGGTGGTGTAAGAGATGCATTAGAACATCTAAGACATTAGCACAGGGCTGAGAGATATCACACTGGATGTATAGGAACCCTGTACCCATTTCGATCAGCAATTATAGACCAGACACGGTATCTTAGGGCATCCCAGATAGCACTGGACACTTATTTTTAGACAACAGAGTTAGATTTGTATTCAACTGATACTCTGCATTACCCAGCCCATGCCTCATGTCAGACTGTAACCCAAAACAACTTTGCCCTAGGCTCAGTGTCTCTTACAGAGCTTTTGACCTTGATTGGTTTTAGGGTATTTTTTCCACTCAGAAGATTTACTTTGCCACATCAGTGGCTCTCTCCATGGGTATGTGAAATGCCAACTTGCAGAGCACTCAACAAAGCAGGTAAGGGAGGATGGATCCTGCACTTAATGGTTCATCCTTCCAGAGAGCCATGTCAGCACTTCGTAGAAGCAAGTTTTCAATTTTTGCTTAAAATATGGATCCAACATTTATCTCTGTCATTGAGCTTGTTGGCCATAGCAGGTGGGGAGACAATTCAACAGCTACTTCTCTTCATGGGTGTTCGAGCCACAGATGCCTTTATTTTAACACAGGATTGCTGTTTATTTCAGCAAATGGCAACAAGGCAATAGTAGCAAAGTTTGAGGAGAGACATTTCATCGAGTGGAACAGTCTTACATATTTACTCCTCAGTGATGTCCACTTTCCTACCTAACAGTTAAGTATTAATATCTGTTGAGAGGGATTTCTTAATAATGGCTCTGCAGAAAGTCCCTGTAAGGCTTTATCTAGAATACTGTCCTAGCTGTGCATCACCAAGGAAGAGAAATTGCAAAGGTCTACAATGAAGATCAGAGGAAAAGAGTCTCTCTGTTAAGAGAGGACTAGAGGATCTTCGTCTATTCAGTGTAATAAAATAAACTGTGAAAGGAGGGGGATAAGAATCCATTGGGGCAAAAAATAAACCTGGGGAGTGAGAGCAACTAATTAACCTAAAGGCCCAAATAGTCACCAAAAAAGGTTTTAAAGTCAGATGTGGAAAATATAAGCATCAGAAGCACAAGGAGGTGTGAGCTTTTCCTTTAGGCAATGCTTCATTGTAGTGATGTGCGTGCATTACAACTCAGGCTGCATTCCCTTAGGGCTGGCAGAAGTCACTACTTGGCCACATATTTTACAGAGTCCCAGTGTCATAGATTGCATGTGGTCCATGTATGTCAAGGCCAACCTGTGCATGAAGTTTTCAAGGTCATACGCAAGTTGACCGCTACTTCTGACAGCATAGAGGCCAATATCGGTGGTGTATATTGCATGTTGTATGATCTGATGTAAACTGTATAGCCTTACTTAGGGGGGATAAAAGGAACATATTGGGGAAGGGAAAACAGGGGATGGAGACAAGCCATGGTATTCATCTCACCTAACAAAGCGTATTGCTGTAAGAGCTAGCAGTCTTCTTTATACTCAAAGAATAGGCATTTAAGGTTTGATTCACCTGACCAGTTTTAAACACTAATATTAGGATAAGAAAATGCAAGCTAGACAACTACACACTGTCAGTGAAATCTTCCCTGGGAAGTTTTGAAGGAAATTAGATACAACATGTTCCTTTATGAAATAGGGAGTGGGAGGTTGCAAGAATTTACTTTATTAATATTAAGCACATGTATATAGATAAGAAAGCCTGGCTGAGATTTAGTCAAGATGATATATATCTAATGAAGCTAGCAGTTTTGGAGAACATTTCTGGAAGATACGAGGTAGCTAGTAAATTTTGCTTTCACTGAGAAATAGTTAGGTTTTTTATATAAATATGAGCTCGTTTCAAGGTTGGCAAGTACAAGTAATTATATTTTATGGAGATAACAGATTAAACTTTCAACACCCATATCCAGTCAGCTGCAATGTAAGAGCTAATAATAACTGTCCTTGGGAAGATTCAAAGTAGCATCCAGAAAAATCAGAAAAGGCCGGTACTGACATTCCTGAAATAGCCAAGAAAAAATAATTGCTACGAATAAACAAACAAAAAAAAAGTATATCTTTGTACACCAGAAAGAGACAAAGTATAAGTTAAATTAAAAAAAAAAAAAACCAACTTTGTAGGCCACCTTAGAAAGGAACAGCTCACAGTCATCAGTAAAATAAAAAATGCAGTAAGGAGGAAAAAAGTTTGAAAGGAAAACAATATGAACTACAAATAAAAATTGCTAAGTTAGAAAAAGAGCAATAATTGCTCTGCATGAGCTTCCAGGCTTTAATATCCAAAAGAGAGGAGTGTAATGATGGCAGATATTGATAAGAGAACACAGATCTCTTGAATGTGTTTGAAGCTGAAAATCCAAACTGATAGAGAAGTTTCTGGTATAGCATGTAGACAAAGAAATAAATGACATTGACAATACACTGCTGCAGATGGCACTTAGAGACGAAGATCTTGGCAAGAAAGCACAGAGTGTTTTGACTGATTACTTCTTTCTTAATAAAAAAACCTAAATCTAGTCAGAAACTTGTGCTAGCTGGTGTCTGTGACAGTTCAGGCACTGAACGCTCACAAATTCATGGATTTTCCTCTTGGGATAAAAATATGTCGCAAAAATTTATTCAGCAATCACATATCAAGGAGACTCTCTTGCTTGAAGAAAAACTATCCCCAAATCCAGTCAGGTTTGCTGATAACTAAATGCCTCCAGGTCATCATACTTTGGTGACCTTAATGCACTGGATATAAAAATGGGTAAGGAATAGGTATTTGGGGACTAAATAGAAGTGTCTGTGCCTTGTATAGACAAAGCTACAGAGGATTTTAGGCCTCCTCTTGCCAGCATCACTTTAATGACAGAGAGAACACAGATCTCAGGTAGCAATAGTACAATGTAAGCCTACATATGTATGTGACTTCTAAAAATGTTTGTCTTGCCTTCCCAAGAGTGATGAATAGAAAGACAGAGACATTTCTCTGCACGTCTTGGTCCATGATGGGAAGACTGCTGCACGTCAACGTGTCTCCCTACTGAACCCATAAACACGCCACACAGTACTTGCTGCCAAAAGCAAGAAGTCTTCAAGAACCCAGGAGGAGATTCTCCCCACCCACCTTCAGAAGTTTACTGTGCAGATACCTGCATCTGTACTACCAGCACCGTCTTAATTACCACTGGAGAGAAATATTTAAGAAATATTTAAGAAATTAGTCATGTAATGCCTATCTTACGATAAAATGCATTTCAGCTTACAAGCGTCTAATCCTTTCTCCATTATTATAAAGGGAATCTAGACAGCTGTGTCACATATGAAAATCATCATTACTGTCAACTATATTTGCCTTAATACCCCACCAGGAGCCTGACCGCAAGATTGTACCGATTACCTTGTCTGAGTGTAAGAAGCCTCATGTTCTTCCCCCTCATGCTCAAAGGCAAATTAAAAAATACCATTTCCTTAGCAGCCTGAGATCCATAAGCTTCCAGCGTGGAAGGCAGAGAAGGACTTTTCTGTTGGATGATATGCGACATCTGGGGCAACATGGTGCATAAAGGAGAGGATGCTTGAGAGCTAAATGTGCCTGTGAATCTAAGAAGCATTCCCGTTTGTAGCCAGTATCACCTCAGGATGTGAAACTAGCACATCACTCCATGCTGACACCTTGTTTGCTCTTTGTATTAATATTCAGGCATGTTTCAGGGCTCTGACATGGTGGTCTACCAGTAATTAAGATTAAGGCACATTCTTTGTTGACAATTCACTGATGAATTAACTTGTCTCTGCATTCAGCCGCAGATTTGGAGTTTGCTTCATTCATTGGCTGGGACAGAATCCTTGTTATGATTTATTGCAATCCTTATTATGATTAATAGACCTCTACATTGTTCATCTCCTGGGCAATGAATGCAGGATGCCTATTCAGCCCAAGGAGGACCACGTGGTCTCACTTTCAGATCAACCAGCCCGGTTGCAGGCTTCCACATAAGGTATTTTTGAAACCCTGTTTCTCACTGAAGGAGATCAGCTGACTAGTTTTGTCGTTTTGTTCTGTGTTCTTTAAATGCTCTTAACTATATGTTACAGGACAGCTTCTGTCGATTTTCTGATGCATCTGCAATGTATCAAGCCTATCATTTAAACATTATTCATTTAGTATGCTTCAATATTTCAACAGCATAACATCAGAAATAACAATATGAAAACTGCTTGATAAAATGTCAATGAAAAGCTACTACTCATTAGGAAATAAAGAGGATGAGAAAATGTGGGAAGTAAGAATTTCGAAAAATAAGTAATGGGTTGGGGCTTTTCCCATGCTGATCAGAAAGCCAGCTTGCATGAGATACACTTGTTTACTGTTTTTAGAATACCAATGTCTGCAGTTATTTGCTTTATACAGATTAAAATAATTTAATACAAAGAACACCTGATAATTTTGGAGAAAGTCAGATGATTTTATACTAGGTGATATGACAATAAGAGAAGGTTTGTGTGCTGAGATGCCATTCCCTGGGACTTAATTTGTGATCAGGCTGAGGTTCCTACTTCCAGATCCCCTGAAACCTTGGCAAAGTAGTCTCTGAACTCAGGTAAATTAGCTAAGATTTCTTCCCAGTACATTGACCACCTGCTTGTGTAAACCTGAAATTTTGAATGTAAACTACCAACTAATTATCTCTGTAACTACTGATTTTATAAATGCCGTATGACTATTCTTCATGCCTACTAATACTGCAATATATTCTATTTAAACACAGGTAATGCACATTTATGTTTCTGATTAACAGCATTTCTTGACTTCCTACATTTCTAGCTCATGTCTGGAAGTTACTATATACAGCCTAAAAAGCTGCACTAATCTTCTTGAAGCTACAGTAAATATAAATAATGAGTATTTGCTTATGCAATACCTGGCTGCCACGAAACTGCCCTGTAAGGGGTAGCTGACACCAGTAATTGTTAATTCCTGAGGTATACCTCTCAGATGGATCTGTATGAACAGTAAATGAGGTGACTAGCACCACTCACCTCTTCAGCCTCAAGAGCTGTTTCCTACACTGAGCTGAAAAATGGTTCTTAATTGACTTGAGTGAGATGTGGACTGAAAAGACTGAAAGGCTTTTCTTTATAAAACCTGTTTCGCTTTGCCCTGGCATGGATTTAGGACTGCTCTACTGATCAGTTATCATTTCTCAGCTAGCACAGGTAGCGGAGAGCTTGAGGGTCAGTGACCTCTTAAACCATTCCCGGATCCACAAAAGAATGCCTGATTTCACACTGAAATCTCACTTTCAGAGGGGGTATCAGCGTAATGATGTGACCTCGGGACCCTGCACTAGGGTAGCAGGATGGCTACGGTGCTGTGGTGGCATGGGCTCTGCACCCCTGCTTTCCAATGCCAGCAGTGTTTCTTTCAACAGTTATTTAGTGAGTCTACAAAGAGGAAGAAAATGTAATTACAGTGCAGTCCTTCGAACAGGGTTGTGATTCACATTTCTTGATGTGATTCCTTTTTATCTGCACTGCTAGCATCTTTAGAATGCAATATCTAAGTTTAAAAGGGCTAGTTTAAGGAGTATTGTGTTCCTGTTTATTTTACTCCTTCATCACATCAGCTTTTCATGTTCTTTTTATAGTTTTAGTAAATACTGCTACTATCCTAGTATCGTACCCAAAAATGAATGCCAAAGTGTAATGAAAAGGAGTTTTATTTTAAGACTTCAGTGGAAGCAGAAAAGACCTGCAAAAGACGCAGAGAGCGCCATAGGATCATGATATTTGTGTCTTTTGAGAGACAGGATCAACTACTTGGAGCACAACAGAGACCTCAAGAAATGGAAGGAACAGAGGGAAAGCCAAGGGAAAGCAATAAAGGTCAGTGTAGACTAATTGAAGAATGAAAAAAGCTTGCTCTCAAACTCTTAAAGATATTTGGATGCCTAGGATCCTTTAAAACTAATAACCACTCCTGGATTTCACTGGGCATTTAGGTAGCTATTAATGCTAAATACTTTAGACACATATTGTGAATGTCTAGGCCTGACTGTCCAGGGTAAATGGTAGGGCAACCAACAACAGCCACCTCTGTCAGAGACGGAGTGGAAATATTCAAGGTCAAGCAAGAAAATTCATAAACAGGACTGGCAATGGGACATTGCTTCTGGGGATCCTCTGTAGAAGTACTTGGCAGACACAGCTGCAGTTATTGAAAACCATGCTTCTAGCTGTTTCACCCAAGAACATTTGGGGGTGGCACTGGAAGTTTGCAAGAGGAGTTCTGGTAAGTTTTAGGCTTCTGGTAAAATGGGGATATGCACTCCTGTGTGTGGGGATTAACGGCACGGACTCTGGCAAGCAGCAACCAAAGACCTTTATTGCTCTTTGTTAGTGATTTTTATAGTAAACAAAAGTGTCCACGCGCTACCTGCAATTTGCAGATAGATTAAAGCCTTATGTTCACGCGCATCTATACCCTAACGGATTGGTCCGTTCTTCTTGTGCATACGACATTCCTTCATAGCCTTTAGTTACTTTTTCTCCTTTCTCAGCAACTCATGTCCTTCTCTGTTATCTTCAGCTTCGTGCCTTCTCGCGCCTCAAGGGCACACTGCTTGCTCATCAAAATCAAATTCAATACCATCCATTGTTAATTCAATACTGTCCATTGTTAAACTTTCCATCCCCACACCTGTGGGTGAGACTAGTCATTTTGACTGCATCTGTTTGCTGGTTAGTGCTAAAGAAATGGGATTATTTTACATACAGTTGAATGGGGATCAGAAGAAACCCAAGATTCAGCAGGTCACCTGCACAAACCTGACGTGAACACAAGGCCCTGCTCACCCCACAAACACAAATCGCCTGAAGGCTTGGGCATGCAATAAATTTTCTAGCCAACCAGTCAATGGCTATAAAAGAGTGTGCAGCTTCAAACTCAGAGCACCCTGAAGAACAACACCCTCTTGTTTCATTGAAACACAGCCCAGGCCTTTCACCAAAGGTGTTGGTTCAGGTGTTCGTGATCTTTGCAGAATTCTCTCTTTGGCTCTTTAAAAAGTCCCCAGATCAGCAAAAGCTCTCAAATGAATTTGTGTTGAAGGAGAAAAACAGAAACCTGTTCCTTCCAAACATCCAATTTTGAGTGTTAGTTTGGTTTGGTCATGCTGTCCAAAGTATAATAGATAATACATTTCAATAGGACAAATCCTCACCCAAAGAGTTCAATGATACAAATAAATCTTTTCTGGCTCTACTGTGTTTGACATAGGCTCAATTCTAATCTCATTTACAGAAGTCTGACCACGACTGGCTGTATTGAAATCGACCGCATTTTCCTAGTGTGAAAATAGGACCAGGCCCCATAGCTACAATTATGAATAAAAATAGTTGTATAAAATAAGGGTTTAGGTTGAAAGGAATCCCACTGACAGACTGAGACATAATGACCCTTTTCTGTGAGGGAAAAAGAAGGGCACATTTTTTAATACAGAAAAGAAATAAATGTTTAGCAAACTTTTTTGCTTGATCTGTGGCTGTAACCAGCCTTAAGCTTCATAACATAGCTGGGAGGTGGGAATTAGATGCCTCTGCAGACCTCTTTATTTTGTTTAATTACTTTCAAGCTGCACTGAGAAATTTTGACCGAAACATTAAATTGAATTAAAATGTTTTCACTAATAGATCTGTGGGTACAGAAGGATATAGCCATCCTTATCCATGAACGGAATTTATTGTTTTTTTTCTTTTTATTCATATTTTCCATTGTTTTCCTTTCATCTCTGATTAGGTGCCTTGGAGGCACGGGTTCATCTGGCTTCAGAAAGTGAAGAGGAGGAAACAAAAAGCTTTTGCAACATATGAAATGTTGCTGTGTTTTTTTCATCATCCTCCTCCTCCCTTCTTCACCTGCTGCCCCTGATGCCATCATCTTCCATCTCATTGATCAACCACACAACCTGGCCATTAGTAGTGACTCTACCATCCTTCCATCTCACACCACCTATGTTTTGACATTTCTTAACCTACCAGCTTTCTTTTCCAGAAATAGTGGAGGAATTTACACTGAACTTTTTTCACCAACACAAGATTGGATTGCTGATTAAAGCTATTTTTCCCATTAAGGGTTTCTTTTAAAGATAAATTTTCAAAGTAGTGTTGAAATGCTGAATGTTCTGAAATTCAGTAATTTTATTCCTATCGATGCCCCATGTGAATAACAGGTCAGTGGCCTCATGTCCCTGTTTCCTGAGCTCAGCTACATGGCTGGCTTACAATTCCTTTGAGGTATAGCTCCTGCAAGTGGGAACATCATGATACCTCATGGGGATGAAGTCTAACTAAAAACTTTACCTACAAGGAGAGCAGGATTTCAATCACGCAAACTATTATTCCTGTGAGGAAGCATAACATCATTTCTCAAACAGAAGATTTAACTTGGAGGCAAACATCTGGTGGTATCAGATTTTGTGCTAAAACTTAAATTTTGTATCAGAAATTTAAAAGGTAGTGTTCTTCCATCAAAACCATTGTAAGAACAAAACCGAAAACCTTTCCAACCTTTTCATTTCAGCCATCCCCAATGAGCTTAGGGCTAGCCCTCATTTTTTGTGGACAGTTGCAGCCTTCTGCTAGACTGCTCCCACACCTCCTGGCATCTTGACAGCATGATTGCTGTGATTTCTTTGTCCGTTTTTCTGAGCAGCTTTTTCACCAAGTACACGTGCAGCCTTCTCTTACTGCATCAAAACAGTGCTCAGCTTCTTACCAGCCCTGGTAATCTCAGCCTTTTCCAGTTGTTTACTGTTTTATCCTGTGATGATGACATGAACATGGCCTTCTTTTCTAGCTATCTGCCAAGTTGAGCTGCTAATTTTCCCACTCTTTTGACATGCTTTGTACCACCTTCTAATCACAGCAGTCACATAGGTTAAACAATCTCCATAATTCACGGTATTTCATTTTTTCAATGCCAATATGTCTCAGTAGCAGAATCGACTCTTCTGATAAATATAGTCTTCAGGTTTTTCTCGTCTCTTTGATTGTGAGAATGATCCATTTTATCTCTGTTCTTTCTGTAAGGTCATAATTGCTGTAATTCATTAATAATTCAAGCAAAATTCCTTTGCTTGTTTCTCATGCTCTTTGAATCTTGCTGATGCTACAGGATACTACTGTTCTTCTTTCACCACCAACACAAAGCAAGTGCGGACCCTGCTGTTGCTAACTGAGCTATCTTTAAACAAACTAGTTTGGGTGCAGTATTGAATCTAGATACAGCACTGTGGTGTACTTTTCTAGGTATCCATCAAGCCCATCTAAAAGAAGGGCTGGAAGGAGGATCTGGGGAACTACAGGCCTGTCAGTCTGACCTCGGCACCAGGGAAGGTTATGGAGCAGATCATCTCGAGTGCCACCATACAGAACGTACAGGACAACCAGGTGATCAGGCCCAGTCAGCACAGGTTCATGAAGAGCAGGTCTTGCTTGACTAACCTGATCTCCTTCTATGACAAGATGACCCGCTTAGTGGATGAAGGAAAGGCTGTGGATGTGGTCTACCTAGACTTTAGTAAAGCCTTTGACACCATTTCCCACAGCATTCTCCTCGAGAAATTGGCTGCTTATGGCTTGGACAGGCGTAATCTTCACTGGGTAAAAAACTGTCTGGATGGCCGGGCCCAGAGAGTTGTGGCAAAGGGAGTTAAATCCAGCTGGCGGCCGGTCACGAGCGGTGTTCCCCAGGGCTCAGTATTGGGGCCAGTTCTGTTCAATATCTTTATCACTGATCTGGATGAGGGGATCGAGTGTTCCCTCAGTCAGTTTGCAGACGACACTAGGTTGGGCAGCAGTGTTGATCTGCTCAAGGGTAGGAAAGCTCTGCAGAGGGATCTGGCCAAGGCCAATTGTATGAGATTCAACAAGGCCAAGTGCCGGGTCCTGCACTTCAGCCACAACAACCCCATGCAGCGCTACAGGCTTGGGGAAGAGTGGCTGGAAAGCTGCCTGGCGGAAAAGGACCTGGCGGTGCTGGTCGACAGCTGGCTGCATATGAGCCAGCAATGTGCTCATGTGGCCAAGAAGGCCAGTAGCCTCCTGGGTTGTATCAGAACTAGTGTGGCCAGCAGGAGTAGGGAAGTGATCGTACCCCTGTACTCGGCCCTGGTGAGGCCGCACCTCGAATACTGTGTTCAGTTTTGGGCCCCTCACTACAAGAAAGACATTGAGGTGCTGGAGTGTGTCCAGAGAAGGGCCGTGTCCAGAGAAGGGCAACGAGGCTGGTGAGGGGTCTGGAGAACAAGTCTTATGAGGAGCGGCTGAGGGAACTGGGGTTGTTTAGCCTGGAGAAAAGGAGGCTGAGGGGAGACCTCATTGCTGTCTGCAACTACCTGAAAGGAGGTTGTAGCGAGGTGGGTGTCGGTCTCTTCTCCCAAGTAACTGGCGAAAGGACGAGAGGAAATGGCCTCAAGTTGCGCCAGGGAAGTTTTAGATCAGATATTAGGAAAAAATTCTTCACCGAAAGGGTTGTCAAGCATTGGACCAGTCTGCCCAGGGAAGTGGTGGATTCACCATCCCTGGAGGTATTTAAAAGTCATGTAGATGTGGCACTTAGGGACATGGTTTAGTGGTGGACTTGGCAGTGTCAGGTTTACAGTTGGACTCAAGGATCTTAAAGGTCTTTTCCAACTTAGATGATTCTATGAAAAAAAAAATCCTCTTGAGTTTTTCAGTTTGCTGAGTGCTCTGTGAGACTGCATCACACAGTCATTGACTTCCATGACTGTTTTGGAGCACTTAATGAGCTGAGATCAGCTCTGGTCCTAATTAATTTGTGCCTAAGTTTTCAAAGCTGTGCAAGCACTCACTGAAATGAGTGGGTTCATGCAAATATGGAAAAAGATATAGAAGTACCCAAAGTTATTTGCAAACTCATCCAAGTGAAAATTTTTTTCCAATTGCTCAGTCAGGTTTGAATTGTCAAAAATGATGTGTTAAGTGAAAGTTTAAAGTCTAAAACTTACAGCTTCCTCACTTTTCATAAATTTGTGCAGTAATGAGCCCAAAACATCGAAGACACCCAACCAGTGAGGAGCCATTGTCCAGAGCAATTCATATTATCAGATTTTTCAATCTGTATTTACTAATAAAGGTGGATATGTATTTTTGTGTTTTCACTGTGTCGTGGTTTAACCTCAGTCGGCAACCAAGCACCACACAGCCGCTCACTCACTCCCCCCTGGTGG
>NW_008824359.1:3618281-3624005 GCF_000699105.1 Pygoscelis adeliae | reverse complement strand
CCCGTGGCAAGCACAGGAGCCTGCCAATTAATGGCTAAACAGCAATAACAGCTGTAAAATTGATCTAGCGCATTCCAATCAAACCTGTCATTAGCTCGAACCCTTCGAGCCACACGTTGGGCACCAAAAAGGGCTGTTGTGGTTTAACCCCAGCTGGCAGCTAAACACAAGTTCGCTCACTTCCCACCCCTCCAAGTGGGATGGGGGAGAGAATCGGGAAAAAAAAGGTAAAATCCGTGGGTTGTGATAAAGACAGTTTAATAGGTCAGAAAAGGAAGGGAAAATAATGATAATAATAATAACAATAACAGAATATACAAAATAAATGATGCAAAATGCAATTGCTCACCACCCGCCGACCAGTGCTCAGCCAGTTCCCGAGCAGTGGTCACGGAGCCCCTGACCAACTCCCCCAAGTTTATATGCTGAGCATGGCGTCATATGGTATGGAATATCCCTTTGGCCAGTTTGGGTCAGTGTCCTGGCTGTGCCCCCTTCCAGCTTCTTGCTGGCAGGGCATGAGAAGCTGAAAAGTCCTTGACTAGTGTAAGCGCTGCTTAGCAACAACTAAAACATCGGTGTGTTATCAACTTCATTCTCATCCTAAATCCAAAACACAGCACTGTACCAGCTACTAGGAAGGAAATTAACTCTGTCCCAGCCGAAACCAGGGCAATTATACATGAAAGAGAAAAAGAAAGAGCTTTATGCAAGCAAGAAAAAAAGACTACAGCCTTCTAAGACATCATAATCAAGTATCACTACACCTGTACCTTATTTTGATCAAATGCCAAATTTCTATGTTATGTCATAACCATTTGGGTTTTTTCTATTGAAGTATGCTGCAATGCCTTCAACCATTTTGAGATGATATACCCATGTTTATATTATCAAATAAATTAGCTAAGGATCTTTTTCTAGCACTGAGGTTAAACAGAGTGAATCACCTTGTATCTGCACATCTGCTTCTGTACATATCTAACCTCCTTCCCCAGTCCAAACTGCTTACTGGGAACAGCCCCTGGCTGATGCTATTCCCTGCTCCAGGCCTGTCTGGGAGAGTTTTGGTTGCCATGAGCCAGTCTTGGTCTGGGGATTGCAGTAGCAGCATGGGCACTCATGGGCAATACTCGATCACATGTCCCAGTCCCATTTTATTTACTAATACAGGCAAAGTCTGCCAGACCTGTTAGTTATAGCATAACAAAACTTAACAAAATATTTAAAGACGTTAAAAATAGCCTAAAAAAATTAAAAAAAAAAGAAAAATTATATATTTATTGTGAACAAAGTGTCCATGATTATTTACAACACAGGCACTAGGTTCTAGCAGTTGCACTGACTTCAAGTAGCATGCATCTGACCAAAACTGGTTGTCTCTGATATAAGTGCCTACATTTGAATAGACCACCCTTGTCTCTCAGTGAAGAGAAATGTGGCCTTTTTGGATGGGATCATTTCATCCTAAAATGGAAGTCTGAAAGAGGTCAGAGACATTGCACCTGAAAGCGTCTGGTTTTAAACATAGATGCATAGACACTGAAAGGGTATTGCATGTCTAAAATGAATAACTCCAAGGGCAAGGGCAAAATTAACTATGGCCTAAAATATGTGTTCTCTTGACTGTTGGAACTGCAATTTCCTCAAAAATCCAGCCGTTATGTGTTTAGGAAACATCTACACGGTGTTTAATGGCCAAGCCAATGCCTCATTGGTTTTCGGCTAATAGTCTTTTCTACAGTGATTTCGAAAGCGTCTATAAGCAGAATTTTATTGCATAAATCCCTCTGTTTTTGTATGAATATTAGCTGCATGCTTTGTGGATGAAAAGCATTATGTGCTACAAGAGCTAGCCATTATCATTTATCTTCTCTGACTTTCTGAGTCTAGGAAAATGGTGGCAGTCCCAGTGATTTAGCCAGTGTTTCAACAAGCTGCACAATGTTATCTGGGAGGAACTGGGCTGAGAGGAGGGAAGGGGAAGGGGTGAGGTACCGGCAGATACCCAGTTGCTCTCCACCATCTTAGCTTTTTTAAAAATAAAATTTACAGCCAGTCAAGGACTTTAGGATGATGTACATATAATTTAAAAGTATTTAGATGGATGCAGGTACTTAAGTTCAAAATTCTCATCCAAAAAATCCCTCCCTTCACCAAGGGAGACACTTGAATTTAGAAGGAATCACCCTGTTTGCCATGCAGGTTCTTTAGGTACCCACAGTTATGCTTCTTTGCAAAATGGATCCAGTTTCTGCCCTTAGATATCTGGTTTGGCTAAGTTCAGTGACCATCAGGAATTCGGCATTACTATTCATTGGTCAACTAAAGACCAAAATGAGCCAGTGTACTCTCAGCTCTATGGTTAGGTGGCTCACAAAACTCATGCTGTGGTTCTTTATTTTAATTCCACCTCATCTATCTACCTGAAAATTAAATAAATTAAACAAATTTTCCTTTCCTCCAGAAATGGAAAACTCGGGTTCAGGCTAATCCTTTCCTCATTGCTCCCTTCAAACATGTTGCAGAAGGCCCATGACATCAGAAAATAGGGTAGAAGAACTCCAAATTTATGAGACAGCATTTCCTACCAGGTGGGAAATGGCAAGTCTTAAATCCTTCAGGTGTTTCACAGGAAACAAAAGAAAAGCCATTAAATTAAAAATACATAAAAATAATAAATGAAATAAAAATCAGAAATAATTCTGGGAACCTGAATCTAGGGCAGTTTTTCACCCTGTCTGTATGGCTAGAATATTGCCCTACAGTTATGAATCACCTACGTATGATTATTGGAATAAAAACAGGCTTTGCCATGTATTTCTTTGTAGAGAAAACCTGAATTTTTCTTTAAGTTAAGAGTCATTCTTTCCAATTATGGATACAGTTTCCTCCCCCAGCAGACAGCTCCAGGTGTGGGATCCCATGGACCTGTTGTCCTGCTTCAAGCTTCTAAAAACTGGAACAATCTGGAAGTTCAAACACACTTCTCTGCACGGTATCGTGTGATGATTAGCTCTAGGCACCTCCCCACTCATACAGACGGTTATTCTGGATCCTGCTCCCTGGGGAACCAATATAAGACTTTCAGCAAAACACGTCTAAGTTCACACCTCTCTTCTTCCCTCATTTCCTGTGACATTTTTCGGTATTCTTTAGCTTCAGAAAAACATATCTACTTCCCTGCTGACTCGCAATGACTCTAACCGGATATCTCTATTAATAGCAGAGCTGAGTGAATAGTAAGAAATCAGTCTCTTTTTCTTTTTGTCCAAAACTGAAGTGTCCATCAGAGGGAGGCAGCTTCCATGAAGCTGAGCTTTACTTAAATTCACATCCTACTTTGAAATGAGCTGGATAGCTTAATTGCATTTGGTCATTCCATTTTCTAATTCAGTATTTGTAACCCTTATAACATAGAAACCTTTGGAGAAAAACAAAAACAAAAACAAAAACAAAAACAAAACTCTCCGGCTCTCTTCTTTGATTGAGAACATGGAATCTAGAGAGGTGAAAAAGACAAACAGGATTAATGAATTTTAGAAACGTAAACCTATTTGGTTGCTTTGGTTTGGCTTTGACTGTGAAATTGTGCTTAGGCTAAATTTATCTAATATATAATTTGTCAGCTGGACAAAAAATACTTTAATTGTTCATTTGCTCCTGTCACCCTAACAGAAGAAAAATGAAAAGCAAACTTGCCAAAGCCTAGCTGGGTCTCCGGCTTGTTTGAGTTTCTCTGCTGAGAGCTCTGGAGGGGCAGACCAGAGCCCTGGCCTTCGCCATGCAGAGATGTCCCATCACATGGTGAGACCTTTCCACCATGTGCCGACGGTGGAAGCACCACCTGGGAAGAAGGTGCCGCAGTTCAGCTCTGCAATATCACATGAGGCAAGGAGTTGCTGCTCTGTGGGACTGGAGTTATTTTACGCTTAAGTGGTTCTTAAAGTATTCTTCAAGAGTTCCCAGGAGAGGGAATGAGAGAGAAAAAGAAGACCTTGTCTTAGCTTTACTCTACTGATATGAAGCAGACAGGTTTGGCTGACTTTTATCAAGCCACGTGAGATGCTCACTTGGTAAGCCAAGCAAGTGTCACATTTGAGGCAGCGCAGATAAAGTGCAACTGCAATCTCCACTGCCATTTTGCAGTTTATAAAATAGCTTTCTGCTTGTGGTAGTTGGCGAACTCATAGGAGTCCAGGAGGACTCTCGCTGCTGGCAGATATGTTTTAATGGCTGAGTACACAGGGGGCCATCAGGGATCACTGATGACAATATCGCTAAATGTGGAAGCATCACACTGTGCATACAGGTCATGGGTATCTATTAGCCATAGTGAGCTGCTGATTGTAAGTGTTGAAGTTGGACATTATAGCTATATCTCATCGCTCTCTACAACTACCTGAAAGGAGGCTGTAGCGAGGTGGGGGTCGGTCTCTTCTCCCAAGTAACTGGCGAAAGGACGAGAGGAAATGGCCTCAAGTTGCACCAGGGGAGGTTTAGATTGGACATGAGGAAAAAATTCTTTACTGAAAGAGTGGTTAAGGGACATGGTTTAGTGGGCATGGTGGCGTTGGGTTGACGGTTGGACTCGATGATCTTAGAGGTCTCTTCCAACCTTAATGATTCTATGATTCTATGATTCTATCTGCATTAATAAATTAAATAGTGCCAAGGCCTAAGCACCACCTCAGCCATCGATGCTGTCACATGCCTCAGGACCCACTAATGTCAAGGGGTCCCGTGGGTGAGTTCTGCTTAGCTGGAGAGATGCACACAAAACACCCATGGTGGTAAACACTCTGTAGGCAGGAAGAATAAAAGGGATCTCCAAGTAAAGCACCCCCAAAAGAAGTCAGGATCCCAGGGTTTCAGAGAAGAAATTAAAACTGAAATAAGAGGATAGTGCACATTTCCTGGAAGAAGGAATTCCTTGATTTATTCAGATTTATTTGGAAACGGAACCATTCCCTGGCTAGGGAACAGATGCACAGACTTTGGCATTATTTCTTCAAGAAGAAAAAGGTGTTCTGTTAGTGCTCTCCTGCTGCTCTTTGCATGTTGCAGGAAAGCAAGGAACAGAATAACTATACAGTTCTATTTTTCTGTCCTCTGGTTTTCCTACTCGTTCCTCCTCCTTCCTTTAGCCATCATCTGCATAGCAGCAATCAGCTAGCATAAATGTTCTTAAAAGTAGGAACAAGGTCAGTCCCATCACAGACTGAAAGCTGCAAGCAGGGAGAGGTCTTGCAAGGAGAACTGCAACTGCCACTGGATTTGACCTCCACTTGTAAAGGCTCTTAGACCATGGCATGGGATGCCCTGAAATGGTTATGGGCTGAAATATTTACATTTGCTTTTTGGATTCATAGCTGATGGCAGTTTGTTATTTTGAAGGTGCAAGATAAAAATTAATAAAGCTCCTAAGATCTGCTAAGATTAGCTACATTGTTTAGATAAATAGATCAAATAATAAAATGACATAGAAGAGAAAGCATATTTTATGATCATGCCCTCTGTTACACACAATTCATCTACAGGATTTGGAGTCTCGTAGCAAACCCTCTCATCCAACACTTCAGTTTAAGAATTCCTGTTAGTTTCTGTCATCTTTCATCAAATTCCATTCAGATTCAAATTCCCTGTACTGGATTTTAACTTGAAGGCCAAGGCTTTCTCAAAAGACCAAAACAGTTTGAAAGAAATCCTGAGAATTCAGATTCTGAC